>NC_064862.1:86454521-86754521 GCF_024139225.1 Suncus etruscus | reverse complement strand
TCTGAGCAAACAGCCAGGAGTAACCCCTGAGCACCGCCGGGGTGTGGCCCAAAAACCAAAAAAAAAAAAAAGGTAAAAAAACACAAAAATATGCAGTTACATTAACCTCTGGCCAGGCATACCTGCTCACAGATCTACACTCAACAAACATGAACTTGCCTGTTCAGTAAATATGCCTTAAGGTGGTCCAGACAGACTTGACCCATCCATCAGATCCCTTTCACCCATTTCCAGCAACTCAGACCTGCACACAGGGGTAACCCCCTAATTTTTAATTTCTGGGCCATCCCCTGGTTGGTGGCTCAGGCCTTTACTACTAGCTTTGCCCTCAAGCATTACTCCTTGGGGCTCAGGGTTCAAACCCAGGTTGGCTGTGTGTTTTCTAAGCAAACCCCCCACCCCACTATGCTATTGTTGGGACCTCCAAAATCAACCCCTCTCTTTTCCTGGCCTTCAACAGGGGATCATTTCGAGGGGAGGGTGTCTCCAAGTAAGACACCTGTAAATTTGCCCCATTCACACCTGTGCCCAGGTGCGCTGTGGCCCCCAAGTTCACAAGCACCCCATCAAACACACACACCCAACTCCCAGCCAGATGTCTCTCACCATCCTTTCTGGTCCTGCCTCCCCCACAGCCCATCAAGAGGGACTTAATCCTGACGCCCAAGTGTGTCTACGTGATTGGGCGGGGAGAAGTGGAAGTATGGGGCCCGAGAAGGGGCAGGGTGCAGGAGGTGCTGAAGAAGAAGGTGGAGGCTCCAGGCTGTGCGGGGGTGTTGCTCTCAGGTGCCTTTACCCCCAAAGGGTCCCATGTGCCTTCCCTGCTGCTAAACGCCCAGCTCTTGGTGCTGCAGATCGCCTCCCAGAGCTGGTTTTTGGGCCACACCCGAGGGATGCTCAGAGTGTGATCCCTGTTTGTGCTTAAGGATCCCACCTGGAGGGGCTCAGGGATGGGGACCCCCAGAAGCGTAGATTGCCCAGATGCAAAGCAAGTGCCCATCGCTGGCACTCACCTGCCTCTCCTCGCACCCAGCACCAGCGGCAGGATTGATTTCTTCGTGCTCCAAGAGGGACTCTGCCGACAGCTTTTCTGGAGAGCATCTTCAAGACCGAGTTCCTCAGCCTCCTGTGCAAGCGCTTCGAGGAGGCGATGCGGAGGCCCCTGACTCTGACCTTCAGCGACACGTATGCACACGACAGGGCCTGGGCAGGTGCACCCCCTGAGCCTGGCTGGAGCGGGTTAGGGGCGGTGTGTTCAGTGACCCCTGCATGGGCTCCCTCCTGTCCCCACAGACTACAGTTCCGGGTGAAGAAAGAAGGCTGGGGCGGAGGCAGCACCCGAAGTGTCACTTTCTGCCGTGGCTCGGGAGACGAGGCCATGCTCAAGGCCAGCGGCCGGACCCTCATGGTCAGCGTGGGGGACGGGCTGCCCAAAAACTCCAGTGAGTCTGCGCAGAACCGAGGGGGCGGGGCTACAGGAGGCGTGGCTACCAAGGGAGACCGATCAGAGGGGCTGACACCTCTATTGGGTGGAGTTAAGCGACCAATCAGGGGAACTGAAGTGGGAAAGGGGCGTGGCCTGTAAGGCAGCCAATGAGTGGGCTCACAAATGGCAGCCCAGAAAGCCAGGCCAATCAGAATTGGAGTCTGGAGGGGCGGGGTCTAGTTGTGGGTGGAGCCAGTTCCGCATGAATGAAGTGTTGCTAAGGCAGCAGCAGAGGGGCGGGGCCACATAAGTGGGCGGGGCTTGTAGGTTGCAACTCTCAAATTCCCTCCATCTTTTTCAGAGCCTACCCGCAAGAGCAAAGCCCAGGGAAAAGTTCAAAGGTTGGGCCAGGGTCCGACCCGAGCAGCCCCTGGACCTCCCAGAGGTGAGGAGAATGCTATGTCCAGTCCTCATCAAACTGGATTGAGGGGAATCATTCTGCCTTCTTCCTGTGGGGGGTTTTGTTTTGGGGCCACACACAGGCCTTACTCCTGGCTCTGCATTCAGCATTTAGTCTTGGTGATACTGGGGGCCCCTATGGGATATTGAGGATTGAACCCAGGTTGGCCATGTGCAAGCACCCATCCTCACTTCTATTGCTCTAGCACCAACCTGCCTTCTTTCCTAGAGGGGTAACCCTCCCCTTCCCCCTAAGTATCACAAATATACCGTTTTAATGCCTGTTCTTGTTCCCACCCTAGGCCAGAACCGCAATGGAGTTCCCCCTTCTGGTAGAAGGAATCCCCTGCCCCTGGAGATCACATCTGGAGGGAGCTCCCAGGGGCGCCCCAAGGCCCCTCCGGCCTCAGCCCTGGGTGCCAGCCGCCGCCAGCGGGCCAGGCCCCCCTCAGAGCATAACACTGAGTTTCTCAATGTGCCAGATCAGGGGGTTGCTGGGTAGGTGGGGGTCATTGGGTGGAGGTCTAGGGCTGCCCGGAGCGGGTGAGGAGGGTGAGTGTTCTGGGGGTGCTGATGAGGGCCCCCCTGTGTCCAACAGCATGCAGAGGAAGCGCAGTATAGGGCAGAGACCCGTACCCGGTGTGGGCCGGCCCAAGCCTCAACCCCGGACGCATGGCCCAAGGTGCCGCGCACTGTACCAGTATGTTGGGCAGGATGTGGACGAGCTGAGCTTCAACGTGAACGAAGTCATCGAGATAATTTTGGAAGGTGCGGTGGTGGGGGGCCCAGGGTGGATTAGGGCAAAGTCAGACAACCCCATTCCCTCCCCCAGGGTATTAGAGACACTTCTCTCATGCCCCCCCCCCGCCAAGATGTCCTCTTCCTGCCAGAAGTTACATGGGAAATTTTTATGATATTGTTTTTTGAGCCATACCTAGTAACCAGGTACTCAGGGCTGACTCCTGGCTCTGTGCTCAGGAATCACACCTGGGGGGGGGGGCTCAGGTGACCCTATAGGTTGCTAAGATTGAACCCTGGTTTGGCTGTGTGCAAGGCAAGCGTCCTCCCCACCGAGCTATTGCTCTGGTGCTCAAGGGGCTGCACCAATCTAGCACCTAAAAGTGACACACCCCCAACCCCCTGGTCACACTGGAAACTCAGTTGCAACACCAGCCTGTCCCCCAGCTTCATTGTGATCATCTCTTCAAACAGCCGTGGTCGTAGAGAAATGAGTGCATAGGCCTGCCCCTACCTTGGTGCCCTGTAGTTTCCTGCTTGGGCTCCACAGCACCCCCTGTTGGGGGTTGGCAGGAGCTTCACAGGTAGATCCACCATGCCCAAGAGTGACCTCTGAGCACAGAAGGGCCAGAAGTGGATCTGAGCACCACTGAGTGTGTGAACCCCTCAAAATAAAATTCCCAGAGCAGCTGGAGAGATAGAACAGGAGGGTTAAGGTCTCTTACAACCTTATAGGAGGTCCCCAAAGCACCACCCAGGATGGGGGGTGTGGTGGGGTAAGGGTATGATCTCTCCTGAACAGAGCCAGGAATAGTCCCTGAGCACCACCGCCTGGTATGGGCCCCATAACCAAATACAGTAAACAACCCCAAACCCCACAGGCTAGAAACGAACTGAGGTGGGAGCCAGCTCATCTGAGGGCCAGAGGTACTGAGGTCTGCAGGGGGGTGGGAGGCATACCCCTCATTCTCTTCTCCCCTACAGACCCCCTCAGGCTGGTGGAAAAGGCAGATTGCATGGCCAGGAAGGCCTCTTCCCGGGAAACTAACGTGGAGAAGATCTGAGAGCAAAGGGGAGCCCAACCCCACTGGTCCCCCCATCCTGCCTGGAAGCCAGGGCCCCGCCACCATTACCTAGAAATCTCAACCCAGTGGCTTCCTCGCTCTGCCCAGAGACTGTGGGACTGAAGTCACCACCTCTGCACTGAAGGCCTTTGGGCCTCCTCTCTGGTATCCTCCCATCCCATTTCCTTTGGTCTCCAAAGGGTCACAACAGCTGAGGCTGTCCCAGCCTGTCCCTTGAGCATGCCTTTGGAGACCAAAAGGGGCATACCTTCTGGGTTTGATTGGATGAAATGCAATGAGGCAATAAAAATTTGCCCAAGTGAGCACAACGAATGAACTTTCAAAGCGGGCCCCCTTCAGCATCTTTTTCCCAGCCTCATGAGAGCAAACCCCGCAATGCCCCCAATAGACAAGAGGGAAAAGAGGCCCAGGGATGGGAGTTTCCCTACCCTGGAGCACATGGGGAAAGCGCTTCATTTCACGCTGAGTTCTGCATCTTCTCATTTAGTAGTTGCTGGGAGGGCAGCAGAAAATAACCCATATGGGGCCGAAGCAGTGGCACAAGGCTGTAGGGTGTTTGCCTTGGCGAACACACTTGACCTAGGACGAGCTGCAGTTTGATCCCGGCATCCCATAATGGTCCCCCAAGCCAGAAGTGATTTCCTTCTCTTCCTCCTCCCTCCCTCTTTCTTTCTTTCCTCCTTTCCTTCCTTCCTTCCTTCCTTCCTTCCTTCCTTCCTCTCCTCCATCCTTCCTTCCTTCCTTCCTTCCTTCCTTCCTTTCTTCCTTCCTTCCTTCCTTCCTTTCTTTCTTTTTCTTTTCCTTTTTTTGGTTTTTGGGACACATCCAGCAGTGGCTCTGGCCTTTACCTCAGAAATTGCTCCTAGCAGGCTCAGGGGACCACAATGGGGATGACAGGATTTGAACAACTCCTTCTGCATGCAAGGCAAACGCCTTACCTCCATGCTATTTCTTCCGGCCCCTAGGAAATGATTTCTGAGGCACATAGCCAGGAGTAACACCCAAGCGTTTACCAGTGTGTGACACAAAAAAAAAACAAACAAACAAAAATAACCCATGTGGTTGGAGTCTATGCCCACCCATCCTCTGACACCAGCATAGGCCTCTAATACTGGAATCTATACAGCCAGGACTAACCCTACGCTTCCCATCAGCCTTGGGTGTGTGGATCTTTCCTTAAACGTCAAAACAAGGGGCTAGGCGCTGGGAGAGCAAGCAGTGGAGGGTAAGGCATTTGCCCTTTCATGAAGAAGAACAGTGGTTCGAATTCCGCATCCCATATGGTCCCCTGTGCCTTCCAGGAGTGATTTCTGATCTTAGAGCCAGGAGTAACCCCTGAGCGCTGTCGTGTGACCCGAGAAACAAAAACAAACAAGGGGCTGGAAATATAGTATATGAGGGAAGGGGTGTTTGCTTTGCAAGTGGTCAACCCAGGTTCAATTCCCGGCATCCCATAGGATTCTCCAAACCCACCAGGAGTGATTCCTGAGCACAGAGCTTGGAGTGATCCCTGAGCACTGCTGGGTGTAGCAAAAGACAAAATATCTCAACAAAACTAAAAACTACTGGAAAAGGCTCGTAGGGACGAGCTGGGATTCCCACCCTCACCTGCTTTGGATTTCCTGGGTGCTGAAAAGGGAAACCAGCTTTGTTCTCAGACCCCCCTGAGCTTGGCCCATGCAGCCCCACCCTCGACCTCCAAGGCACTTTGGGGGTACAAACAGCCATGACCCTACTGCTGTGAGAGATACACTGTAGTGAGTACCCCATTTTTTGGGGGGGGGTTTGGGCCACACCCGGTAACGCTCAGGGGTTACTCCTGGCTATGCGTTCAGAAGTCGCTCTGGCTTGGGGGACCATACGGGATGCCGGGAGATCGAACCTCGGTCCGTCCTGGGCTAGTGCTGGCAAGGCAGGCACCTTACCTCTAGCGCCACCACGCCAGCCCCGAGTACCCCTTTTTTTTTTTTTTTTTGGTTTTTGGGCCACACCCGGCAGTGCTCAGGGGTTACTCCTGGCTGTCTGCTCAGAAATAGTTCCTGGCAGGCACGGGGGACCATATGGGACACCGAGATTCGAACCAACCACCTTTGGTCCTGCATCGGCTGCTTGGCTTGCAAGACAAACGCCGCTGTGCTATCTCTCCGGCCCCCCCCCCCAGTACCCCATTCTTTGTTTTTGTTTTTTTTGTTTTTGTTTTTGTTTTTGTTTTTGGGCCACACCCGTAACGCTCAGGGGTTACTCCTGGCTATGCGCTCAGAAGTCCTCCTGGCTTGGGGGACCATATGGGACACCGGGGGGATCGAACCACGGTCCGTCCAAGGCTAGCGCAGGGCAAGGCAGGCACCTTACCTTTTAGCGCCACCTGAGCCCGTGCCCCCAGTACCCCATTCTTTTTTTTTTTTTTTTTTTTTTGGTTTTTTGGGCCACACCCTGTGACGCTCAGGGGTTACTCCTGGCTATGCACTCAGAAGTTGCTCCTGGCTTCTTGGGGGACCATATGGGATGCCGGGGGATCGAACCGCGGTCCGTCCTAGGCTAGCGCAGGCAAGGCAGACACCTTTACCTCCAGCGCCACCCGCCCCGGGCCCCATCAGTACCCCATTCTTAAGAAGAAAAACCTTCCAGGTAGAATGAATGAAAGAGAACTAGGGGTGGGTGAGGCTGGAGAGATAGCAGAGACACAGGATGTTTGCCTTGGATGCGGCCAACCCAGGACAGACCCGGCTTTGATCCCTGATATCTCATATGGTCCCCCAATAGGGCCAGAAAGATAGCACAGCGGTAGGGTATTTGCCTTTGCTTGTAGCCGACCTGGGAGAGACCCAGGTTCGATTCCCGGCATCACATATAGTCCACCCGAGCCCTGCCAGGAGCGATTTCTGAGCACAGAGCCAGGGGTAACCCCTGAGCGCTACCAAAACAAAAACAAAAGCTAGTGGTTGGGCTACTGGAGATGGAGATGGGAACTTGAATTTTTCTGGCCACACTTAGAGTGCTCAAGAGACTCCTCCTGAGAAACTGAGCCATAGGACAGCAGGGACATATGCCTGGGTTCGATCCCTGGCACACATAGGATCATCCAAACACCAACAGGAATAATTTCTTTTTGGTTTTTGGGTCACACCCGGCAGCGCTCAGGGGACCATATGGGACGCTGGGATTCGAACCATCGTCCTTCTGCATGCAAGGCAAATGGTTTATCTCCATGTTATCTCTCCGGCCCCAGAAATAATTTCTGAGTGTAGGGTAAGCCATGAGAAATCACCCGGCATTGCTTCCCACCCAATCCCTGGGCCCAAATCAGAAGCTCTTCCTGAATCCCATGCTTGAGTGGGGATAGCTCCTGCTGGGACTCACAAGCCCACAATGAGATGTGGGACTGAAGTTCTGCATGTAGAGCCTATGCCCCTGCCCCATTAAGCAATCTTCAACCCAGCCACTGTCTATTACCAATACCTAACATTTAGTTTACGGCACCAACACATGGGTGTCCTTAGCCACATTCTATTGACCCTTTGGCCCATTTCTTCCTTATTTTTATTTTTAATTTTTATTTTGACCATATTGGCTTACATATCTTTCACAGTAGTATTTTATGTACATATATATATACATATATATATACACATATATTTTATTTTTTGTTCCCCAATTCACAATACAGACCAGGCAAAGGGCCTGGGTTGAGGTGTCTATGGGGTGCATTTACTGTACCTCCTCTTTTTATATACAGTCAGTGTAAAGAACACGTTATATATTTTTTTTAAATCTTTATTTAAGCACCATGATTACAAGCATGATGGTAGTTGGGTTCTTCCTTTTTATTTTAATGGTTTTTAAAAAAAAATAAAAATAATAATGGTTTTTGGACCACACTCAGCAGTGCTCAGGGCTTACTCCTGGCTCTGTGCTCTGGGAGGAGGAACTCAGACACCAAGTGGGGTCCTGGGTATCGAACCCGCGACCTCCGCGTGCCAAGGCGGTCTGGCCCGAGGTCAGAGGCCGCTGAGCTCAGGCCCCGCCCCCTCAGGAGTGGCGGCGGCAAGCCCCGCCCCCGCTCTCGCGAGAACCACCAGGCGAAAAATGGCGCCGTCGTGATCGCCGTCCTGCGGCCGCCGTGAAATCTCGCTGCATCCTCGGCCGGAGCCGCTGAAACCGCGAGAACAAGCAACCCAACGGGCTGAGGATGGTGAGCACGGCGCCGGGGCGGGAGATGGGGGGGGCGCGCGAGGCGGCGATGCCGGTGAGGGAGCGCCGCTCGCGCGCGCCGGTCGCCCGGCCGACCCCGCCCCCACATCCGGGTATTCACCCACCCTTGCCTGTCACTCACCGAGAGTCCCAACCCCTACTTCCGGGCCCTGCTCGACAAGGCCCCGCCCATAAGGCTGGAGCCCCGCCCCTCGTCAATTTCACCAGGCCGCTTCGGGCCTGTCTAAGCATCTCTGGCCGTATGGGGATGGAGGGGAAGGGAATGATGCTTTCTGTGTCCTTCCCGACGGGTACTCCCCCTTTTCTCTATTTGGGGGGACACTTTACATATAGTATGGGGATACCCGCTCCTTCCTCTTCCTCTTCCCCGATAGTAACCCCTAATGCTTGGTGCTGACTTTCCTACATGCTGGAATGGCCAGCCCAGCGATTGATCTCATTGGGAAGGGACAGGGTCCCCCGAGATTTGCCCCACATACCCTGCACCCAGAGAACTTCTCCCGGTCTCTTCCTTTGTCCAGGAAGAAAAGGAAGCGTCAGGGCCACTGGACAAGCCGACCACTGCAGAACCCAGCTCCAATGAGACCCACCAAGAAGCGGGGTCCCCGGTGGTCGCCCCGGCTGCAGCCACTTCTTCCAGCATGGGGGAAGAGCCAGGCTCGAACCAGGCAGAGACACCTCCAGCGTGGGAGCGTGGTGGGGCTGGAGGCACACAGCAGGGCACCTCGCCAGGCCCTGACCACAGTGGCCAACCTGATCCTGGCTTGGGCCTGACCAGCTCAGTCTCTGGAACCAGCGAGGACCTGCAGCCCCCTGCCAGATGTCGCCTGCCACCAGGTGATCTGTGATTGGGGGTCTTTGGGGGAGAAGGGCGGACCCCTGGGTAGGAGAGCTTGGGTGGGGAAGTGACTCCCTTACTCCATGCATTTCGCAGGGAAGCAGATACCCTGCTCCAGCCCCGGTTGCTGCCTCAGTTTCCCCAGCATTCGAGACCTGGCACAGCACCTGCGTACCCATTGCCCACCCACACAGTCTCTGGAAGGTAGGTCGGGGCAGCGGGGAGCAGGCACGGGGACCACCCTCCCTGGTGGACCACCCAACACTCCTGTCCTTTTTCCCTGCCCTGCCAGGCAAGCTGTTCCGCTGTTCGGCCCTGAGCTGCACGGAGACCTTCCCCAGTATGCAGGAACTGGTGGCACATGGCAAGCTGCACTATAAACCCAACCGCTACTTCAAGTGAGACCCTCACCACCCCCAGGCATCCTGGGGGGCCATAACCTGTGGTCTGGATCTTTCATAACCCCCATCCGAAAGAGACTTCAAGGTCCAGCAGCTGTGTTAAAAGTTGGCGTGGCCTCAAGCCCGTCCCGCCTAAAAGCGCCCAAGGGACCCAATAGAGTAGACAAATGATCTTGGCGTGGATGGGGCCTCAGTAGGCATGGCTCCTTTCTCATTCCCTAGGGAAAGGTGTCTTCAATCTGAATAAAAATTAAGACCCGGGTTTGATTCCTGACACCCCCAGGTGGTTCCCTTAACTCTTCAGGAGTGATCCCTGAGCATGGCTACTGAGTGTGGCCCCAAAACCAAAAATTATTATTTCTTTGCAACTTAAAGCGGAGAAATCCGGAAGGGGCAGCCACAGATGGGGAGGTGAGGGAGTGGGCTTAATTAAAGAGGCTCCTGCTTGGGGGGCTGGAGAGATGGCATGGAGGTGGGGCATTTGCCTTGCATGCAGTAGAAACGGTGTTCGACATCCCAGCATCCCACATGGTCCCTCGAGCATGCCAGGTGGAAACCCTGAGCGCTGCGGGTGTGACCCAAAAACCAAAACAGAAAAAAAGAGGCTCCTGCCCCCAGCCCTGCAGGTGGGGATCGAGATATAGGATTTAGCCCCCAGCTCCCTCTGGACCCCTGCAAGGCCTCGGCACCCCTTTTGGCCGCCCGGGAGAACCAGCCCAGCCCTGTGCCTGTCCCCCAGGTGCGAGAACTGCCTCCTGCGCTTCCGCACGCACCGCTCGCTCTTCAAGCACCTGCATGTGTGTGCGGAGCACGCACAGAGCCCGGCCCTGCCGCCCCCCTGCCCTGGACAAGGAGCCCCCTGCGCCCGAACGACGCCCGGAGGCCGACCCCCGCCGCGGGGCCCGGCCTGCCCTTCCCGCTGCTCGAGCCCTACACGACCCCCGCGCCCCGCGCCCGCCGGGCCCTTCCTGCCCTACCTGAACCCCGCGCCCTTCGGCCTGAGCCCCCCGCGCCTGCGCCCCTTCCTGGCCGCCGCGCCCGGAGCCGCCCGCCTCTAGCGCCGCGGTGTGGAAGAAGAGCCAAGGTGAGTGCGGGTGGAACCCGGCCGGGAAAGTGGGGTGCCCCGGCCCTGACCCCCGTCACCCACCCTTCTGGCCGCAGGTGCAAGCGGCAGCCCGCGGAGACCCCAGGGTGGCTCGGACGCGCCCCCAGGTGCGTGCAGGTGATCGCCATCGGGTGGGGTGGAGGAGAGCCTCGGGGGGTGGGTGGGCTCGCCGCCCCCTTCCCAAGTGGCCCCAAGAGTCACCCTGCGGGGCAG
Source organism: Suncus etruscus (assembly GCF_024139225.1). Classification (NCBI taxonomy): domain Eukaryota; kingdom Metazoa; phylum Chordata; class Mammalia; order Eulipotyphla; family Soricidae; genus Suncus; species Suncus etruscus. The sequence continues at coordinate 86,744,044 of NC_064862.1, read as the reverse complement.
AGAGATAGCACGGAGGTAGGCATGCAGAAGGTCGGTGGTTCGAATCCCGGCACCCCATAGGGTCCCCCGAGCCTACCAGGAGCGATTTCTGAGCGTAGAGCGCTGCTGGGTGTGACCCCCCCCCCCAAAAAAAGAAAAAGTGCAGGATTTCCTGCAGGGCGTTTGCCTTGCATGCAGCTGACCCAGGACCGCCTGGGATCTGGGTTCGATCCCTGGAGTCCCATATGGTCCCCCCGAGCCTGCCAAGCAGCGGTTTCTGAGCTCAGAGCCAGGAGGAGGAACCCCTGAGCGTCTCCGGGTGGGACCCCAAAACAAAACAAAAACAAAAATAGAACAATCGCTCGGCCTCCGCGCCTTCCTGTGCGCCGCCTCTCCTGTCTCTCCGTGCGGTGGGCCCCGGGATGGGTCACCCCGCGGGGTAGAGCCAAACCCACCCGCACCCCAAAACTGACAGGAGGGGGACCCCTCCACCCGCACCTGCCCGCAGGGCCTGCGGCTCCCAGCCGCATAGTGTGGGAGCACACGCGGGGCCGCTACTCCTGCATGCAGTGCGCCTTCTCCACGGCCTCGCGGCCCGCCATGACCCGGCACCTGGAGGACCACCGGCCCGTCGGCTCCGGGGCCCCCGCGCCCGGGCAGCCGCGCCCCGAAGAACCAGCAGCTGGTAAGGCAGGCCTTGGAAAGCGCGCCGGGAGGCGTGGCCCACTCCAGCCCCGCCCTGTCGTTTGCATGTGGGCGTGACCTAACTCCGGGCCCCGCCTCGTTTTCTGGTTCGGAGACGGAAGTGGGTGGGGTCGAGGCTTAGGGCACGCCCCTTCCCGGCATAGACCACGCCTTGTGGGTGGGACCGACCGTCAGGCCCCGCCTCTGTCTTCTCAGGCCCCGCCCCGCTGACCCCACCGCCGCCGCCGCCGCTGTTGACAGCAGATGGGGAATGTCCCGCGTTCTCGCCGCTCTGAGCCCAGCGCATGGTTTTGGTTCGGAGAGATGGACGGATTGTGTCGTTTAAGGGCTTAAGGGGGGGCTCGGACGTGAAGGGATCGGGGAACAATAAAGGAAGCGCGCTGGGTCTGCCTGTGTGGTTTCTGGGTCTTTACCTCCAGGGTAAAGTGCTCGCTGCCCCTGGGAAATCGAGATACCCCGATCCCCCAGTTTTTACAGCAGCTTGCCCCACCCAGCTCCCTGACCCGCCTCCATACACCCAACAAGCTTCCAGCCAACCCCCCGAGGGTGGGGTGGGGCATCCCATGTGGTCCCCAACACAGTGAGCCCCATTTCCAAGAGCCCGAAGGATGGGAATGTGATTCTATCAGCAAAGCCTGGAAACCCTGAAACCAAAAGCCCAGGTGAAGGGAATCCCAGATGGGGTGCAAAGGCCGGTCGGGTTTGCCCCTTTGCCTGCACCTCCCAGACTAGAAGGCCGCAGGAGCCCCAGGATGGGCAAGCCAGGGTGATGGGGAAATGGGGAGGAGGACAGGGCGCTCTCCACGGTGCAGGGGTTCAGGGACCCGCATATCCCCGGTGCCCCTCTCAGTCCTGACTCAGGGCTCTCTCCCCTTCCCCTCCATAAAGGGAAGGGTCAGGGCTGGGTTTCCTGGTTGGCACGGAGAGCCTGGGTTTGGGCAACCACCTTGGGACTCGGAACACCCTTCCTATTGGGGGGGGGTGTCCCACACCTGGTGGCTTATGTGTGGGAAGGTCAGTCCACGGGCACCCAATTTTGGGAATGTCATTCTGGCCCTCCCCACCTCCCTCCTGCCCCATCTCCTCAAGCCCTTTCCTCCTGAACAGCCGTGGGAAACATGGGAGGTCTCTTCTTGCCCCCAAGCATAAAGAGAAGATGAGGTTCGGGAATATGCCTGGAAAGTCCAGGTGTCCGCAAGCCCCCGTGGGCCCCATATCCCACACCCCCATGTCTCAGGAACTGGGCACAAGGATCCATAGCCCCGTGCAGCACTCGGGACCAAGCCGCAAAGATCAGCACCCCAATATAGGACGCTGCGTGCAGCCCCCAAACTCCATCTGGCCAGCCGGGCAACCCTCCTAGGTCGATCGTCCGAGGCCCCCAATTCCCAGCTCCTTTGTAGGACCCTGGGCCCCACAGTCCAATGATCTGGGGCTCAGGTCCCCGGGGTTCCGGCGCTGTGTCCGCTCCCCACCCCGTTTGCCCTCCTGTGCAGGAGGCGGGGAGCCCTCGGACCTCCCCAGGCTGCACCCCAGACCCCACACACAAACCCGTAGTAAAGCTCAGGGACTCAAAAGGGGGAGCGGGAAGGCGGGGCCGGGGCAGGCAGTCGATGGCGTCGCTGCTGTTCTAAATGAGACCCCGGGGAGGAGAGGGGGGCCATCCCCCAGATTCCTGTGCAAAAGAGGAAACCACGTCTGAGAGTCTCTTCCTCATGCTGGTTTATTTTTCATTTTATTATTTTTGTTCTGTTTTGGAGTCAACCCTGGGTGGCTGAGCAGTTCAAGGGCTGCTCCCCGGGCTGTTCGGATCAGAGCTAGGGGGCCTGGGCCTCCTTCACACACGGAGCCCTCCACATCTGGGTGCCTTTAGTCACCCCCCCTGGGACCACCCGGGTGCTCCTTCACAGCTGCAGCATCTCCTCCCAATCAATCCAAGTTCCAGATGATTCTCATCCCCAAGGACCTCGCAGTCCTGACGCCCAGGAGAGGGTGGGGACACACACCCCCACACATGTACTATCCAGGATTACTTCAGATCAGCTGCATGGAGGAAGCTTCCAGAGTTCAGCACAGACCAATCTTTCAGAATCTCCAGGCCATTGCATAAGAAATTTGGGGTGCATGGAGTTTCAGGCCCCTGGGACCGGAACAATTGCACAGCGGAAAGGGCGTTTGCCTCGCATGTGACCCACAGGCTTCAATCCTCAGCATCCCATAGGGTTCCCAGAGCCCAACCAGGAGTTATTTCTGACTATAGTGTCAGGAGTAACCCACTAAGAGTGGCCCCCCCCCCCAAAAAAATACACAGAAAAAGATGCAGACCCCTCCCGAACTATACCTCCGTCTCCGATTTCTGGGTGTTCCAGTTTCTCTGACCTCTGTCTGTCCCTCCCCCAGCCGGACAACCCCTCCAGAGACAAAGAAATCCACCTTCACACAGGGAAGTGTTGAAATGGAGAAGGCACATGAGGCAACCAGAGCATCAGCAAAAGCAAGGGCCCCTTGGAGTGGGCTCAACCCCCCCAAAGCCAGTCACGCACCCCACAGAAGGTGAACCCCTCTATTCCCGTGGAAGGCAAGGCTGGTGGCGGCAAGGATGGGGGGCAAGTACCAACCCCAGCACTGCTACTACACAGAGGTGTGGGGGGGGGCTTTGTAGACCGTGGTTAAGTGGGACAGGAACTGCAGATGGCCCCAGACAGGATCTGGGGACAGGCTGGGCTGGCCCCCGCCTCCCTTCCTTCCTTCCTGCTCTGCACCCCTAGCCTGTGGGGCAAACGCTGCTCTCACTTCGGAAGAGGCAGTGAGGGGCTCGTGACCCCCAAACAAACCTACTCCTGTGATCTATTCTGTGCCTGGAGTCATGGTGAGTCCCCTGGGGGAGCCCAGAAAGCTCACTCCCACCAGAGGCCAGATTTTGGGGTGTGGGAAATGGAGAAACAGGAATGACAGAATGACTGACTGTCTTTAAGGTCTGGTGGAGGTAGGGTGAGGGTATAGGAAGAAGGTGACCCCAGGATGTCCCCAGGCGCCAAAGTGCTCTGAGGGGAACAGTGGGCACAAGCCAGGTTGACAGAGGGTAACAGAATGGGTCATTCTGTCCCCCTATCTGGGTCAGTCACATACACCCTGACACCCAGGACCTCTCCATCCTATGGGTTCCCTTTATCTTTTCTTTTTCTTTTTTTTGCTTTTTGGGCCACACCTGGGGTTACTCCTGGCTATGCGCTCAGATATTGCCTCTGGTTTGGGGGACCATATGGGACACCGGGGGATGAAACCAAGGTCCGTCCTAGGTTAGCGCATGCAACGAAAATGCCCTACCAATTGCGCCATGCTCCGGCCCTGGATTTCCTTTATTCTAAGGCATCCCTGAAGGCACTAATGCCCACTTTGGTCTGTCCTGTAGGATGAGGAAAATAAATTGGCAGGGCAGAGGGCCGGGCCCCTCCTCCCGTCTCAGGGGGCCAGGGTGAGTGAACCCGCTACCCACCCCAGCACCCACTCACTGTGCCCCATCTTGGAAAGTTCCAGAAGTCCTGTACCGACAGCCTCAACATCTCTGTACATACCTGTGGAGCCGGCAAGGCAATGTCCGGATAGCATTAACACCAAGGCCTCTTTTTTTGTTGTTTTGAGGCCACACCTGGCAGTGCTGAGGCTGAATCCTGGTGTGAAGGACCCTATGGGATGCTGGGATGGCTGCCTACAGAGCCAGTGCCCTCCCTGCTATGCTCTCGCTTCTGCCCTTGTCTGATTCTTTTTTTTTTTTTGGTTTTTGGGTCACTCCCGGCTCTATGATCAGAAATTGCCCCCAGCAGGCTCAGGGGACCATATGGGATGCCAGGATTAGAACCACCGATCTTCTGTATGCAAGGCAAACACATTATCTCCATGCTATCTCTCCGGACCCTGTCTGGTTCTTTTGAAACTGGGGGAAGAGGCTGCTGGGAACAGGGGAAGTTGGGGTCGGGGTCAGATGAAGGGCAGGGAGGCCAAACCGAGCTGCGGTTCAATGCAATGTCTGAAGAAACCTTTGGGCACGGGGCAGAGGGGCACATGCCAGCTTCAAGTGATGGGGGATCCTATGGGGGGGGGGTCTGATCAGAGACCAGATGGTAAGTGACAACAGGGCAGGAGAAGAGAGGAGGCCTGGAGCAATAAGACAGTGAGGAGGGAATTTGCCTACATGAATGATGCCAACCCAGGTTCGATCCCTGGCATCCCATAGGGTTCCCTGAGCCTGCCAGGAGTGATCCCTAAAATGTAGACCCTAAGCGAAGAGCCAGGAGGAACCCCTTAACACCGCCAGGTGCGGCCCCCAAACAAAACAAAACCCATAGGTTGGAGCCAGGGCAACAGCACAGTAAGGAGGGCACTTGCCTTGCACACAGCAACCTATTTGCACCCCCAGTATCCTTTAGGGTCCCCTGAGCCTGCCAGGAATGATTCCTGAATGTAGACCCTGGGGTAAGGCCTCAGCACCACCAGGTGTGATCTTAAAAGCAAACAAAAAGAGGAAAGCTCAGAGGGACTGGGGAAAGAACCAGACTTGGGTCTGAGCATGGGTACCAGTGTGCCAGGCAGAGGGGAGAGGGGCGGCTCCCACTGCGAACATAGCCTCGGGGGATGGTGCTGAGTGGGTGACCTCAGCCCCCACACCCCTCAAGATTGGCTCTGTGTGCTCTATCTAGGGGAGCCCCCAGGACTTCCGGAGTCTGCAGGCCAGGTTCCAGGCCTCCCAACCTGAGAGCAAAAAACCCCTGAAGCCAGAGTTCAAGGTCCTGAAGAAGATTCCACAGCCTGAGCTGAGCGAACACCCCAAGAAGGGCCCTGAGTTCACTGTGGGGCCCAGAAAGGCCTCTCAGCCCACAGATCCCCCCAGGAAGCCCCCACAGAATGAGTTTGCAGATGCCCCTAGAAAGTTTCCCCAGCTCAGGAAGACTGAGATCCCGGATGCTCTCAGGAAGTCTGAGTTCATGGATCCCCCCAGGAAGCCCGAGATCCCAGATCCATCCAGGAAACCCGAGTTCACTGATCCCCCCAGGAAGCCCGAGATCCCAGATCCCCTCAGAAAGCCTGAGATCCCAGATCCATCCAAGAAACCCGAGTTCACTGATCCCCCCAGGAAACCGGAGATCCCAGATCCCCTCAGGAAGCCCGAGATTCCAGGTCCATCCAGGAAATCTGAGTTCCTGGACACCCCCAAGAAGCTTGAGTTCATAGATCCTCAAAGGAAACCCGAGGTCCCAGATCCCCTCAGGAAGCCCGAGATTCCAGGTCCATCCAGGAAATCTGAGTTCCTGGACCCCCCCAAGAAGCTTGAGTTCACAGATCCTCAAAGGAAACCCGGGGTCCCAGATCCCCTCAGGAAGCCTGAGATCCCAGGGCCCCTCAGGAAGTCTCAGTTCCTGGATCCCCCCAAGAAGCCCGATTTCCCAGATAACTCCAGGAAGCTCCCCCAGCCCGAGTTTGCCCAGACAAAGGCCCACGAAGCCGAGGGGCGGGCTCCCTCCAGGCACTTGGCGAACCCACTCCTGTCCCCCAGAAGGCCTCTGCAGCAGCCAGACCTGGGGATCCCCGTGTGCCCCAGGAAGCCGCTGATGTCAGAGCCCACAGAAATACCCTCCCAGCTCGAGCCTACTGAGCCCCCCAGAAAGTCCTCACAGCCGTCCCTGAGCGAGCCCCAGCCACAGTCCCCTAAACTGCTGGTTGTCCGGGGCCCACCCAAGAAGGCCCTGCAGCTGCCAGAGTTGGGATCTCCCCAGAGAAAGCTGCCAGCACCTTGGCAGAGCGACCACCCGCACAGGGCCCAGGGGAGCGGCGGGGCCCTGGGGAAACAGCTGCAATTTCAGGGTCTGCCCAGGACAGCCTCAGAGCCCGAATTCCCCCTCTTCCCTGCCACACAGCCCCACTGGCAACCCCAGGCCCGGCCACAGAGACACCCCGAGGCTGAGGTCCCCAGCAAGGCCCGGCTCCCTGCCTCAGTGTCCGAGAGCTCGCTGCCCTCTGCCATGGGGGTCCTGGGTCGGCACAAACCTGGGGCTCTCCCTTCTGGGGGTTCCCGGTGGAGCCTCCAAGCTGGTCCCCCAACCCGGCGCCCACTGCCCTCCCTCACCTCCCTGGGGCCTCCGCCCGCCAAACCACCACTGCCTCCTGGGCTCAGGAACATCCAGCGCTTTCGGAGTTACTTGGGGCCCATCTCAGGTGGGTTTGGGGAGACCCAGCTGGGGAGAGGGGGAATACTGGGCTGTGCCCACCTCCCTGCAGCTCGTATGTCTTCACAGCCGTACGGAGGAGCCATTCGGCAGCTGGGACCCTCGGTCAGGTCAGACCCACGAGACAACCACGGCCGTGAGTGAAGGAGTGTGGGTGGCATGGGGATGGGGGGCAGGGCAGGCTGGGGGGCTGAAATAACCCTAACTCCTCAACCCCGTGCTGTCTGCAGGGACCCCGATGAGATTTACGAGATGTACGATGATGTGGAGCTCCAAGATGAGCCTAGGCCTAAGGGTGCAGGTGTGTCGGGGTGCCCCAGGCCCCAGATGGTCTCCCTGGAACATCTCTGGTCCATGGAATGAGACCAAAAGATAGGGATGCAAGAGAAGGGTCCTGCACACTCCCAGAGGGACAACCCAGAGGCCAGGAGAGAAAACTGTGGGCAAAGGATGAAGTCAGAAAAGGCTGGGGTCCAGAGCGATAGCACAGCAGTAGGGCGTTTGCCTTGCACGTGGCTGATCCAGGACAGACCTGGGTTCGATCCCCAGCATCCCATATGGTCCCCCAAGCCAGAAAGAGGCTGGGCACAGGGGCAGCTGGGCAAGGGAGACAGACGCCAGAGTTGGGGACAGGCTGTCACAGCCTGGGACATGGAGGCAGGAGCTGAAGATGGGGTTGTCTCTGCAATAACTCCACTAGGGCACTGTGACAGACAGTTCAGGAGCCAAAGGACCCCCACACCCTTTTTCTTTTCTTTTGGGGTGGCTACACTTTGTTTTGTTTTGGTTTTTGGGTCACACCCAGCAGTGCTTAGGGGTTCCTACTGGCTCTATGCTCAGAAATCGCTCCTGGTAGGCTTGGGGGGCCATATGGGATGCCGGGATTCGAACCACTGACCCTCTGCATGGAAGGCAAAGGCCTTATCTCCAAGCTCTCTCTCCAGCCCTGTGGCTACACTTAGCAATGCTCAGGGCTTGGCTCCTGGCTCTGTTAGGTAATCACTCCTGGCAGACTCCAGGGACCTGGGGGGTGCTGGAGATTGAACCTGGGTTGGTACGTGCAAGGCCAGCACCCCTTCCAGTGTCCCATCATTCTGGACCCTCACATCCTCCTTCCTTTCTTGGTGAAAAATCAGTCACATCCAATTCAAGTCAAGCCAGCACAAGGTCTGGCCCATCAGGATACTGGGGATCTAGGCTCTCAGCTGGTTTCCCTTCTGATCTAGAATTTTTCAGGAGGGGGAGGGGACCAACCAGCCCCCAGTCGGTGGCAGAGCCAGGTAGTAACAGTCCTGTTGACACAGAGCTTCCTTGCGGGTCACCTCCACACCCCTCCAGTTTCCTCTGTCTTCGCCACACTCCAGGCTTGTCATGCTTCCCAGGTTTCCATCCTAAAGTCCCCCTTCTCATCCCATGAAAAAAAGGGCTATTCTATTCAGCTTTGACCCCAGCACTTTTTATGGTCCCCTAAGTCCTGCCAGTAGTGATCCCTGAAAACTGCCAGACGCATTCCCAACACCCACAAAAAGCACCCCCAAACAGGGCCAGATACACAGTACAAGCAGGAGGGAGCTTACCTTGCATGCAGCTGACCAGGATTCAATCCCTGGCACACACCCCCAGGATCGATCCCTGAGGAGAGGCCAAAGCACTGAGCACCTCCAGGAGTGGCCAATACCCCCCTAGAAAAAAACCTTTGCTTTGCTTTTTTGCAAGTCTTGGGCTCCCCTTTGGGAGAGTTCCCTGGCCTGCTCTGCCTCTACATACCAACACATGCCCAGAGCTGGATCTGATAGTTTATCGGCGGTTAGGATGGAAATGAGCCGCTCCTCTGGGCCAAGGCTGTGACAGGTATAAAAAGAGTGAAAAGGCCAGTTGCAGGAGAGGTGGCCCAGTGTAAGAGGAATTTGTCCTGCTGGTGTCAAGGCCCTGGGCTTTAACAGCCCTTTAACAGTCACAAAGAGGATACAACTTAAGATTGTGCAGGCAAAAATCCCGGGGATGGGGTTAACAAGTAGAAGATTGGGAAAGTCCTGAAGTGCTAAAAAATCAACACCAGAAAGTCTAAGGAAGGTTGAGAGGGGCTGAGCCCTAACTTGGTCTCTTTCCCCAGAGGAAGCAGCTTTCGTCAAGCAGCCACCCAGGTGGCCATCGAAAGAACCAGAAGTCAGGTAGCACGGGGCATGGCGAAAGGTGGAGGTCCAGGAACTCTGTGCAAGGGGGGGCCAGAGTAGCCCCTTCTCTTGTTCACAAACTCCCAACTCCTGGGGGTGGGGTATCTCAGGAAGGAGAAGGTGCCCCCGCTGCTGCCCCCCATAGATCCGAAGACCCAGAAGCTGATGAGGAAGGCAGAGAAGGCAGAGCGTGAGTTCCGGAAAAAGTTCAAGGTATAGCTATAGCTCTCTGCACAGGGCTGGGCGCAAAGTGGTACTGAGGGTGCAGGGGTTTTGGTGGGAGAGAAAAGGCACAAGACAAAGAGCTGTGGCCCATCTCCTCCCTCACCCCCAGTTTGAGGGGGAGATCGTGATCCAAACCAAGATGATGATTGACCCCAATGCCAAGACCCGGCGTGGTGGTGGCAAGCACCTGGGGATTCGGCGCGGGGAAATTCTGGAGGTGATAGAGTTCACTAACAAGGATGAGATGCTGTGTCGGGACGCTAAGGGCAAGTGTAAGTGAGCTCGGCCTGGCACGGGCAGGGGACGCACTCCCTTCCAAGGGAATCCCTCACCCCTTCCATGTTGTCTTGCAGACGGCTACGTGCCCAGGACCGCACTCTTGCCACTGTGAGTGAAGCTGGGATGGGTGCAGGGTGCTCAGGGTAGGGGTTGCCTATCATCGACGGGCTGGTCCTCACTCATCCAACTATGCTCTTTGCAGGGAGACAGAGGTGTATGATGATGTCGCTTTCTGGGGTAAGTTAAGCCTCTGGGTGGCTTGGCAGGAACCACTGTCCTGAGGGGGTAAATGTGTCCCCACCCGTGACACCACTGGGGACATGAATCATTGAGGGGCCCACAGTACCCCCCCCCATTCTGTGACAGATCCTCTAGACAACCAGCCCATTCCTCGGGGATGATAAGGCCCAGAAGCCCAGCTCTGCGCACGCGGGACCAGGAATCCACTAGAGCCCCTGGTCTGGTCAACTCTTGAGGCCTACAAGACAATTCTTGAAGATCCTGGGGCCATGAGAGGGCTCAGAGGGCGTGTGCACATGCCTGGTACAGGGATGTCCAGATAAGTCCCAGCACCATTGGGGACCTAAAGCACTGCCTGGTGGGTCCAAGTAAAGCAATAAAAGCAGTCCGAGTGTCTCTTCTTTCGATGCTCACTGGCACATGCAAGGGAACCAAGGGAGGCAGAGGGTGGCAGCACTAGGCAACCCCACTGTGCACATCTCCAGCCCATCTGGGTCCATCTTGAGGACGTTAAAAGTGCAAAGGAATCCCCCTAGAATCGGTTCTGGATGGAGATGTCAAGAAATTCACATTCCATTACCTGGTCTGGGGTAGCAGAGACGGCACCTTAAGGTGCATGTGCCGTATCCCTAGAAGTGATGTCAGAAAATGTCTAAAAGGGGCCTGAGCGATAGCACAGTGGCAGGATGTTTTCCTTGCAAAAGCCAACTAGGGATGGACCCAGGTTCCTGGTATCCTATATGGTCCCCTGACCTGCCAGGAGTGATTTGAGCGCAAAGCTAGGTAACTCCTGAGCACCACCAAGGTATGGCCCAAAACACAGGAAGGAAGGGAGAGAGGAAAGGAGGGGAGGGAGGGACGGATTGTCCAATGAAATGATCTGAGAACAGGGCCTTTGCAGTGACTGGTCCTTGGAGCTCTTGCCCTTCACCATGTGGGGAAGGCACTGGACCTGGCTTGGTCCACACTTTGGTGGCTGCTGGGATTTCCATCACAGAATGGGAAACAACAAAGCCAAACTGGATGGGATTAAGCACCAAGAGCCTGCCCTGAAAAAGTGAGGGGGGAGAGGGGGAGGCCAGGGGGGACCCCGCTGGCCAGGCCCCATGACATTCCCAGGAAGGAGACAAAGGAGCTCCATCCACGCACCCAAACCAAACCAGGGCACCCCAGCACACAGACGCAACAGCGAGCAGCTTTCAGGAACTGGTATTTATTATCAAAGTCATAGTCGATGTCAACAAGATGCCACAACTACAAAAAAAATTGCGCACGTTGCAATCTCAATGCAAACAGTCCAATGGAACCCCAGTCATTAAAAAAGTAATTCAAATTACCCCCAAAAAGCAACTGAATTTTTTAAACATCTTTATACATCCAGCCAACAAATTAAAATGGTTAACAAGAAAAAATACAAATTCAGAGGTCTGGTATCGATGTTTAAAAAAGGCAACTGCTTAAGCGTTTCTATCGATTCGAACATCAATCTCTCGGCCACTCAGCTTCATCCCATTCATCATCCGGCAGGCGCGCTCTGCCACCTCGGGCGACTCAAACTTAACCACACCGCACCCCTTGGACTTCCCATTCTCCATCTTGATGTCGGCGTACAGCACGTGGCCTGGGTGGGCACAGGGAGGGAGAGAGACCACAACGCGTCAGCACCCCCAGCGCAGCCTGCCCGGCTCCACTCAGTCCAGATCACCTGTTGGATTTCGGTGCACAGAGTCATAGGGGGGACACGGGGCGCAGGACAGCGTGGCAGGCAGGCAGCTATGGGGGCATGGCCTCAGCACTGTTGCCATGTTTCTGCCAGCAATAGGACCAGCCAGACGGTGCCCAGAGAAGGGCCACCTCACCAATGGGCCTTTATACTCAGTAAAGGCTAGGGACAGCTGGGGACAGGCCAATCAGGAATGACCCTATCAGGAAGCAATGACCTTAGTGCTTAATGCAGGCACTGCACTGTGTGTGGGGGGGACCTGAGGCCAGGGGTCACATTCCAGGACAGTGATGGGGCTACGCCCAGGATGGTTCAGAAATGGCTGAAACAAGGCTCTTGCCAATACCCTGTGAAACAAGAGCAATTTGGAAACAGCACTTGCAATTTGAGGCTCTGGGACATGTGGGAGCAGCAAGAGAAAGGAACAAATCAAGGGACAAGAAACTACAGGAGCCTGTGGGCGGGGACTTTACAAATAAGCAGAGATGGGGCTGGAGATAGCACAGTGGTGGGGCGCCTGGCATGCAGCTAGCCCAGAAAGGACCCGAATCCCATATGATCCTCCAGCATGCCATAGGTGATTTCTGAGTGCAGAGCCAGGAGTAACACAAGTGCTGCCGGGTATGGCCCAAAAATCAATCAATATAATAAAGTTTAAAAAAATACTACTACCCGGAGAGATAGCACAGCGCGTTTGCCTTGCAAGCAGCTGATCCAGGACCAAAGGTGGTTGGTTCGAATCCCGGTGTCCCATACCCCCGTGCCTGCCAGGAGCTATTTCTGAGCAGACAGCCAGGAGTAACCCCTGAGCACCGCCGGGTGTGGCCCCCCCCCCCCCAAAAAAAAAAAAAAAAAACCTACTAATAAGCAGAGGACCAAAGAGGAGCCTGCTCCCATCCCACTCTGGGAAGGTGTCGGAGCTCAAACACTGGGTGCCTGGAACCCAGGCATGAACAACTGGGTGATTTCATCATGACCAAATCAAAGTGATTAAAAAGAAAAAGGAATGTGCTAGTGTGAAACTAAGTTGTGGGGACAGGGGACCAGATCTGGGCAGGAAGGAAGGCTATGACTCAACAATGCACCCTAACAGAAGCAGCGGGAACAGCCAGGAGTGGTGAAACATGAGGCACTGCCGAAACAGGAAGTGGACAGCCTGGAGCAGCCCAAATGGCCCCCAGATCTGGTGACCAGGAACAGAGAGCCGGGGACAGGGGGCAGAGGTGCATCTGAGGCGCAGCACTGAGCAGAGGCAGAGGCCAGCCCTCAGAAGGGGCAAAGGCTCACCCAGTGAGTCCCCACTTAAGGCACCAGTCAGGTTCTGAACATGTGTCAGTCCAAAAGACTAATACTGGGAACTGCTGCTTGGACATCACAAGGGATTCAACCCTTGTGGGCCCAACAAATGGATCCTGAACAAAATGACCTTATTCCAGGTCCTCCTCAAACTCAGAGCTCAGAAACACGAGCCCCAAATGTTGGGCATCTGGGGATCACTTGGAAATCAGGGAGACCCCACTCACTTCTTTTCAAAAGCCCTAAGAAGAAATGGAAACCCAATAGGAACCTTAGAAAGCTACCCACATAACCAGCCTGGCAGAAAAATGGCAAGTGCCATCGGTCCTGTAGAGCCAATGACCAGAGGACGCAGAGACTACATGGGAAGTAGCCCCAGCCAGGTTAAGCTGCCACTAACTAAGATCTCTGAAGCCACAAGCCCTGGAAACATTCTAGAGCCTTCCTCAAACACTTACCACACTCGTTGAATTTGTCTTTTAGCATCTTCCATGTAAAATCAAATGGGAGCTGAGGGAGAGGGAAAAAAAAAAGAGACCAATGAAGCGATTAGACCAAATTCTAACCTATATCACAATTGGCTGAGGGTGCTGGTCACCAGCTGCCTTTCAAGCTCAGCTAGGCACAAGGCAGCTGGGTCTAAAACAAGGCTCCAATCCCACAGGATAAAGAATCCGATCAATGTTTTGAGGGTTAGTCTCGGTGCCCCTAACTACAGTCCAGGGGCCCCTTCCTTGAGAAGCCCAGGTTCCCACACCTAAGCCTCCCTCCTTCCTCTGCCTAATCAGTTCCCAAAATGTAAGCACCTCAGGGGTAGGGGGTGGGGGCAGGCACGCCATTCAAGCCCTGGGACACCCAGGCCCGTCCACCCACTCCAGAGAAGTTTCCTGAAGCATCACTTACGTTTCTCACAAATATCTGGCAGGCCTTCCTGGCCACCCCGGGCGCATGACCTCCAGCTCCAAAAGAACCAGCAAAGCTTCCTCCAAAATTGCCACGCTCCATCTCGATGGCACGGTCAAAGGTGGCACCGCCGGCGCCACCCATGGCGAGGCCCATCCGCTCAATGCCTGCGCCCAGGGCTGGGCCCATGGCGGGCCCCATCCGCTCCAGGCTGTTGGCGCCCATGCGCTCCAGGCCCATGCGCTCCAGACTGTTGGCGCCCATGCGCTCCAGGCCTATGCGCTCCAGGTTGTTGGCGCCCATGCGCTCCAGGCCCGTGGCCATGCGATCCATCACTGGGCCCATGCGCTCCAGGCCAGCCCCCATGCCTGCGGGCACCATGCGCTCCATGCTCAGGCCCATGCGCTCGATGGCAGGGCCCATGCGCTCCACACCAGAGCCCATGCGCTCAATGGTCTGGCCGACACGGTCGATGGGTGTGGCCATGCGCTCCAGGCCAAAGCCCATGCCGGCCCCCATGCGCTCCACACCGGAGCCGATGCGCTCCATGGTCTGGCCCATGCGCTCGATGCTGGAGGCCATGTGGTCGAGGCCCAAAGGGCCCATGCGCTCGATGCCAGAGCCCATGCGCTCTACAGAGCCCATGCGGTCCATGACCAGGCCCATGCGCTCGATCTCAGAGCCCACGCGATCCATGCCGTGGCCCAGGCCTGCGCCCATGCGCTCCATGCCGGCACCCCCGATGCGGTCAATGCCAGGACCCATCCTCTCAATCCCGGGCACACTGCCTCCACCGGCACCTGAAATGAACACAAACACAGGAGGATATGAGGGACCAGCCTTTCTGTGCACACACCGGGCCAGAAAGAGGGACCTGGGTGCAGAGCACCAAACCAAGCACTTCACAAGCACAACAAACCAGGGAGTTAAGTGCCAACATTGGGAATCAGACACTCCTAAATTGCAGCATCGTTATCTGGGAAGTAAATCCTTCCTCCACCTTCAGTGCTGGGCTTGACCCCCACACGAGTCTAAAAGGAGGGAAGGTTTTGCCCTAGTGCACTTGGGTCACCAATAACCTGTCCATTCCTTGGGAGAAGCTTTATGATCTGTAAATGTCAAACCCAAAAGCAGACACAGAGGGCCACCATCAGGAGTGCCGGCTCGCAGCCCATTAGGGTTAAGTCGGGCAGCATTTCCTTAGCACCTTGAGAGCAGAGTAGTAATTAGGTGAATTAGACACACCAATAAGCTCTAGGTAGAGGAATAAACAGCTTGTACAGGGAGCTGTCTGGCCAGTGGCCCTGCAGAGAAGATTCTGCATGAGGCTGAGGATCAGGTCCTTAGTGCACCTGTGCTTGGTCTACCGTGCACAGGAACCTCCGCATTGGAATGGGCTCTGGCTGAAAGGCCATTTTCCACATGTGGAGTCGAGGGTCCCTCTTTCCCCAGTAAGAGCTCTGAAAATGGCTCAAGGTGAGCCTCCATGCAGTCTACTACGGCTCCAGACAGCCCAGACAGGAGGCAACGCTCCAAAATTTCAAGAGCTAATTCTCTTGGCCAACGCCAGGAGCTTTTTACGAATCACCTAGTTTGGTTTTTGGTCTGGTATTAGACATGGGTCTCAGACACTGTGGGAATGGTAAAGGGTGGAGAAAGGGCAGAAAGGCTGCTGTACATAAGGACCCCCTCCAAAACCACAATACCACAGAAATCACCAGCCAGGAGTTACCATGAAAATGCTGAGGGGCCAGAGAACCCATAGCGGTCACAACCAATAGTTATTGTCTTGCATGCAGCCAACCCAGGAACAGACCCAGATCCCGTGCCTGACAGAAGCAATTTTTGAGGGCAAAGCCAGGAATAAACCCTGAGCACCATCGGGTGTAGCCCAAAACAAAAAAAAAGCTGAGACATTGCTGTAAGGGAAAATCAGACTGACCTTGAATAAATAATGCAGATGAAAACATTTAGTTTGAAATGCCCAGCTAAAAACAAAAATCTACCAATGGAAAAATATACTAAAACACTTTTTTTGTTTTTTTGGGCCACACTCAGTGACACTCAGGTTATACTGGCTATGTGCTCAGAAATCACTCCTGGCTTGGGGGATCGAACAGTGATCTGTCCTAGGCTAGTGACACCAAGGCAGACACCTTACCACTCTGAGTCACCACTCCGGCCCCTTCAGTGGGCAGTAAAAACTGATTACTTTCTCCCTTAATTCCTGAAATTTTAGGAGTGTACATTTTTTTGAGAAACCATGTGTGCATTAGGCAGTATTTCAACACCACCTCGTACAGTGACGGCTAACCTTTTTGAGCCCGAGTGCCCAAACTGCCGCACAAAACCACACAAAATTTCCTCAAAGTGCCAGCACGTCAATTAAACCTCAATAACAAGATTTTAGTATCACACTCGCCTCCTGCCGAGCCACGTATCTTAATTGCGGACCTTCCCGAGTGCCAGCTGCAAGGCCTTCACGTGCTACCGTTGGCGCACGTGCTATAGGTTCGCCATTGCTGACCTAGTACAACTTAATTTGGGGGGCTTGGGGTCAGGCCCAGTGATAGTAGTGGCACTTAGAACTTACTCCTGGGTCTCAACTCAGGAATCATTCCTAGTGGGGCTCACAGGACCCAGGTGAGGCGCCAGAGATGGAACCCAGCTCAGTCATGAGTAAGGCAAACGCCCTCCCATTGTTGTATCACTCTTGCACCACCAACTCAATCACCTTTATGAATAAGACACTACAAAATGCCAAAAACAAAATCTCCCCATTAAATTCTGAGGCCATGGGGCCGGGTAGGTGGCGCTGGAGGTAAGGTGTCTGCCTTGCAAGCGCTAGGACCACGGTTCGATCCCCCGGCGTCCCATATGGTCCCCCCATGCCAGGGGCGATTTCTGAGCACATAGCCAGGAGTAACCCCTGAGCGTCAAACGGGTGCGGCCCAAAAACCAAAAAAAAAAAAAAAAAAAAAAAATTCTGAGGCCATTACAATGACAATGGTTAGTGCTTACAAGCACACCTCAGAGGTTGCGTGTATTTTAGAGCTATTAACTCTTTCCAACAACTAAGAGGCAAACACTTGCATATTCTGTTTCAGGATAGAATGAGCTCTTCAATAACCTGGCGATGGACAAATGGCACAGCTTGGGAGAGAAAGACACTCAATCCTCATCCCCCTCAGCTGTTCCAACCTCCTGGAGAAAGGAAAATGCAGAAGCAGTCTCCTACCTCCTCCCTGCTTGGCAATGATCTCTCCTCTCTTCAGTGCATTACTTAGAATTTCTGTGGAAAACAGGAAGAAAAAAAAAATCAGAAATTACTCTAAGGCAATAGAAATGTGATTGTTTCCAGATTCTGAAGTGAGAATACAGGTAATACAAGTAACGAGAAAGGGAGGAAGGGGAAGGTGGGAACACACAGAAAGAGACGGGCCCTGTGTTAGGAGCAGCATCTGCCAAATCAACAGCCCGCCCCCCCACACACACACACCAGAAGTAACAGTCTGGACCCACAGCCTGCAGCCACAGACACAGATGAGGAACAAGCTGAGGACACTAGTCTTATGGAAAGGGTTGGGTGTGACAGGGACACTGAAACAATGTCTCAGGAAAACAAAAATTCTGGATATTCTTGGTCTCCCAACACTGTTACTGGGAGACTTTGGAAACTTCCATCTGAATAGCACTTTCAGGAACAAACCTAGTGCCTACATCTTGGCCAAATGGCCTCATTCTAATACCCTACAAAGGAGATGGAAGAAGATCCTACCCAGTTTTTTCTAGTGCAATAATTGAGAACTGGGGGTGACGACGGGATGCATCACTATGACAGGCTTTAGACTGGTCCTGGAACAGCACTCACTCAAGGTGCCCTGGGCTTCACCAGGCACCTGAGTGATAAAAGTCCAGTCCCTTCACAGACCGTAGGATGTCCCCACAGCCAGAAACGCCCTGATCACCTTTGAGCCACCTCAGGCCGGGTCCTCTGGAGTCAATGCATCCACACCTACTGACCCACAGCCAGAGGTCTGGGCAGCAGCACCTCCAGAATCTCCCGAGACCTGACCTTGGAAGTCACTCAGCACTGCACAGGCCTGTTTGCAGCACAAGGGACAGACCTGCTCCAGCAATAATGATGGAGAGACAGAAAACAGCACCCACAGAACTCAAGTGTCAAGAGAGGTTCCAAGAAAGATTTCCACCGAGCCCATCTGGCAAACCCCATATCCATGTGATACAGACATTTGTCCAGACCCTGGGATCCTGGGCCTGCCTCTGAAACCCAAGGAGTAGCCAGGACTGTAGTGACCTTTCTGTGCCAGCTCAGGCGTTGTCATAGGCACCAGGGAGAAGGCAGCAGCCTGGTCACAGGGAACAAAGTCACGTGTCCTGCTAGCCTCACCTGGGGGTTTCCCATAGTCAGTTTTTAGTCAAGAAATTTTATTTTTAGAGTCCAGAACTCTGAAGCCACAGCAGACCCAGGTTCAACCCCTGGTGCCTGTTATATCCTAGTCATTGTGTCCACTCTCCTACCACCAACAGGAATGACTCCTAATTGCAGAGTAGCAAGCCCTGAACACCGTTGGGAATGGCCCCAAAACCTAAATAAATAAATAAATGCCCTACCATTTCAAGACAAAAACACAAAGCCATCTCAAGTGATGGAGCCGGCTTCCACCCCAAACCAGAAGTCCAATGCAGCAAAGGCAGAAGATGCAAATGTGTGGGCCAGCAATGCTCTGCCCCTGAGCTCCAGGTAACAAGTCTTTTTTTTTTTTTTGGTTTGTGGGCTACACCTAGCAACATTGATCTAGTCACCAACACCTACCACCCACCCTACATCATCCCCGTGATGGATCTGTGTGAGCCAGGGAAACTCAGCAGCAGGACGGGGCAGTCATCATCAGAGTCAAAAAACCCTGTTTTACTGGAATACCTCTGCAGTAAAACACCCTTCTCGCCAGCTTCTCACCTTCTCTCCAGCTAACAAGGCCACCTGCAGAGCTGCCACAAACACCCAAATTTCATACTACCTGGATGGACCACAGGGCCCCAATTCGATGCCCAGAGCAAGCAAATCTTGATAGGGGAATGAAAGGGAAGCCATGGGAAAAGACTAGCAGGATAACCCCTAAGCACCGCTGGGTGTGGCCCAAAAACCAAAAAAAAAAAAAAAAAAAAAAAAGACTAGAGAAAAGAGTTGGGAAAGTGCCTCACCTGCAGACAACTTAGCACTGACCCCTAGTACTACACAACATTTTCGAAGCCCCCAGAAGTAACAGGTGGGAGTTGAGGATAAAGGATGGGAATGGGCTCAGCACTATCGCACTTGCCTCACAAGCAAGGTCCCTCATCTGAATCAGAAAACTGATGCCATGCAGAAAAAAAGTTTAAAAATCAGGTAAGTGGGGCTGGATATAGTATGGAGCTAGGGTGTTTTCCTTGCACGCAGAAGGACGGTGGTTCGAATCCCGGCATCCCATATGGTCTCCTAAGCCTGCCAGGAGCGACTTCTGAACATAGAACCAGGAGTAAACCCCTGAGTGCTGCCGGGTGTGACCCAAAAATCAAAACCAAAAACCAGGTAAGTAACAGACTCTTGGGGCCACAGTGGTGATGCAAGCAGTAGGACGTTTGCCTTGCACATGCTAACCATGGTTCAATCCCCCAGCTTCCCAGATGGTCCCCCAAGCCAGGAGTAACCCCTGAGCATCACTGGATGTAGCCCCAAAAGCAAAACAAAAGAAAACAAAAAATTAGGTAAATAACAGACTCTTTTTTTTTTTTTTGGTTTTTGGGCCACACCCGTTTGACGCTCAGGGGTTACTCCTGGCTATGTGCTCAGAAATCGCCCCTGGCTTGGGTGGACCATATGGGACGCCGGGGGATCGAACTGCGGTCCTTCCTTGGCTAGTGCTTGCAAGGCAGACACCTTACCTCCAGCGCCACCTACCCGGCCCCAAATAACAGACTCTTTTTTTTTTTTTTTTTTTTTGTTTTTGGGCCACACCCGGTAATGCTCAGGGGTTACTCCTGGCTATACGCTCAGAAGTCGCTCCTGGCTTGGGGGACCATATGGGACACCGGGGGATCGAACCGAGGTCCGTCCAAGGCTAGCGCAGGAAGGCAGGCACCTTACCTCTTGCGCCACCTCCCAGCCCTCAAATAACAGACTCTTAACAGCTACCTTCTACCCCTGCTCCAATACAAATTGAAAAACCCGGACCAGAGTGGTAGCACAATGGTAGGGTGCACGTAGCTGACCCAGGACAGACGTGGGTTTGATCACGGCATCCCATATGGTCCCCCAAGCCAGGAGTGACTTCTGAGTGCAGAGCCAGGAGTAATCCCTGAGTGCCCACCGGATGTGTGTGCCCCCCCCCCCCCCAAAAAAAAGTCGAAAAACTTCCTGAAATGTACCTGAAGTTCCTATACTTTCACAGAAACCAACAGTCCATTGGGAAATAGGTAACAGGCCGGATAGGGAATAAAGAAATGCAGGTCAAAAAAATGGGGTCTTAAAAGAACCCCAGTGAGACTGAAACCACAGAGCATAGGGGTGTGGTGTCTGCCATCGAGGCAGGAGAGAGGGAAAAAAGAGTGGGGGGAGGGCAGAAAATGAGTACTGGTAGTGGAAAGATGTTGGAACACTGTCACTGTATCTCACAGTAATCCAAAACTTTGAAAAATGCAGGTCTCAGAAATGCTGAGCTGGAAAGGACCCCAGGCTAGTGAAAATGTCCCGTGTGGGCTGGACAGAGTGGGGATGAAGCTAAGCTGCCTCTTCCTACGTAAGGGACACACAATCCACTGTTCGTCCATCTGTCTACTGGCAACCAGATATGTCGGAGTGAGGGTTGTCATCTTCAGTGATGGGATACACTAGCACATACATGGTCAACTATATCTAAAGCGCCTTCAGAAGTGGGTAGCCAGTGCAGGGGGCAAGCCCAGGGCCCCTAAGGAAGGGAGTGCCCTAGCCTGCTTTCCTGTGCGGGCACCATGGGCGCAGCATCCTGAACTTTGTCTGCCTCACTGCTGCGATCTGTCGGTCTGGCTTACCAAGGCCTTTGACAGGAGCTCAGACAGCTCTAGGCTTCCACCAACCGCCACACTTCACTGCTTCCCTCCAGAGCAGCACCCAAATTTCCTCTCATGAGATGTATCTGCCGAGTCAGCAGAGCCATTCCTGGGTGAGTGGCTCCAGCTCTACAGGCCAAACATGCGGCTCACTGGGATCGCCGAGCTCCCACGTTTTTTAGTAACAGTGAGAACCCCAATATCCAGCTCACCCTTCACCCAGCACTGGGACCCATCAAAGCAGGGAACACACTGTGCTCTACTTCTTGTGCTTGAAGATTCCTCTAACAGTCTGAGGCCTGTCTTAACAAGGAGTCTTTCTAGGAATAAGCAAATCCTTCAGAACCTCTGCCCTGACTGTCAGTTGTGTGATTGGGTTCTGGAGGAGGAGAGGGGGCTCATATAAAGAGCCAGCTGCCTGAAGATCCCCACAAGTCGGCCTACAGGCCACCCCTACTGTCCCGCTGTAAGTGACCCTAAAGGAAGACACCTGTCCCCATAGTCATCCCCCAAATAGAGGGCAGGCTCTGCAGTTAAGGCAGTTGGGATCTGTAGCCAGTCATTTACTGGTCATGCAACATCAGGCAAGTCACTTTCTATGTCCCAGTTTCCAATAGGGCAAAGTAACACTACCTACACATTGTAGGTCTTGGAAGGACTAAATGAAGCTGCAGCTGTTATATATAGCATAGCCAACATCTGAATGTTATCATGGAGTATAGCAGAGCTGGGAGGGCTGTAAGATGCAATAACACTACTGTGCGAACCTCGAGTCCCTGAGAGGACCAGAATGACCAGCCTGTTTAGAACTACTGGGAAGCAGGCAGCTGAGCAAAAACTCCAAACACACTTTACTACTCCGTACACCTGGAGGCCCTTTTATACCTCCTTCAACGAGCCAGGCTTGGTGAGGGCAGGGGATGGTGGGAACCAAGTCTGGGCCTCACCACATTCCAGACAGGTACTCTACCACTTAAGTTCTCTCCCCCGGCAGGACCCACGGACCATTTTTTAGCAGGGAAAACGCAACCACAGGTGTCTACATGAAGCTTTCTCGAGAAATGCAATAAAATGAACAATTCCTGAGAATCAAAAGGTCAGCTCAACGACTTTGTGACTACAGAATTAACACGCACCCACCCTCAAATCAAGTCTAACTTCTAAAACACAACCAACCATTTTACCATCTTGTAAGGCACCATGATACACACCTGACTTGGTAGAAAAGAGAGTAAAGGGAAAAACGACTGATTCAATAATCATCAGATTTTGAGGACAGAATCCAAAGCCTCAAGGCCAGCTCAGGCAACAGATAGCAAAGGTACAAGCAGGAGGGAAAAACCAAGTCTTACCGTTGATTCTGCCCATGTTCATTCCAGAGCCAAAGCGGCCCATGTTCTCCATGCCACCGCCAAAGGGTCCCTCCATGCCTGGAAGGGAAACATGCACAAGAAATTGTGAGTCATCAAGGTTCTGCAGGGAAGAAAGGTGGTTTTCATGTATCACCCTGAATTGACAGGCTGGGGACAAGGGGGAATTCTAGTGCCTGGGCTTTGAAATACCATCAGAAGAAACTATCTGATCCAAACCCTCAATGATTAAGCAAAGTGAGGCCTACTTGGAAGGAGATGGAGCCATTCGCCAAGGTCAGAGAGCTAGTTAGGAAGCCAGAGGCAAAAGCAAAAATACCCACTCAAGAGATCCACAAATAACTTCTAGACAGACTCAAGCAAGCTTTTGCTAGCCAGAAAATGCTAGGAAGAATTTCATGCAAGGCTTAGAGAAAGGAAAGAAATGAGGAAGAGGAAAAACCATACCTAAAATGACAGTTTTATTTCAAGAATCTTACCTCCCATTTTATTTATTCCAAATCCTATGCCTTCCATTCCCATTCCTTAAAAAGAAAAAGTCAATGCAAACTAACATTATATCAAGGCAGTAAGTTAACATTCAAGCTTAATCAGCACAAAAAAATATTCCACACCAAAAACTATGCCTTATTTACACACATCACTTTAAATCAAATCAAGACAAATAAAAGGGGAGGGGAGCCTTACTATCTAATCACATCTGTCTCAAGATCATATTCCAAGAAAAAATGAAGTCTAGCAAAGTCATCATCACGGGGCTCAGGACTCTGTAAACTCCATGTTACTTTCACTAAATACAGATGGTTGAATCAGGTGGTTTTAACCAGTCGTCAATTAACTATCAGGACAGATTAGGGGGTTTCACTTTTAGAGGACAGAATTTTCCCAAAATTCAAAATAAAGGTAAAATTCCTAAGAGCAGCTCATTGGGGCCAGAGAAATTAAAGGATTGTGTATGTACTTTGATGCCCAGGCCCATGAGTCCCCCACTCTGTGGTGAGCCCTGGAGGGCCCCATGCTCAGGTGATAAAGGTGGCCCCCAGAACCTCTAGTCCCAATGCAATAACACCACACTCCCAGGCCATCACACTGTCCGCACCGACCTCCAAAAGCAGTTACCCATACACTAAACTCAGTTCCAGTCCCAACCCTTTCTCCTTAGGTGCTGCTGGGAGGAGTAATGAATGGAGATCAGGCTGGAAGAAATATCTTGAGTTGGGGATCCAAGACACATGGGAGGGAGACTGGGAGACTCATATCAGAGGAATCACCAAAGAAACCAAGGCCCAAGTCTGAAGCCTGGAAACCACGGTGTTTGTGGTGCTTGTCCTCCATACAAAGATAAAGTGAAAACACTAAGAACAGGTTTAAACTAACTACATAAGCCCAAGCTTTCCAAGACACCACACAGGCTTCCGAACTCCACCTCGCCCTGGTAGTGCCATGCCTTCATGCTTTTTCCATCATCTTCCAGAAGGCAAGAGTCCAGGGGCTCTGGATGGTGGCATGGCTGTCTGTGGTCCCCTGGAGTCACACAGACAAACACTAACTCCAGTGTGACCTTAAGCAAGACCAGCTCACTGGCTTGTCCCCTTTTTTGAATGACTCAACTACCTTAGCTTAGGATAAAGTAGAAGCAAAAGTATAATGACTTCCAAGATAAAAATCTGAAAACAATATACTTACTGCTTTATGAAAATGAACCAGCAGTGAATAAACAGGGATTGTCACTAATCTTTATTCACTCTGACCCAGTAATAACCACCATATCCCAATAACTACCTTCAATAACCAACGCTCCCAGCCATCCCCAATGAAGGCAAACAGCCTCACCTGCAGGCCCAAGGTTTCCCATTCCAATGCCTTTGTTCAGGTGATTGGCATCAATAGGTTGTCCTCCAGGTCCCAGCCCCATGCCAATGCCACCGAGTCCATCTAAGAAAAAAAGCAAATGTTCAGAAGTGAAGCCTCATGACACTTTCTCAGAAAACCAGGCCACAGAAGCAGGAGCTCTGTCCACACTGCGGCTTGCAGAACTCCACCTCCGCCACTGACAACCTACCAGCAAACCCAAATGATGTCAGCAGCAGACTTGGAGCTTCTTTCTAACGGCAGCACCTACCACATGCTACCACAGACTGGAGTTAAAGTGAGAAAGGCAACTCAAATCAGCTCACTGGAAATTACAGAAAACTGAACTACTTATAAGAAATAAGCAGCTTTTTATCTGTTTACATCATAAACTGAGAAGTGTCTCTGGACATCGGACATCAGGTAAATCACACAAATAACCTCCAATCTTCACTCTCCGACTTGTCAGCCAAATCAGACAGCGGGTTTGAGCGTCAAATTTATGGCCAGACAGGAGCACTGCAAATGCTCCACCACTGGGGCCGGAGAGATAGCATGGAGGTAGGGCATTTGCCTTGTATGCAGAAGGATGGTGGTTTGAATCCTGGTATCCCATATAGTCCCCCGTGCCTGCCAGGGACGATTTCTTTTCTTTTTTTTTTTTTTTTTTTTTTTTTCCAGGGACGATTTCTGAGCACAGAGCCAGGAGTAACCGGAGCGCTGCCAGGTGTGATCCAAAGCAAAAAACAAAACAACAACAACAAAAAACAAACAAACAAACAAACAAAAAACCAAGCAAATGCTCCACCAAGGAATTACTTGCCTGGTACTTCGGGAATCCTCAAAGACTTTGGAAATGACAATATACTCATATTAGAGGGCAGGACTAGGAGCATAAGCCTTGAAACATGGGCTGCCTCGCTGGCACCACAAACATTCTGCAGACTGAGCCACAACACGAGTGCAACTAAGGGCGCTCTCTCCGTGTTACACAAACACAAAGGGACAAAAAATGTAGACTTGGGGCCAGAGAGATAGCATGGAGGTAAAGGCATTTACCTTGCATGCAGAAGGATGGTGGTTCAAATCCTGGCATCCCATATGGTCCCCAGAGCCTGCCAGGAGTGATTTCTGAGCATAGAGCCAAGAGCAGTTGAGCAATGGTGGGTGTGATCCAAAAAACCAAAAAGAAAAAAAAAATGTGGACTGGTGCCAGGGGCCCAGTCTCAGGTGTGAAGCAGGACTTGATGAGAGCCTACATTTTGGGAGGCCACACCCAGAAGTTCTCAGGGCTTACTCCTGCCTCTGTACTTATGGTCACTCAGTTGGGGCTCAGGGATTAAATTCAGGTCAGCCATATGTAAGGCAAGAGCCTTCCCCACTGTACTATCTATCATTTAAGCCCCCAGATGAGATTCTTTAAGCAGGTTAAGTTTTAGATGAAATTTCTGATACCAGAGGGGCCTGAGGGAGATCACCAGAGTTTACAAGTAAAAGACCCAGACCCCAGCACCAAATAGTGTCCCCAAACACTACAGGTAGACATCTACCCCACCCCAGGGAATAAAACTCAAAAATAAGTTAAAACCTGACACCATCATCTAGTACTGAGATTGCTCAATACCCATGTTTAACTGCTGAGGACAGAGCAGATCACCAAGGTGACTTAACTCTCCAAAGCAACTGGGACATTTCAAAACCATTAGGGAGTTTGAGAGTCCCAAATAATGGGTCCCCTGGGGCAGTGTGGCAGCGGGCATACCCAGAACAAGTAAATGTAGGCCTGGGCGGTCACTGCCATCGAGACATGGTCTCCTGGGCCTTCACCACAGAGCTGCCATGCTCACTGAAGCCACCTGCCTGCCTCCTGCCAATAACGTTCCAGCCTCAGGACAAGCTCTGCTGGCAGGCCTGGAGTGGAGGGAGTGAGGAGCTGCTACCAGCCCCCAAACTTGCCTGAGCACCTCCCCTCGGGGCAAATCCTCCTGCACTGCATCAGTAACCTGGGTCACCCACAGTCTGGGGTCAGGTTGCCGCAGGCCCTCACCTCCAAGGCTCTGTGCGGGGGCATTCAGACCCACAGGACTCGGAGCACTTACGCCTCTTTGCTGTGTAGCCACGTTCCCAATGATTTCCCACCATGTCCACAAATAGCACTGACCATGGCGCCATCACTAACCTCTCAGAGCATATAGCAGCACCCCAAAAGCAGTCCTCTCCATTGAACCCTCCCCCCAGACTGGGGCAATACCCCTCACATTTTTTCTTTCTTTTTTTTTTTTTTTTTTTGGTTTTTGGGTCACACCCGGCGGTGCTCAGGGGTTACTCCTGGCTGTCTGCTCAGAAATAGCTCCTGGCAGGCACAGGGGACCATATGGGACACCGGGATTCGAACCAGCCACCTTTGGTTCTGGATCGGCTGCTTGCAAGGCAAACACCGCTGTGCTATCTCTCCGGGCCCTCCCCTCACATTTTCAAGGCGAAATGAAGGATCAGCCAAGCATTACTTCTAAAGGGCAATGGGGGAGCAATAGCACAGTGGGGAGGGATCATTTGCCTTCAATGCAGTGTGGGTGTGGCCCAACAAACCAAAATAAATAAAGGTTAACATGACCCTAAGGGGAAGTGCCTGCATTTCATCTCTTGTGACCCTGCCTTGATCAGCCACCAAGCTTCTGGCTCTCCGGAACTAAAAGTGAACCAACCACCTATGAGTCTGCCTATGAGTCTTCTTGCTTGGTCCCAGGCTCACCCCCAGTCCCTCTGACCCCAAACAGTCTGCGTGCCCTTTTGTAGTTTCTTCTTCCTTCACCAGGATACTAGCAATGTGCAACTGTACCGCTTACCCACGGGGCAGTACCCAGAAAGGTGTCCTACAATGTGTGGCTGAGGAGAGCCTCTCCCTCCCTGGAGAAAGGTCAGGAGAATTGCACCCCTAGGAGCAGCCTGGAACAGGCTGCAACGTAGCCAAGGTTTCTGTTCAGACACTTACGGGGAAGTTGTTGTGGCCGCTCTGGAGGGAAAAAATCTCCCTTGGGTAAGGCCCTCTCGTCCTGAAAGGAAAAGGAACAAACATCAGTATGCAGGCACAGTAGTACCTAGGAACAACGCCCAGCAACAGAGGGCTAAACAAACCCGAACACACCAGGTACAAAATAGGAAAGTGAACAGGGAACCCCAAAATAACAGAAGTTATCAGTGGAAGAGTCCAATAGTCCCATTTGTGTCAGGGAAAGGGCCAACATTTTACTTCGACTTCTACCCAGTAAATGGTTCTCACTAGGGCCACGCAGTCCATGGAAGGACACCAAGGCCTCCCCCTGCGGCGCTGTCTTGGAGCTGCATCCCTAACCTTCTACACTTTACCCTACACCAGGAGTCTCAATTTACCTGGGGGCCGCAGGAGGCAAAGTCGGACTGAGGCAGAGCTGCATAAGGGATTTCGCTTACCGAATATTCGCAATAAAAAATTGCATTAGTAAGAAAAACAATCGCAAAAAATCGCATTAAATATTTGCATACCCCGAACGAAACTGCTCGGAGTATGCGAATGTTTAATGAAATTTTTTTCTTACTAATGCGATTTTTATTGCGATTATTTGGTAAGCGAATAATCGTGAATACTGCAATATTTGCAGGCCAGCCGGGCCACAAACGGCCCGCGGGCCGCAAGTTTGAGACCCCTGCCCTACACAGTGTTCTGAATGAAGAATTAGTAATCCCTCAAAAAAGAGTTTAAAGAAAAAAAGTTCTTGCAGTGGGCTGGATCACATAGGTGAGGCTTTTGCCTTGCATGTACCTACTCAGGTTCAATTTCTGGCACCCTATTAGGTGCCCCAAGGCCTCTAGGAATCATCCCTGAATGTACAGCCAGGACTAACCCTGAGCTATTATTATATATAATTGCCACAATGGCCCCAGAACAAAACCAGAAAAAGATGCAATCATATTCACAACAGCTATGATGCTAAATAAACACTGCACGATGGATGCGGCTGCTAGGAAAGCTGAAAACTCATGAGCATTCGCTCACAGAGAAGGTACAGATGGCAGAACAGTTGACTGTACCCAAGAAGTTTTCAAAGTTGCATCAGCCGAGTGTTTGTCATCAATTTGTTCAATGGACACCCCCAATCGCACCGATCCACAAAACAACAATCGCTAGACTTGCTCTTGCCCACGGCGAATGTTAGTAGCAAGTGCTGCTCACTTACCATTTTCACATGCATCGGTCTGTCAAACAGCAGCTGGCCGTTAAACATAGCTGGGGTTGCCATTAAGGATTTCTGACAGCTCGACAAGCCCGCACTGCAGCAGGTGGCAATTCCCTGCCATGCTCAGTCCCTTCACAGGGCGGGTGTCTAAAGCAATTTAATTCGCTATTTATATGGCCAACCTCGTTTCTACAGTGAACACACAAACAACTGAGGCAGTCTGTGTGCACCTGACAGGATAGGCCACCCATACTTTTGGGAAGCCCAGGCTTTCTGCTAAGATACTCAGTGACTATCCCATCGATAAGGGACTGCACTCATCTATGGCACTTGGAAAACTAAATGGCAGCAGGCGGGACTGCCTCTGAGAGAAGCGCTTCCCGAAATCCTGTCAGGCCCCGGGAGATTTGACGTTGTAGGACTCTAAATAAGGGACCGAACAAAGTCTGGTAGCTATGGGACTAATATGACACATTACCAACCCTGGTTGAGTTTCACACACTGCCAGGGTGCCCATCAATCAAAGGAAGAAATTAAAAATTAACAATGAGGCCGGCGAGGTGGCGCTAGAGGTAAGGTGTCTGCCTTGCAAGCGCTAGCCAAGGATCAGGACCATGGTTCGATCCCCCGGCCTCCCGTATGGTCCCCCAAGCCAGGGGCAATTTCTGAGCACTTAGCCAGGATTAACCCCTGAGCATCAAATGGGTGTGGCCCGAAAAACCAAAAAAATAAATAAACTAACAATCAATTTTCTCTCCACTGGTGGGCTGGAGCGCAGCTCTGTATGGACATGGGACAGTTTTGTACCTAGAGGAAGTGAATCATCTATTTACACAGGACTGAAGTGATCCCAATCGAAGGAAGAGCTCCGGGGACCTTCACGTCTCAGAAATGGACAGTTTCTGACTCCTTACTTAAGAGTAATACAAAGGGGGCCGGAGAGATATCATGGAGGTAAGGCATTTGCCTTGTATGCAGAAGGTTAATGGTTTGAAGCCCGGCATCCCATATGATCCCCTGAGCCTGCCAGGAGCAATTTCTGAGCATAGAGCCAGGAGTAACCCCTGAGCGCTGCCAGGTGTGTCACAAAAATCAAAAAAAAAAGAAAGAAAAAAAGAAAAGAGTAATACAAAGTCCCCTCTACCTCACAAACACCTATGTAATCATTGTAACTAGGCCACATCAGAGTGCAGATTCCAGATAAAGGATACAGATAGCCTGCACAGCTTCAATGGATTGCTCAAAAGTAACAGTGCCTATTCCACGACTTTTCCCATCTTTATCTTCAAGAATATCTGCTCGAACCACCACACCAGCCATACTAAAAACTTCCTTCAATTTCTTCCAGCCAACTTTATAATCCAGCTAAATCAAGGAAAGGAGGAAAAAAATCTCAATGTACAATGGTTAGTTAAGTAAAACATCTTTACTTACTTCACGAACAAAACATGCCTTATTTTTTTCTGAAATAGAATTACCACATAAGTCAGAAACACTAGAGGAAAATTTCAAATAGGATCAAGACAGCTAGTCTCAAAACTACACCAGGGCCGGAGTGATAGCACATAGCAGGGCATTGCCTTGCATGCAGACAACCTGGGACAGACCCAGGTTTGATTGCCAGCATCCCATACGGTCCCCTGAACTTGCCAGGAGAAAGCCCTGAATGATGGTGGGTGAGGTCCCAAAACAAAATAAACAAAACTCCACCATACGGGGAAAGGGCACTTGCCTTGCACTCAGCGGACCCAAGGTCATTCATTCCCTGGCTCCAAGCCCACTAGGAATGAACCCTGAGCAGAGCGAGGAATAAGCCACCATAGACCATGCACACACACCAAAAAAAAAAAAAAAAGAAAAAAGAAAAAAGAAACCCAATTGGCTCTTTGGGAAAGCAGGTTGAGTATATCTTTAAGCAAATGCTTGTTTTGTGGCTGCTTAAAAATTGCTCCCCATGGAGTCGGATTTCTCTTCTTCCTCCCACTCCATTCTTTTATCAATAGTCCTCCTTGCAGTCATCTCAACATACAGATCATGATTTGGCTATATGCCTGCTACTTCCACTTCTTCACCCTACACCTAAAAAGAGCACAGCTGCCACTTTTGCAAAGAGTCAAGCCTATGGCTTAGGACCAATGTAATCTCTTGGAAGCAATGCCCAATCTGAACTAGTCTTCTAGAAACAGATCCAGGGCCAGAGAGATAGTACAAGAAAGGCACATGCCTCAAATGCCCTAACCTAAGTTTGTTCCCCGGCACCCCATATGGGTCCCTGAGCACTGAGCCAAGAGTAAGCAAGCCCACTAGGATGTGCCCCCCCCCTAAAAATGGAAAGGGGATCAAGAAGAAAACTCTGCCTTTTAAGTTCTTCAACCGTTAACTACTTTTAGAACATATTGACAAAAAACAACATTTCTGTTTACTTACATTTGCTACAAATACTGTGCTTCCAAGTCTTCCAGCCTGTAATGCATGGATAATCTCATTTGGGATGTTAGGATTATTTAGGATACTGGGTGGGATATTAATCATTCCTGGGCCACCTGGTCCCATACCCATCCCACCAGTCGTAGCCATCACCTTTTGCATCGCTCTCCTGGCATGTTCACCATCAGGATCCTAAAATAAGCACAAACGCATTAACTTCAATGGCCCAGAAATGATCAAGACTATGCATGTACAGTAAGAAATAGTCCTCAAAACTTCAGGGATTGAAAGATTATTTGGAAAGCATATCTTGAAATCATTTTTGAAGAAAATCAAGTAGCTAAGCGACCAGTCCAGGAAGTATTCCAGCAACATAAGTAAGAAGAAAAAGAATGTGAACATTTAGCTCAACAGAATTATCAAAACACAAAGAAGAGGTGAGAAAACACAGAAGGTTCACACTGAAATAATATCTGGGGTCAGAGCAGTAGTACAGCGGGGAAGGTGCTTGCCTTCCACTTGGCTGACTTGGGATCAATCCCTGGCACCCCATATGGTCCCAAAGCACTGCCAGTTTTCTTTGAGCACAGTGTCAGGAGTAACCCAAGCACTGCCAGGTGTGGCCCCAAAACAAAACATTACACTAAGATCTTCATGGTATTGAGGAAAGAGTCAAAACTAATGGGGTTGGGGCCACAGAGATAGTATGGAGACAAGGCATTTTCTTTGAGTGCAGAAGGACGGTGGATCAAATCCCTTCATCCCATGTTCCCCGGAGCCTGCCAGGAGAGATTTCTGAGCGTAGAGGCAGGAGTAACCCCAGAGTTCATGAACCCAGTTTTCGCTCACCCAAGTCCCCCCAGTCCTTCAAGCTGCGCAAGCAGCTAACTCAAGCCCAAGTCTGCAGCTGTCTCCTAAACCACTGACACTGTTCCCGAATTCCCGACCCTGATCTGCCTCACCTTCTAACGCAAAAACCCTTAATCCTACTCCTGGTCCTCTCAGCAATGAAGAAGCGACACAAATAAGGGAGGTATTTCACCAACAACCCATCCTCCTCGTCAAGAGAGAAGCCATTTGATGGGGTTTAATTACCCAGAGGCTTCAGTAAATTCACAGGGACTGGGGGTGGGAGGAGAGGCTGTAGAGGGGAAGCTGGCAGCTGGTGAGCGAGGCAGGCGGTCAGCACTCATCCGTGCACTCACCACTGAACGATGAACAACAGAGCCGGCGACTGTCACTGTCTCTTCCTAGCTCCTAACAGCGACAGCGCGACCATTAGCAGCAGTAGCCCACGATTCGTGAGCTTACTTCTTTGGGGCTGGAGAGACAGTACAGCGGACCGGGCCTTTGCCTTGAACACAGCTGGCTCAGGTTTATTCCCTGGCACCACACAGGGTCCCCTGAGTGCCAAGCTAGAAGTTAAGCCAGGAGCACCAGTACCATTGGGTATGGCCCCCAACATACAATCAAGAGCTTACTTCTTTGACTTTCAGTGGTCTTCCACTCAGACTATGCTTGTTTAGCACTTCAGCAGCTTTTTTCATGCTCTCTTCCATCTTAAATTCAACAACGCTGCAAAGAATCAAAAGAAGATTGAATGAAATCAGTCCCAACCACCCAGAAAACCCAAAATGCCAGTAAGCATCTAATAAGTATAAGCAAACAATACTTACGCACACCCCTTTGGAAGTCACACGTGAGTCAGATCGGCAAGGGAAGTGGGGAAAAAGAAAAGAAAAAATGTTAAGTATCAATGGCAGTCAGAAGTATAAAATACGATTTATGTAACAAAGTTTGGTTTTTGTTTTTTAATTGACCCGCCTAAGGAAACGCTGCCAGAGGGTCTTGCCTGGCCTCCCCTATCAAAAGCTGGGCGCCTCAGGAACCCCTGTGCCTGCACATTAGCAGTACTGAACAAGAGCGACTTGAAGCTCTCAGTAAGACCTAAATTCAAGATCTCAAAAAATAAAAAAGTCATCGCACAAGCTTTGTATCTGCTTCCCTCTGGACTCAAATCAATTCCTGATCATACTCCTCTTCTAAATCCATCCCTTCCATAAATTAAGCTCGGAATAAATCCTTTGGCTTATTCTAAGCCATTCTGTTGCACAACAGGAAAAAGTTTTTCTTCTCTTTAAACTAGGCCAATTTGAAACGTTCCGGTTTTAGGTATTTATTTTACAAATTACTGGCACAAAGGCACCTTTTCAGAATCTTGGGTTCACGCAACTTTCAAATTCAGCAAACAACCAAGAGTAACATTTTCTAGACAAGAACACACGTTTTACATTAATGTACCACCGCTGAAATTCCATGCATAATTCACACACAGCCAATTCCTCTGTTAACAAAGACAATGCTGCTCTTGGTCCCCAGTAACCCAAAATGGGCATCCAAACAGAATACCAAAAAGCTCTTTGGCCAGCCATTTGGAAGAGCGGGACTCCCCCATTTGCAAATCCCCTCCCCACCCCGCTCTAATGTTTGGCAGAAATCAAACATGACTGCTGTAACATGGGCACTCACTGCCATCCTGATTGCATTCGATTCCACGCCACCATACAGTTACATTTTTCATGTAGTAAATCCACAGAAGAAATTCTCTCAGACACTTACCCTTGACTTTCCTTCAGCGTCCATTAAGAGCTCCACGTATGTTACCTCACCAACTACAAATCAGTTTCCAGACGACACATAAACCAAGGGAGAAAAGCCAAGAAAACAATGGGAATTTAGAACAATCATCAGCAACCTTGTATGGAGCCTCTGCCTTATAAGAAAGCCCAGAAACACTCCATATTCTCTAAACCACCACACTAGGCATTACAGGTGTGCAGTAAAAGAAGGTCAGATGTTAACAATATGTCCTTGATTTTCCTCCCACCACAAACGAGCTATTTCCACACATTTCCATATCCATTTCCCTAGACTCATTCATGACAACAGGCAATCCAAATCTATAGGAAAGAGGTCAGCGTAGTTCACTTTTTTGGAGGAAAAGAGGAAAACCGTTTTATACACGCTTCTCTTGCTGGCGAGAGCAGTTAAGCAGTCCACACTGCCTCTCCACTGAGCTCAAATATTCCATACAAGTCTGTGTGCACTCAACAGCGCAGAGAGATACTAGCTGGGGATTGTGAACCCACACAATTCACAATCGCACCAAGCCCTGTACTCAGCTTAAATGGTCTGCTGTCACTGTCTTGAAATTCTAAGTTTTTAAACAAGGGGCCCAGTCCACTAGCTCTAGAGCTAGTCCTACCCACAGCAGTAGGCTACACAATTTTAGAAGGGACGTCTGCAGAGTAATAGCAGGAGTAGAGCAGCATCTGGAGTCTCCTGCGTACATTAAGCCAGCCAGGCTTTCTTCTTGCAAATGCACAGCTCAGTCAGCATCCCAGGGCTCCGGGCCACACAGAGCATTTCCAAAGATTCTACAGCTTTTCCTCAAGGTTTGGATTGCCAATTCATGACCACCATGACCAATATCTGACCCCATTCAATAAGACAATCACCAACATGGCTGCAGAACTCGAAGCTAGCACATGGGAAACAGAAAGACAAATGGGTCACACTGGGGGACCCTCCGGAAGCAAGAAAGGTCTTTGGTTTTTGGAAGCTGCTCGGAAAAGCCTCCTTCAAGTCAACTGCCATTGTTTCACTTGGTAGTACCTGGGCAAAAGTAACCCTCTTCATGGTACCAGAGGGCCTTGCCTACTCTAACTTCTTTGTTCAAAGGATATTAAGCCATGAAGATCTTTAAATTAACCTAAACACGAGAGGATAAAGTGTAAAACAAAAGTAACATCTCAAAGGCAAGTGAGTAAGTAGTCTGGCTGGCAGTAGGCCAGAAGGCCGGGTTCCCAGTTTGTTTGGTAGCCTCACCTTCTTTCCTTCCTGGTCCCTTCCTGCAAGTCTGCACTCTGCACACAAAAGGAAGGAGAGGAAACAGGAGGGACCCATAGTTTAACTTTGGGTACATGCTCCAGGTAAAGTGAAAAGTGACCATGGCCAAGTGGTAGGTCTATGTAGCTTTATTTCACCCTCACAGGAGTAAAGTCCTGAGGCCATGAGCAGAGCAATTTGAGGACTAACCTGGATGAAAATGCCAAGGCGGGACATCAGGATGGTGAAAAGAAAGCTGTGCAGAATTATTACCGAGGACACAACAGTTGTAACCAAATGGTCAGAATTCAAATACTGGTGTGTTTTAGAAAGTTTCTAGTCTGTGTGCTGAAAGCCAGTTTGTCAAAAAGCAAGTATAATTAAGAAACCAAGCATGCCCAAGGCAAAATTGATTCTAAGATCTTAACCAGGTTAGAAAGGGGTTTTAGAAAGCAGAACTTCCAGTAATGGTACATATCTGTTGTGTATGTAAACATTTTATGGGATTATTATGTTACTGACCCTACCCTGATCAGTGATTGTGCCCTACCCTAGGGTGTGACTTGGCATTCTGCCCCCACCCTAGGGTGGTACCTGATTCTGCTTCCACCATTGGTTGGTATCTGATCCCACCATTGGGTGGTACCTGATTCTGGGGGATAAAAACAAGGGTCTATGGAAGGCGAGGGGCTTTTTGGCTGGAACTGAGGCTGAGACTTTGGACTTCAGTCTTGTCCACTAAATAAAGCTAATATTTCCACAAGCCTGACTGTCTGCGAGCTGTTTACCCACCGTTTCACCTCAGAACCGTCGCTGGACAGGGTGGCAGATGCGTGCTCCGAGCTGGAGGGGAAAGACCTCATCCTCCATCCCTCCATCAGTCAACCTCTTCAGGGGCTGACTTGCAACACATATCCAACTGCCAATACACTAAAAAATGGGGTTCAATGCTGCTCCCTGCAGTAAAAGAAGGTCCAGGAAGGGCCAAATGCCTCTCCTAGTTCCTCACATCCCTCTGTCAGCCCATATGGACTCTGGTGTATGAATGAGAGCTGTGTGCTCTCACTTGCCTTTGGGAAGACAAAGTTGAGGCCCCTGAAAAACCAGCTCTAGCACAGGCCAGAGAGTGGGTGAGGGTCACCAGCGCCAAGTGTGTCCAGTCTGTGGTGTGGTCCCGCTTAAACAGGCACCTGGGTACGAAGACTTCCTTGCTGCTCTTCTCCCCACTGCACAGGGAGACTCCATGGAGCTCCCCAAGGAGATGAGACTGCCAATACAGTGAGGCTATGCAGTGTCAACATCAGAACAACTTACTAGAGACATTTCTAGACTCACTGGATGCTCCAGTCCAGCATTATTTTAAAACATTCCAAAAGCCCTCTTGTAACCAATTTAGGTGAATTCCTTGGAAATTCACTTCAAGTACAGAACACTTGAGGGTCAATGTCCCAAACTTCAGGCAAGCCCTCAAAGCAACTAGAACACTGCTACATGGAATTTTATCACGAGTGATGGTTTTTTTAATGTTGAAATCTGAATTGGGAACAAACAAAGCAGAGGCCAAGACTTCACTAGAGATAATTCATGTGTGAAAAAGCCAATTTTCCCCGGGGGTGGGGGGGGGCCTCAAAAACAGCACATGCTAGCAAACATTCTCATCTCTCCATGCGTCACTGATGGACAAGTGCAGAGTGAGTTTGGAGTTTGCTTCTTGACCTAAGGACTGCTTGAACCGTGGCAAAAGTACTCAATGACCACCTGACTCAGATAAGTTAACATTATCGAGACTAGTCCATCTCCCAATCCATTGGATAGTGGCAGATGAGCACCACCTTTTAATGCCCGTAAGTCAGGCTGGATGTACAATGTGCCCACTATCAGGGCGGGCTGCACTCAACGGGCTGCAATTCAGAGAGTGGAAAACATAAAGGAGAAAGAGACTGGCAACGATCTGAACTTCGACAGTAAAGAAGTTCTGCTCAGCAGATCCCCTGAAGTGCAGATGGTCCCAGAGACTTTCCATTAAACTCCACTTGCCCTGCAGGCCTCAATTTTTCTGTCAACTGGAAATTTACTTAAAAGTGATGCATCAAAATGGAAGGATTAAGGACTTAAGAGAAATCTTTGCTCACACAAGTTAAACTGACTGCTGCTAAGTGTGGGATTGACTGGAGTAAGCTCCACACTGCCTGTATGCCTAGTGCAAACCATATCCGTGTTTGCTCACTGCCAGCCAGCACGAAGGCCCCACCTGCCTCTAGAACAAGCAGCCCACAGCACAGTCATTCATCCACAGGACTTGTGGGAATGCAGGGCAACACTATTCTGCTCCCAATGTTCAAGCACTATTTCTACTGCTCACAGAAATCTTAGTTTCTACCTCGGGCCAGATGGTCTGATACTGGTCTTTTCCCAGTATCGGTCAAGTGATAGAAATTAGGCAGCTGCGATTCTGCTAGAGACACTCAGATACCTGGGTCTGTGGTCACCAATTCCAAATCCCTATCCTTCCAGTGGGCTGTCACTTTCTTTCCAATCCAGCAACATTTTGGCGACCATAATAGCCATTCTTGTTTGGGGGAAGTTTACATCCAGTGGTGCTCAGGGGTTACTACTCCTAGCTCTGCGCTCAGAAATCACTTCTGGCACGCTTGGGGACCATATGGGACACCAGGAATTGAACCAGGGTTCGCCCTACCACTGTGCTATCGCTCCAGTCCCCAAAGCAGCCATTCTGCTCCATGGATCACTGACTGTAAGCAAGTAAGGCTGGCTAGGGAGAGCTGGAGGGACTGACTATATGTGGGTTCTACAAGCTGCAGTCTGGATTCCTTTCCCAGAGAGTTCAAGCTCCTCAGCACTGCCAAGTGTGGCCCGAACTACAACCCTGCCCACAGTCAAAAGGATAAAACTTTTCCTTGGATCTACGAGCCACTCAGAGTGGGAAAGGAAAAGTCTGATTGAAGAGCTCAACTTCTGATGGATGGGCTGGCTGGAGAACGAGTGCTCAGCACAGGGAGGCTTTCAGAGCAGAGCAGGACAGGCAGGCAGTGAAGAGCCACTGTCCCAGGGTGGCTCCCAATGTTCAAGCATCATCTAGATGCTGCCCGTTGCCCAAACTAAAGGGGCACGAGGATCAAAGGGCTGGGCGGTAAATTGGGGAGAACTCAAGATGGGGACCTCCAGTGCTACTGAGAGAGGCAGTGAGCAGGTGCTGAAAGGCCAGGCACTGCCAGGCTGGGCAGAGGATAGCCAGCACTAAAACAGACTGTTTCCGGGTCCTCTGCTGAGGACACTGACAAAGCACTTGGTGACAGCCCTAATCTGTGCTGTTCCCATACCAGGACCTGCCAGAGAACAAAGGTTCTGAAGTATAAAAGCCAGTTACTTCCTTGCATTAGCTATTCTTAAAAAAAAAAATTATGTGCAACAGATTTCATTTAAATATTTGATTCCAAATAACCATTTTATCATTTCACCATATTTTAAGTGTACCAAAGCAAGACATAAAAACATTTTTAATCCCTCATAAAATAAATATTTATGGAGTATGTAAACAGTAAACTTTAGACTTCACATACTGAATAGGTGCTACCATAAAGAATTACCTTTCTCTTTTGAGTCCTTTTCCCCCACAGCTAAGACAATACAACTAATCATTTAATTAAGTGGAAAAGAATTTAATCTGTATAGGGGAGCACTATACAAGAACATTTGAAGATTTGTTAAAAATAATTGATTTACTGCACACCTGTAATTCTAAATTACACCACCAAGAATACACTGAGAAAGGGCTGAACCAGGGTTTTCTTAGCTTATGCTAGGGGAATAGGAAGAACCAGTTTGGAAGTATCCAAGTAAACCACCAGGCTGGCCCCACACTTAATACAGTGCAAAATAGTTTGTTGAGGTGAGCTGCTTCTACATCCAGAAAAGTCCTGGCGGCGGCTGCTACCATCACTGAATGGGAAAGCAGTAAAAAGGTCACCTACTTTATCCATCATGTTCCAAAACTGGTTCACACATTTCTATAAGTGGAGAAAATAAAATGGCCAGCAAGCTCTTACAAAATGCGAACACTGGCGTTTTCCTTGGCACTATACCTGATTAGCCATGAAGGAGCAATGCAGCGGTTCCACCAAATCACAAGAACACGCATTTGGGGCTTATTCCCGAAACGGATTCAACTGAGACCCAACTGGACTGTTAACAGAAGTCTAAGCTTGTGGTGAAGGCAGCAGCAGTCCCGCAAAACCAAGACCACTGCATCTGGGAGCACCCCGTGCCACGCCCTTCAGACAAAAGGAAGACTCGTCACCCGCTGCCCAAGGAGAAAAGGCGAGTCTTTGGCCCATCAAGGTAGGACACCAACCTCACACCCACACATTTCTCCGTTAGGGTCCCCTGGGAGCAGCATATGGGACTGACAAGGGTGTCCATGCTCAAGGAACCTACTTCTTCTGGCATGTCATGGTCCAATGAAGTGATGGGACAATGATGGCAGGGCCCACTCATGGCTTCGAAGCCCAATCCTGGGAGTACCAGTCCACATACCGAAATGGCCTAGCCAAGGGGCAACATCGTCCCGGAAGTGTACAATACTTGACAAATCAAGCGCCAATTCCACTGCATGATGTATGCTCCAGAACTCCAATACCTGCCAGTCCTTCCAAAAAGACTCCATTTTAGAGGGCTCTGACTCGGGTTCCCTCCAGGGCAGGCTGAGGAGACCTCTGGGCTTCAGCCACATGCTTCTTCGAGCAAGACTGTGCATCTCAACTTGGGCTGAGCATCCAGCTCATGAGCCGCCAGTGCCACCAGCAGGGCCAAGAACCAGGACAGGGAAACCAAAGCCGACAAAGCAGACACTTGTGGTGTCCACAGTAGTTGAGGCCGAGGGCCACCAGCCTCCTCGAGCCTCCTGGTGGCAACAGAGTGGCGCCCGTTCCTCCCATCAGACCCTTTACAAGCTTTCCATGGAGCTCGCCGAGTGCCCCTCACCTCTCCTGAGTTGTTCAAGGGCAGAGAGGTCCTAACACAAGCTTGTGTTGAAACGAGCTTGTTGCAGGATCTAGGATCTGAACAGCATAAGTTCCAGCGACCAAACTTGGCTTCTGGAGACCAGCCACATAATGTCAACCTTCCCACAAGAGGGTAAACGTTTAAAAAAGAAAACAAACAAGGGGGGGGGGGGAGAAACCTATGCAATCTAATAGGAAGAGTTTTTAAAAAGGTCCCCAGCTTATCCAAGCCCTAGTAGCCAAATAAAGCCAGTAAAACCATTTGCAAGCCCCGGGGCAATAAAACCACACTGTTCAACATGCAGGTGGCCTGACTGCAAAAAAACAAAAAAACAAAAACAAAAACAAAAACAAAGGGGCTGTGGGGGCTGGACAGCAAGCATGCTCCACCCAGAACAGCTTCCAATGCCCAAAAATCACCATGGAAAGAATTGGAGAGATGGCGCAGCGGCCTTCTTACCCTACTCCACCACCAGTACCATTACCTTTTTCTTTGACCAGGTCCTTAAGTGACTGCCATTTCACATCAAAAGGGATATTTGTTATAAAGGCTCTGTATCTTTTAGTCGGATTGGCATATGGCTCAAAGCGATTTCCTCCTCGTTTAATGTTTTTTTCCTTCCTTTTTTCATTCGGAGTAGGTCGTTCTCCTTCACTGAATTGGAAAGAGAAAAGTGTCTGTCAGAATCGTGTGAAAGACAATATTTGATTTGCCAGCTCTCCAAGTCCACACCAAGCTATGGATAGATAACTAACCAGATGAATGTTAGTTTGATTTGAAAAAGACAATGACTGCAGACACTGAGAAGTGCCCCACAAAGCTTAAAGTTTCCACAGTACAACCACTCAAACCCACCTACTGGGGAAACCAAGTGCACTCAGAGGTGTGTCTGTGAGAGGAGGGCGGTCTAAGACACAGCACCCAGTCAAAGAAGGGACAGGCCTCGTGAATGGCAACGGCTTCACAGTGTCTTCTTGTGGGGGGAATTGGTTAAGTGGGAAAATGGTACAGCTCTTATAACAGTTCAGAAGTTATGATCCAACAACCCAGTCCTAGGCCTATACCCCAAACGAAGAACCAAGATACCTGTACACCAAATGTCATCAGGTGGAAAGCCACGAGCCAACCAAGAGGAAAATGAAGCAAATGTGATCCCCACCACACAGGATGGACGCATGAAAGACATGAGAGCTGAACTTGGGAAACAAGTCCAATGAAGTAAGTCACACAGAACACAGGCTGGGAAGAGAGAGGGGAGTAAGGAGCTACCTAATAATTGCTAACTGGTGTGAGAGAAAAGTTCATCAGGAAAATCAGATAAACTGTAACAAGAACAGCAAAAACAGAACGGCACATCGGGCACATGCTACATGCACAACCAAGCAGGATTCAAACCCATGCACTAGTCAGTCCCCACAAAACCTGCCAAGAGTGGTTCCTGAACGCCGTAGCACCAAAATAATGATATATTTAAAAATGGTTTTGGAGGGCCGAAGAGATAGCATGGAGGTAAGGCGTTTGCCTTGCATGTAGAAGGACGGTAGTTCGAATCCCGGCATCCCATATGGTCCCCTGTGCCTGCTAGGAGCTATTTCTGAGTGTAGAGCCAGGAGTAAACCCTGAGCTCTGCCTGGTATGACCCAAAAACCAAAAAAAAAAAAAAAATTCTGGAGGGCCAGAGATAGCACAAGCTGTAGGCCATTTGCCTTGCACACAGCCAATCCAGGACGGATGGTGGTTTGAATCCCGGCATCCCATAAGGTCCCCCAGGCCTGCCAGGAGTGATTGCTGCACACAGAACCAGGAGTAACCCCTGAGCACCGACAGATGTGAACTCCACCCCCAAAAAATGGTTTTAGAATCAGCAAGGTATTTTAATTGTATGAAAAAGCACTGGGGACCTTCACTCCTTGGGTAGAGGAGGCAAACATCACAGGGTACAGCCCTAGCAGCAGTGAACACAATTGGGCGGAACCCTGTAGACCCCTGAGCACTGCCTGGGTGGGCCCAGGAAATTCCCAGCACCGGATCAAGGCTGGACTGACAACCTGACCCAGAGGCAGAGCACCACTTTTCAAGATCCAACACCCTCATCCCTAAAACCATTCACACCAGTTTCTTAACCTTATACTGCCTGTGGCCCTTCCAACCTTATTTCCTTCCTACAGCACCCATCTCAATTAGTGCCCCAATCACCATTTATGGGACTTTCACCCTTGGCCCGTGGTACTTTACCCAACCCCACAACTTTGAGGCTATAAAGAGGAAACCTGGGCCAGAGAGGGGCCGAATGCACGCAAAGCATAGAGCAGGCCCAGATTTGACACTGGACCGTTGATGGTCTCCCCTCTGGGTGTGAAAGAGAGGAAAAGAAAAGGGGAGACAGGAAGGCAGTAGCTCCACGCGGGAGGCAAGTGTGCCTTCAGCCGCCCTTGGTAAAGAAGGGTGGATGCATCTTCAGCAGGGCCTCCCTCTCTGGGAACTGGCCTTTGAGTGCCGGGTGTGCCCATGTGCTTCCGCCCCACAGACGCAAACTAGCGCTACAGGAAGTGCTACAGGAAGTGTGACCTCCGAGGCAGAGCCAATGTCCACGCAGCCCCAGCTGCTCCCTGGCTTTCTGCTCGGCTCTAACCCTTCCTGGCACCTGGAACAGCCACAGGACAGTTCTGCTTACCTAGCCCTCTGTCTGTTTGTTTGGGGGTGCCCACACTGGTAATGCTCAGGGATTATTCTTGGGTGGGGCCCAGAGGTCACTCCCACAGGTTCTGAGGACCACATGAAATGTCAAGGCTGGAATCCTGGTTTGATCACTTGCCAGGCTTTACCACTGAACTGTTGCCCCAGCCCCTATGACGTTGTTGCTGTTGTTGTTACTTTGCTTTTAGGCCACAAGTGGCAGCACTGAGGGGTTACTCCTGGCTCCGTGCTCAGAAATCACTCCTGGTAGGCTCAGGGATATGGGCTGCAGGATATCAGACCTGGTCTGCCATATGTAAGGCAAACACACTTCCTACTATGCTTTCGCTCCAGTTCCACTGACTCAATTTTAAAAACACTGAACTGAAGATCACAGACAGTAACGATGCTAGTCTAGGCTCACCTCCAAGTTACAAAATACATCACATTTAAAGTACTTCCTTATGAGCTTTAAACAGGACCTGCATGAGAGTGTGGGCACAAGCAGTGCTCAGGCAACTGCAGGTGACTGACACCCTCACTACACCCTGATGAAAGAAACTGAGCATTGTGGTGTTGGCTCTGACCTTGCCATACCAGGGACCTCCAAGGTTTCTCTCCTAGCAGGGGGACAGTCTCAGGACTCAAACCTGGGTGACAATACATGCAAAACACCCTTTCCAGGAGAGAGAAATAGTACAGCAGGCAATATTAAATGCTATTGAGGAGAGAGGGCAATAGCCTGCAGCAGACTCACAAGGCCTATCCCCAAAACTCCATAGAGCTCTATGAGCCCTTCCAGGAGTGACTGATCCCGGAGTACAGAAACAGGAGTTAAGTCCTGAGCATCACTAGGTATGGCCCCAAAACCAATACTAAACAAACGGAAGATTTCCAAATCTGATCAGATGCCAGGAATCTGGTTGGTTTAATCCGGTGTAAAAAGCAGATCATTTGGGGGCGGTATTTGCCTTGCAAGCAGCCGATCCAGGACCTAAGGTGGTTGGTTCAAATCCCGGTGCCAGGAGCTTTTTCTGAGCAGATAGCCAGGAGTAACCCCTGAGCACCACTGGGTGTGGCCCAAAAAACAAAACAAACAAAAAAAAGCAGATCATTTGGGGCCGAAGAGATAGCATGGAGGTAGGGCATTTGCCATGCATGCAGAAGGACGATGGTTCAAATCACAGCGTCCCCATATGGTCCCCCGAGCCTGCCAGGAGCAATTTCTGAGTGTGGAGCCAGGAGTAATCCCTGAGCACTGCCAGGTATGACCCAAAAACCAAAAAAAAAAAAAAAAGGCACGTCATTTGAAGGGCTATTTATGTATTAAATGACTATACTCAAAAAGAGGGTTTGGACAGAGCCTTTTGTACAGCAGAGAGGGCACTTACCTTGCATGCAGCCAACCTGGGTATGATCTCTGGAATCTTATATGGTCTCCCTGGGCCTTGCCAAAATTGACCCTTAAGCCATGAGTAAGAGCCATAAGTAAGCCCTAAGCACAACTGAGCATAGCCAAAAATAAAATAAAATAAAATAAAATAAAGATCTCAAAGAAACTATATTTGAACACTCTAATCTGCAAAGCTAATCCTTTGCTGTGCCCAGGAGGAGGCGGACACAGGAATGTTCATAGCAGCTCCCTGTATCTCTGGGGGGTGGGGAGGTGTGCACAGCAGCAACCCTACTCTTTTAG
This sequence comes from Suncus etruscus, assembly GCF_024139225.1. Classification (NCBI taxonomy): domain Eukaryota; kingdom Metazoa; phylum Chordata; class Mammalia; order Eulipotyphla; family Soricidae; genus Suncus; species Suncus etruscus. Next base: position 86,700,066 of record NC_064862.1, on the reverse strand, counting down.
TCGCTAGGAGAAGATGGAAAATGTCCCAAGGGGAAAACAGATTTCCCCATTGAGAACCACTGATGCAAGCAGATGGGAAACATCTCACTGGAAGGGGGAGGACTTGGGAGGACTACAAGGGAAGACAGGCTATGGGTCTGATTGAGGGGTGATTCTATTTGTTTTAGCACTGCTCAGGATGCAGGAATATGCAAAGTGTGCAGAGCAAGTGCCCTCTGATCTCTCCAGCCCCTTAGTGATAAACACCCCCAATTTTGACCTAAAACATTCCAGCCTGGAAGCAGGTAACCTGTTGTTTTTTTTTTGGTTTTTGTTTTTGGTTTTGGTTTTGGTTTTTGGGCCACACCTGGTGGTACTCAGGGGTTACTCCTGGCTGTCTGCTCAGAAATAGCTCCTGGCAGGCACGGGGGACCATATGGGACACGGGGATTTGAACCAACCACCTTAGGTCCTGGATTGGCTGCTTGCAAGGCAAACACCACTGTGCTATCTCTCCTGGCCCAGGTAACCTGTTTTAATGCAAAACAGTTTTTAAAAAGTATGATCTGGGAGACAAAGAGAGATAGCATGGAGGTAGGGCGTTTGCCTTGCATGTAGAATCCGGCATCCCATATGGTCCCACGTGTCTGCCAGGAGCGATTTCTGAGCAGAGAGCCATGAGTTATCCCTGAGCGCTGCCAGGTGTGACCCAAAAACCAAAACCAAAAAAAAAAGTTCGATATGAAGTGGCAACCCCAATATCCTGGAATTCTGACCACATCTCCTGAGGAAAATACTGAGCCCCCAGGCACCCCAGAGAACCATCCCTTCTATAAGTAATAGACTATAGAAATTCTTTCAGGTCTCTAGTTATTGTTTTTTGGGGTTTTTTTTTGGGGGGGGGGGCCCACAACTGGTTGTGCTCGGAAATTCTCAGGGCTTACTCCTAGCTCCGCATTCAGAAATCACTCCTGGTGCACCTCATGGAACCATATGGGGGGGGAACCTGGATTAGCTGATTGCAAGACAAGTATCTTCCCAGGGTCCTCCGGCTTGGGCCAGACACTCCTTCAATCTGCGCTGCTCTAAATCTTCCTCTGTAGGGGCCAGAGAGATATCACAGCAGTAACACATTTATTTGCCTTGATTGCGGCAGACCTGGGACTGACGGTCATTCGAATCCCGTCATGCCTTATGGTCCCCCAAACCTGCCAGGAGAGATTTCTGAGTGCACAGCCTGGAGTGACCCAAGCGTCACTAGGTGTGGCCCCAGAACCAAAAATAAATAAATCTTCCTCTTCAGAGCACTGTTATTCCTGCTCCGTCCTGTACAAGTTCTTCCACAGCAAAACCAGCAGAACCTGCAGAGTGGCAGGAACAAGGCTGTGAGCTTCACCAGCCTAACCAAAGCCTAGGTGAGGAACTGCTCAGGGTAACTAATTGAGGTGACAGCAGGGTAAGTTGCTGCTTGAACTCCAAGGCCCATTTCTTGCAACTAGAGAGCTCAGTTCGTCACTGGTGAGCAGTCTCTCCCTACCCTAAACAGTCTTGGTAAACAGTCACCATGGCAATGAGAGCTTATCTCTGGGGGCGAGGCCAGTATTCCCCTGGCACAAGGAAGTTCTTTGTATCAGGGATCACACCCACATGCTAACTATGTGTTCCAGCCCTTTGGGCTACCTCCCAGGGCTGCATGCAAGGTACATGCATTAATCCCTACCCTATTTCTCCAGCCCAGGTATGAGATCACTTTAAGGTACAGCAAATATTCAAATTAAAGCAAAACACCAGGGCTCTAACACCTCTTCTAAATAATATACAAATAAGAGCCAAGGCAACAGCACAGCAGGAGGAGCGTTTGCCTTGCAGGAGACCAACCTGGGTTAGATCCCAAACATCCAATATGGTCCCCCCTCCCCACAGTCTGCCAGTAGTAGTTTCTGAGCTCAAAGCCAGGAGTAACCCCTGAGCCCTGCTGGGTATGGCCCCAAAACCAAAAACAATACAAATAAATGGCTGTTTCCCAAGAGGCCACAGATTGGTACTGTGGCCGCAGCAACAGCAAGAGCCTCAGAGTTAAGACAACCAGAAAACCTTTCTTGGTGTCTCCTGGCCCAGAAGAGAAGGCACTTGGGTTTCCAGGCAGCTGTGGTAACCAGGCCCCTGGTTCAAATCTCAGCATGAGGAGGATTATCAGAGATCACTTCCAAATACAGAGACAGAGAAAGCCTCTGGGCTCCAAAAAGAAAATTTAGGGGCTGGAGCAATAGCTGCGGCAGACATTTGCCTTGCACGTGGCCACTTGGGACTGACCCATGTTACATTTCTGGCATCCCACATGGTCCCCCGAGCCTGCCATAAGTGATAATTGAGTGTAGAGCCAAGAGTAAGGATGCTGCTGGGTATGACCCAAAAACCAAAACCAAAAAAAAAAGAAAAAGAAAAAAAAAGAAAATTCATTATCTTCCCAAGAACCTACAAGATCAAGCACCCTGCAGTGCTCAAGAGTTATTCCTGGCTCTACGCTCAGAAATCACTCCTGGCAGGCTCGGAGAACATATGGGATGCTGGAATTCGAACCACCGTCCTTTTGCATGCAAGGCAAATGCCCTACCTCCATGCTATCTTTCCGGCCCCAAGATCAAATTTTTTTTATAAATCATCAATCCAGACTGGGAATGTGGCTGAATCCAAGTAACAAGCTCATAGACATGAAGCCATGTATGAAGAAGCAACCAGGGAGCAAAGAAAGTACAACTGTGCATGTGTCCAAGAGGGCTCAATCCCAGGGCCACACCACATTTGATGCCCCAAGCACAGACAGGGGTGATTCCAGAGCAGAGTCAGGCAGCAGGACAAAACTTTGCCCCCCCCCCTTTCCTCGAACAAAGGTCTTCTGGGGAGAATCCAAAACCCTTAACTGGAAATTATAGCCCACCAGTGGCCAGGTGATCCTTGCAATACTCTAAGTACTTTAAGAGCAGCTTGAGATTATCATGGTGCAAAGCCTAATCAAAAACCCTGACAGGACACTCTGGCTTCTGTCTGCCTCTTCCCACCAGCATCTTCTTTCACAGCCTTGAGGCAAGCAATGGTGGGGTCCCTCATGAATATAGATACCCAGGGTTTTCAGACATTTTTCAGACGTTCTAACAGACCTGAATTAGCAAAAAAGAAATCTACATGGGACGTATGTTTTGCAGTCAACCCCTCCCCTCCATGTCCTACTTTCATGAGGCCCTTTGTTTGCCATACTTTTCCTGCCTTTAATACAGATTACTGGGAACGGAGACAGCACCGCAGTAGGGCATTTGCCTTGCACAAGGCCAACCCAGGAGACGGTGGTTTGATTCCTGGCATCCCATGTGCTCCCCTGAGCCTGCTAGGGGCGATTCCTGAGCACAGAGCCAGGAGTAACCCGAGTGTCGTCCGGTGTTACCCAAAAACCAAACAAGAAAAGGTATTACTGATGTTTTTGGTTTCGTGCATTATTTGTTATGACCTAGTAGACTGAGGGTGGTAGCATTGAGTGGGTGGATGTTCAACAAATGCTTAAGAATATTTGCAGGGCCCGGAGAGATAGCACAGTGGCATTTGCCTTGCAAGCAGCCGATCCAGGACCAAAGGTGGTTGGTTCGAATCCCGGTGTCCCATATGGTCCCCCGTGCCTGCCAGGAGTAACCCCTGAGCACTGCTGGGTGTGACCCAAAAACCTCCCCCCAAAAAAAGAATATTTGCATAGCAGAGGAGTTAAGGCACTGCCTTGCGCACAGCTAATACCAGTTTGATCTCTGCAACAGCATATGGTCCCTGTAACCTGCCAGGAGTAAACCCTAAGCACCACCATGTGTGTGCCCCCCACCCAAAAGAAAAGCTCCCCCCCACATATTTTTCAGGGCCAAGGAAACTGGAGCCCCAGTACAGCATGGTCCTAATCATCAGGAAACAGGACACCTTGCCAGTAGTCCCCAACAGGGCTGGGTGTGGTCCCAACAAAAAATTTCCACTAATGGTAACTACTTCCCTTTCACCAGGTTAGTTTCCAACATTACAAATGTCTCCTGACACTTTCTTTCCCATGGACCTAGTGCTTTGGAGGTGGGGCTTGCACCCAGGTCCCTAACCCAATCCTCTCCCAGGACTTGAACTTTGTGGCTTGAGCTTTACTTGAGAGCTTTGAAAAAGGGGCAACAGGACAGGTTTTTTGCCTTTCATGCAACAGACCAGGGATTCAATTCATTTTTTTTTTTTGGTTTTTCGGCCACACCCGTTTGATAAGCTCAGGGGTTACTCCTGGCCAAGCGCTCAGAAATTACCCCTGGCTTGGGGGACCATATGGGACGCTGGGGGATCGAACCTCGGTCCTTCCTTGGCTAGCGCTTGTAATGCAGACACCTTACCTCTAGCGCTACCTCACTGGTCCCAGAGATTCAATTCTTTTTTTTTTTTTTTTTTTTTTTTTTTGGTTTTTGGGCCACACCCAGTAACGCTCAGGGGTTACTCCTGGCTATGTGCTCAGAAGTTGCTCCTGGCTTGGGGGACCATATGGGACACCAGGGGATCGAACCGCAGTCCGTCCAAGGTTAGCGCAGGCAAGGCAGGCACCTTACCTTTAGCGCCACCTCCCGGCCCCGAGATTCAATTCTTGACACCCCTAAGGTCCCCTAAACACTGCCACAAATGAACCCTGAATACAGGGCCAAAAATAACACTGGATGTGGCCCAAAACCAAACCCCCCCAAAAAACGTTTTTTAAGGAAAGACAAGTTTTCTACCTGTATAACCTATGTGCGTGGCTAGCTTCCTAAAATATTCTGTATTGAACAATCCTAGGTACAGTATGATTAAGAGTTAAGGTGCTATAACTTTGAAATCAATCAGTCACAAAACACTATTTGACAATGGGCAGGGGGAAATGTTTCGTTTGGAAAATGCACCCCAGAAGCTATCACCTGTAACTCACTCCATTTCTCTCTCACCTGCTGCAACCAGGACGGCTGCTTTGGGAACGACAGAGATATATAAGAAATAAATATGTACCTAAAATATTATTGTCAACAATATATAAGCCACTATGATCAAAATAAAAATTATATTTAAAAAAAAAAAAGAAAAGAAATAAAGGCATCTTACAGGCCCTCAGAAATCCTGAGCCTTGGAGAGGATTTAAAAATAACCTTTGGGGGGCCGGAGAGATAGCATGGAAGTAGGCGGTTTGCCTTGCATGGAAGGACAGTGGTTCGAATCCCGGCATCCCATATGATCCCGAGCCCTCTAGGAGTGGCCCCAAAGAAATAATAGAAAAATTAAAACATTCCCTTGAGGGGCCAGAGAGATAGTATGGAGGTAGGGCGTTTGCCTTGCATGCAGGAGGACGGTGGTTCGAATCCTGGCATCCCATAAGGTCCCCCGAGCCTGCCAGGAGCGATTTCTGAGCATAGAGCCAGGAGGAACCACTGAGTGCTGCCGGCTGTGACCCAAAAACCAAAATAATAAAATAATAAAAAACATTCCCTTGAATATGCCAAAGAGAGTTGGGAGTGTGGGTGTGTGTAATCCTTCTATCTTTCTCTCAACCTGAGGGCTAGCAAGCATACAGGGATATTCCCTGCACACAGTCCACCCACTTTGGACCCAATTTCACTGCTGACACAGCACAGGTCCGCCCAAACACCATCAGGAGTCATCCCTGAGCACAAGCGGATATGGCCGAAACACCCCCACATTCAAAATCAGAAAGTTTAACCACACAGCTGTGCACACTGAATGCTCCTTTACAGAAGTGCTTCTATTACCTTCTCCTCTCACGAACACAACCTGAAACCTGCGGGTAAGGGGGCACGGGGGAACTCAGGGCCTGAGCCTCTTCAGAATGAGAAAGTCCAAGGCTGTAGTTTGGCACACGCACAGCCCCACAAGCCCTTCCCCGGGGCCTGTCACCGCTGCCAGGCTTCCACGGTGAACTTTGCATAGTGACTATATTACTGGGAAGATTTTATTGTTCTTTAATCGGTGGTAAACTAAACAGGAGTCCAGCTTTCTCTCTCCTCCCGTGGACCCAAGCATACAAATCCTGACATCCACCCCCCAATCTCCAGATTATCTTTCAGATACAGGAGACCAAAATTATTAAGTTGCGGGCCCGGAGAGATAGCACAGCGGCGTTTGCCTTGCAAGCAGCCGATCCAGGACCAAAGGTGGTTGGTTCGAATCCCGGTGTCCCATATGGTCCCCCGTGCCTGCCAGGAGCTATTTCTGAGCAGACAGCCAGGAGTAACCCCTGAGCACTGCCGGGTGTGGCCCAAAAACAAAACAAAAATAAATAAATAAATAATAAGTTGCATGGAGACCACCGCTCAGCATACTCTCTTACCCCCACATCACTTTAAAAAAAGGGGGCGGGGGGGTTTTCCAGTAAACTTTAAAGAACCTGGAGACCTGGGCCCAAGAGATAGCAGAGCCTTGCACGTGGCGGACCCAGGAGGGGCCCAGTTCGATTCCTGGCATCTCAAGAAGGTCCCCCAGCCTGCCAGGGGCGATTTCTGAATGCAGGGCCAGGAGTAACTCCTGAGCACCGCTGGGTGTGGCCCAGAAACCAACCAATAAAGTTTAAAAAATAATAATAAAATAAATAAAGAACTTGAGAGGTAATACCACGGGTAGGACGACGCTCTGCAAAGTGCCCTTATCTGGGGGGCTCGATCCCCCAGCAAAACACGGGGAGGTGGTGCCCCACCAGGAATGATCCGGGGCGCACAGAGCCAAATGACAAGTCCTGAACAGCGCTGGGGATGCATGGCCCCTAAGAGAAAAGGAAAAAAAGTAAAAAAAGAAAAGCGAGAAACTCCAAAGACTCGAAATCCGGCAGCAGAAGTTTTTCTTTCTTTCTTTTTTTTTTTTTTTTTTTGCAAGCAACTGAGCTTCCCGCTCCACCGACCTCCAAGTTGACTGACAGCTAGGAGAAGAAAAAAAAAAATGTTCTTTCTTTTTTTTAAATTTTGGAACTTCCCGTTGGACAAGGAAGAAGACGGTGCACTCCCGCCTGGGCCCCCCGAATCTTTGGTTGGTTTTCGGCGGGGGGGGGGGGGTAAGATGGGGTGAACGTGTGTGTGTGTGTGTGTGTATGTGTGTGTGTGTGAACCCCCTCTTGCTTGCTGAGCCCTGCTTGTTGTGTGCAAGCTACTTTTGCTGGGGGGCTCAGCTTTGCAACGCGACGGGGATCCCCGAGCACGGCGGGAAGTGGGCCCTAAAACAAAATTTGCAAAAAAAAAATCATTAAAAATAAAAAGACCAAAAAAATGATCTTTTGGACGGGGAGGGGAGGGGAGCAAAAACTCTCCAGAAGCTTCTGCGTAGGCACCGGGCAAACTTCCGCCGGGGGGGCCCCCCACCCCCCGAGATCGGGCGGGCGGGCGGGCGCCTGGGGTGCGGGGCGGGGCGCTCCGAGAACCCCGGAGCGCGTGGCGGGGTGGGGTGGGGTGGGGTGGGGGGAGCCCGGGTGCGAGTCTGGGCGGCCGTTGGGCTCCGGGTGCGTGGGCGCGCGGAGCCCCCAGAAGCGCGAGGCGAGGCGCGGCGCCAGGGGGGAAACTGAGGCACGGGCTGCCTCCAAAGGGCGACACCCCAACCAACCCGGGGCCGGCTCCGGGTCCGAGTGGGGCGCCCCTAAGGCGGGGTGAAGCGGGGGGGGGCCCGGAAGTGGGTCCCCCCCGATCGGAGGCCAGGAGCGGCCCCCGGAAGCGGCCCCGACGCTCAGAGCAATCTGGGGGGCCGCCCCGAGGCGGTGTGTGTGTGTGTGTGTGTGTGACGTGTGCGGGCCGTTAAGGGGCGCGGGGTCACCCCCAAACACGGGCCCGGACTCACCCCTTCGGGCCCGGAGCCCCGTTGCCGCTCGGCACGCCCGGCGCGCCGCTCTCCTCCTCCATCTTGGGCTCCGCCGCCGCCGCCGCCGCCGCCGCCTCGGCCGCCGCTTCGACCCCTGCCGCCATTTTCTCCGCGTCTAGGCTTTGTGTGAGGGAAGCGGGCGGCGCGGCGCTGCGCAGGCGCGACCACGTGACCCCCCCCCCAGGCGCCTCCTCCCGCTCCCCGGCCGGTAAGGCACGCATGCGCGCGCAGCCGCCGCGGACGCCGCGCCGCCGCCGGCTCCCGCCTTCGCCCTGGACACGCCCCCTCCGCTCGGGACACGCCCCCTAGCACGTCCGGGCCCCGTCCCGCCTCGCCCGACCTGGCCACGCCTCCTTTGCTCTGGGCACACCCCCTCCCGCCCCACCGCCGCGCGCAGGCGCAGTCCCAGTCCCACAGTTGTTATTGATTCTGGCCCCTGTAATCCTGGAGCTTTTTTTTTTTTTTTTTTTTTGGTTTTTGGGCCACACCCGGTAACGCTCAGGGGTTACTCCTGGCTATGCGCTCAGAAGTCACTCCTGGCTTGGGGGACCATATGGGACGCCGGGGGATCGAACCGCGGTCCGTCCAAGGCTAGCGCAGGCAAAGCAGGCACCTTACCTTTAGCGCCACCGCCCGGCCCCTAATCCTGGAGCTTTAAGGGACCTGATTTGACTGCTGTTAGGGTGTTGGGTTACTTACTGATTCCCCCCCTAATCAATTATTGTATTCCACCCTAGGGTGGGATCTGGTGATGATAGTCTATTGGATTGTCCCTTACTTGGCATTCTTTCTCTTGGGGGGGTCACGCCCGGCAGAGCTCAGGGGTTACTCATGGCTCTGTGCTCAGAAATCGCTCCTGGCAGGCTGAGGGTGAACATAAGGGATGCTGGGATTAGAACCACCGTCCTTCTACTTCTTCTTTTTTTTTTTGATTTTTGATTTTTGGGCCACACCCGGCGGTGCTCAAGGGTTACTCCTGGCTGTCTGCTCAGAAATAGCTCCTGGCAGGCACGGGGGACCATATGGGACACCGGGATTCGAACCAACCACCTTTGGTCCTGGATCGGCTGCTTGCAAGGCAAACACCACTGTGCTATCTCTCCGGGCCCATCCTTCTACTTCTAAGGCAAACTCCCTACCACGCTGTGCTCTCTCTCCCTCCCGCCCTCTTTTTTGGCTTGTTTTTTTGTTCTTTGGGTCACACCCGGCAGCGCTCAGGGGTTCCTCCTGACTCTATGCTCCGAAATCGCTCCTAGCAGACTCGGGGTATCATATGGGATGCCGGGATTCAAACCACTGTCCTCTGCATGCAAGGCAAATGCCTTACCTCCATCTGTCTCTCCAGCCCCTAAAAATGTTTTTAAAAGAATAACCTTAGGATTGATTGTACCAACATCTTTTTTCTTTTTGTCCTTCTTTTGTTTTGTTTTACAGCCACACCTGGAGATGCTCAACCTACTCCCACTCTGCACTCAAGATTTACCCTGCAGTGTTTGGGGGACCATATGAGGTGCCAGAGATGGAACATGGGGGGCCAGAGCAATAGAACAGCCGACTGGGATTCAATCCCCAGCATCCTATATGGTCTCTGAGCACCACCAGAAGTAATTCCTGAGCACAGAGCTAGGAGTAACCCATGAGCACCGCTGGGTGTGCCCCCCCATTAAAAAAGAAAAGATGGGGGCCGGAGAAATAGCATGAAGGTAAGGCATTTGCCTTGCATGCAGAAGGTTCAAAGGAGGAACCCCTGAGTGCTGCCGGGTGTGACCCAAAAAAAAAAAAAAAAAACAAACAAAACAGATGAAACAAGGTGGGCTGTGTACAAGGCAAGTGTCCTACCCCTGTCCTCTCTCCAGCTCCCAAGCTCCATCTTCTTTTTTTGTTTGTTTTTGGGTCACACTCAGCAACACTCAAGGGTTACTCCTAGCTCTGTGTTCAGAAGTCGCTCCTGGCAGGCTCAGGGGACCATAGGGGATGCCAGAATTCAAACTAGTGTCCTTCCTGTATTGGCCGTGTGCAATGCAAACACCTTACCACTGTGCTACTGTTCCAGCCCCCTCCATCCTTTTTTAAATATCATCGTCACCAAGAATTTCTGGCTCTTCAAACTCTGGGTATTCACAGAGTGCGAGGGGGGCAGTCTTCCCTTGCCCTTCCATACTTCCAAAAGTTCCAGCAGTCACAGACCCGTCCCCACAACGATAGGAGAGCAGGTCAACTCTTGCCTTGCATGCAGCCTATCTATGTTCAATTCCTGGTATCACATAGGGTCTCTCAGAGCCGCACCAGGAGGGATCCCTGAAGGCAGAGCAGGAGTAAACCCTGATTACAGCCAAAAATGATCGAGTTCCCTTTGTCCCCACAATAGAAAAGAAGGCTCCATCAAAATGATCCTTGTGGAGGTCTGGGCTGACTTCCAACATACAAACCAGGGGCTGGAGCAATAGCACAACAGTAGGTTGCTTGCCTTGCACACTGCTGACCTGGGATGAACCCGGGTTAGATCCCCGGCATCCCATATGATCCCCAAACCTTACAGGAGCAACATCTGAGCTCAGAGCCAGGAGTAAACCCTGAGCTTCATTAGGTGTGGTCCAAAACCAAACAAAAAATCAACATACAATCCATACAGAACAATTAAAAAACAGGTTAGGAGGGGCCGGAGAGATAGCACAGCGGCCCTTGCCTTGCAAGCAGCTGATCCAGGACCTAAGGGTGGTTGGTTCAAATCCCGACGTCCCAGTGCCTGCCAGGAGCTATTTCTGAGCAGATAGCTAGGAGTCACCCCTGAACACTGCCGGGTGTGGCCCAAAAGCCAAAAAACAAAACAAAAAAAAAACAACAAAAAAACAGGTTTGGAGAGTCCAGGTAAGGCGGGTAGGGCATTTGCCTTGGCCGCACCTCACCCGGGTTCTATCCCCAGCATTCCAGAGGATCCACCCCAAACACAGCTAAGAATGATCCCGAAACACAAAACCAGGAGTAAGCCCTGGATGTTGGAAAAAAAATGAAAAAGTTGAAGTTTTTTTTAAAAATGATTTATTCTAGAACCCGCTCCCTGCCCTCCACTTGGAAAACCAGCTGTTTCGTCCCCCCTTGGGGTTGCATTATGGATCCCTGGAGTGCAACCCCTGATCCCCAAACATTCAAGTCCTGGGTATGCCCACAGTCCCCTGGTGCATGCTTGCTTGCACCTTGCACCATCTGTCTTGATCTTAAGTGTTCTTCGCCAAGAATATCTTGGGGGCTGGGGGGGGGGCGCTTGCTTGGCATGCAACCCCGCCAGGGCTATATCGGGGTCTTCTGAGGGGCTGGGATGGGGAGCCGGGTCTGTGAGTCGCGGTGCAAAATTGGATAAAGTGGACCGTGCTGAGGCAAGCGAGCCTGCCGGGTGCAGCCAGAGTGCAGCAGAGTGCAGCTTGCAAGAAACGCCGGGCCCTGCCCGGGTGAGGGGTGGGTGGGAGTGGGGTAGCTGCTGGAGGTGGAGGCCCCTGAGGCTCTGCCTCCTAGGATGGGCCCTGGAGAAGAGCTGCAGCTGAGATGGCTTGTGCCCAGGTTGGGGCGCGGCTCCCCGAAACGATGGACCGGGACCACCCGTGTCTGTGCATCAGATGCCAAAGAGCCTTGAGCCTGGGCCGCCGAGGGGCCACCTTCAATGATGCGCTCGCTGTGCAGGAAGGGAAGGTGTGAGGTGTCCTAGGGATCCTCACACCGGTGTCTCCTCCGCCACCTTCTTCAGGAGTCCAGCGGTCAGCGGGGAGAGGGGAGTGCCCTCGGGGCCCGCAGCGTCCCCCATTTTCAGGTGCACCTTCTGGTGGGTTCTTTGCCACTCCGAGTAGAGCTGGCAATGGTAGCGGAAGGAGACCTGAGGAATGGGGGGGGGAGGGTCGGGTTATCCCTCAAAACAAAGCATTGTGCCCTGACCCATAGTACAGCGGAGAGGGCATTTTCCTTGAATGTGGCCCCCAAAACAAAGCATTGTGCCCTGACCCATAGTACAGCGGAGAGGGCATTTTCCTCGAATGTGGCCAATCCATATCCAATCTCTGACATCCTATAGGGTCCCCCAAGCCTGCCAGGAATGATTCCTGAGCACTTCCAGGTGTGACCCCCCCCCCCCAAAAAAAAGGCAATATGTCTTTCACATCCCATAGGGTCCATCAAGTCCCCCAGGAGTGATCCCTGAATGCAGAGCCAGGAGAAACCCCTGAGCACTGCTGGGTGTGGGCCACCTCCCCCAAAATAAAAAACAAGGCTATACTTCCTCTCCACTCCACTTCAGCCTGATTGGGGGTCAAGGGGGTGCCGAAGTTAGCACTGGGAGGAGAAGCCACATATCCACGGCTTACACCTGGCCCAGGGATCCCCCCACAACCTAGATCGGGGTGGGGATTGATTCTCTGTGCCCACTATGAACAGAGGCAGGGCACCCCACTTCCCCAAACCAACCAGAGTTCCCACCAGCTGCCTCTTCTGTGCTCAGGGGGATCCTGGGGCTACTCACCAGCGTCCAAAGGACGTAGATGGTGAAGAGGGCGATGGTGAGGGCGATGAGCCCCACAGCCTCCAGCCTGCTGTGTAGACGGAGGTGGTCCTGTGCACCCCGGAGACACAGCCAGCCCGAGACGGCAGCCAGCGGTGTGATGAACAGAAAGCAGACCATGTCGCAGCAGAGTGTCCGCTTCTCCGAGCGGGGCCCAGGGTCCTTCAGCCACTGCAGGAACGGGGGAGAAAGGGACACACATAGAGACAGGACAGGCCAAGCTGGGGGGGGGGGGGTGTGGCAGGACCTAGGGAAGATACCCACTGGAGCCTAAGCTATATGAAAGTAGGGAGAGAATTTGCCTTGCACAAGGCTGACCCAAGTTCAGATCCCGGCACCCCATAGGACCCCCTGAGGAATGCTAGGAGTGATCCCTGAGTGCAGAAGGGAAGTAAGCCCTGAGCCCTTCTAGGTGTAACCCAAAAACAAGAACAAAAAAAAAAATATTGGGGGGATGGGGCCAGAACACAGTGGTAGGGTGTTTGCCTTGCACTCAGCCAACCCAGGACAGACCTGGGTTCAAACCCAGGCATCCCATATGGTACCCCGAGCCTGCCAAGAGCGATTTCTGAGTGCAGAACCAGGAGTAATCCCTGAAAACTGCCAGCTGTGGCCAAAAAAAAAGGGATACTAAGGTTGACTCGTTCCCATAAATAAGCAGTTGATCTAGGAATTCACTTCCTAGTGGTGATGGTCAGAAACTCTTGCAGTGATAGCACAGTGATGTTTTTTGCCTTGCATGCTGCTAACCCGGATTCAATCCCTGGCATCCCATATGTCCCCCGAGCCTAACTGGAGTGATTCCTGAGTGTAGAGCCAGGAGTAACCTGTGAGTGCCACCAAGTATGGCCCAATAAAAAACAAAAACAAAAAACTAAATTGGGGGGAAAGGCCAGAGGATAGCACAGCGGGTAGGGCAGTTAGCCTTACACAACAGCTGATCCAGGTTCAATCCCCAGTATCCTAAAGGGTCACCCAAACCTGCCAGGAGTAACTTCTGAGCACCAGGGTGTGGCCCATAAACCAAAAAATAAAAAAAAAATTGATGAATGGCAGAGCAATAGTACAGCAGAATCCACCATCATCACTCAACAGACTCATTCACTGTCTATCATAAACAACAGCAGGATGGGGCCAGAAAGAGAGTACAGTGGGTAGATCATTTGCCTTCCATGCAACAGACCCAGGTTCCATCCCCAGCATCTCTTATCATCCCTGGAGCCCCACCAGGAAACATTCCTGAGTGTAGAGGTAGGTATAAATCCTGAGCACTACTGGATGTGAAATCCCCCCCAAAAAAGAGGGAAAGTAGAGAGTTATATAGTACAGCAGGTAAGATGTTTATGTAATACCAACACAATTTATTCATCAATTACTCATTCCACATTCCTTCACCGTCTATTACAAACAACAGCAAGAGGGGGCCAGAGAGATAGTACAGTGGGTAGCACAGAGAAGAGCACTGCCAGGAGAGATCCCTGAGTACAGAGAGAGGAAAAAGCCTCGAGCACTGTGACCACAAAACAAAAAGTAAAAATGGGGCCAAAGAGATAGCACAGAGGTGTTTGCCTTGCAAGCAGCCAACCCAAGACCTAAGGTGGTTGGTTCAAATCCCGGTGTCCCACATGGTCCCCCGTGCCTGCCAGGAGCTATTTCTGAGCAGATAGCCAGGAGTAACCCCTGAGCGCCACCAGGTGTGTACCAAAAAACAAAAATAAATAAATAACAGGGGGTGTGGAGAGGGTATTTGCCTTGCACACAGCCAATGCAGGTTACCCCTGGCATCCCATAGGGTCCTCCAAGTCCCTCCAGGAATGATCCTAGATCAGAGCCAGATGTAAGTGCTGAGCACTATTGGGCGTGGCAAAACAAAACAAATAAAAAGTACAAATAAAAGGGGGTAGCCAGAGTGACAGTACAGCAGGGAAGACTTGTACTCAGCTGGCCCGGGTTCTATCCCGGCATCCCATATGGTCCTCTGAGTTCCCAATAAGAACAGGGCCAGAAGTTAGCCCTGAGCACTGCCAAGTGAGCCCTAATGAAGAAATCACTTCCCCACTCACTCCCCCCCACCCACGATTCCAGTGCTCCTCCCTCTTCTCCTCCCTGCAACCCAATCCTGGAGCACCTCTCGGAGGGGCTGCGGTCGCTTCTCCACGGCAAACTCCGTGTGGCACAGCTCACAGTAGTTGGTGTCAGACGAGGACAGCCACCGCTCCAGGCAGCTCCTGTGCACAGCCCCCAGTGTCCCCGTACAGCCACAGGGGGACAGTAAGGTCTCTCCACTTGCTCCCTCATGGCAGATGCGGCAGAACGGGCCATCGCTGGACACAGAAACAGTACAGGGAAGCAAACACGGCAGTGTTAGGAATCATCAGTCACTGAGAAAACTTCTATTCACCCTTCAACACCCAGCTCCAAATGCCCTTGCCCCTGGGAAGCTTTCCCAGACTGTCACAGATGATCCCACGAGCCTGCCAGGAGTAATTCCTTTTGTGCAGAGCCAAGAGGAAGTGCTGAGCACTGTCCAGTGAGGTCCTCCAAAACAGACAGACAATCAAAAAAACCCAGCCCTGGGCCGGAGAAATAGCACAATGGTGTTTGCCTTGCAAGCAACCGATCCAGGACCTAAGGTGGTTGGTTCGAATCCCGGCATCCCATATGGTCCCCCGTGCCTGCCAGGAGCTAGTTCTGAGCAGACAGCCAGGAGTAACCCCTGAGCACCGCAGGATGTGGCCCAAAAACCAAAAACCAAAGAGAAAAAACCAAAAACGCAGCCCTGGTACCAGAGAGACCAAGCAAATGAAATGCCCTATTACGGGCCAGAGATATAGTCTGGAGGTAGAGCTTTTGCCTGGCATGCAGAAGGACGGTGGTTCGAATCCCGATATCCCATATGGTCTCCCGAGCCTGCCAGGAGTGATTTCTGAGCATAGAGCCAGGAGGAACCCCTGAGCGCTGCCGGGTGTGACCCCAAAACCAAAAAAAAGCCCAGAATGATAATACAGTGGTAGGGTTGGCGCTTACACATAGCCAACCTGGATTTGGTCCCCAGATCCCACAGGGTCTCCTGAGTACCACCAGAAGTGACCCCTGAGTGCAGAGCCAGAAGTAAATCCTGAGTATTGCCAGGTGTGGCCCCAAGAACAAAATACTATAAATAAAGAGGGCGGGCCAAAGCGGTAATCTAGCAAGGAGGGTGCTTGCCTTGCATGAGGGCAAGTGGGGTACAATCCCTGACACCCCATATGGTTCTCCAAGCCATGCCTGGATCAGCCCTGCACACAAAGTTAAGAGTCAACCCTGGGCCCGGAGAGATAGCACAGCGGCGTTTGCCTTGCAAGCAGCCGATACAGGACCAAAGGTGGTTGGTTCGAATCCCAGTGTCCCATATGGTCCCCCGTGCCTGCCAGGAGCTATTTCTGAGCAGATAGCCAGGAGTAACCCCTGAGCAAAGCCGGGTGTGATCCAAAAAAAAAAAAAGAGTCAACCCTGAGCACAGCCGGGAAGGCCTAAAGAAAAAAATGGAGAGAAAAAGGATGGGATGAGGGGCACAATGGAGATGCCAGCGGCAGCCAAGGAGACCCTTACCCAGGGCACTGACTGAGAATGCCAAGCCTGGTTCTTCAGCTGAGCACCCCAAAGGGTCCATTGGTTTTGCTTTGCTTTGGTGCTCATGGTTAACTTGGGGTTCTGTGCTCACATGCGACCCCTGGCGGGGTTCAAGGGAATCACATGCAAGGTTGAAACCAGGGTGCCTCTGCTGCAACCCCACATTGTTCCCTTGGTGGGGAGAGAGAGAGAGAGAGAAAGGAATCAGGAGGGGGACCCACAGACACACACTCCAAGACCACCCACCTTGGTGTGTCCAAGGCGCGGATGACGGTGGAAAGAAGTCGGCCGTCGCAGGAGGTCACCTGCGCCACATACTGGGGGGGTCCGAGCCCCGAGGCCTCCACGACCTTGGAGAAAGCAAGGCCGCCGTTGCAATCACACAGCGAGCCGGGGAGGTGACAGCAGTCGCCCGTCGTCATGGCACTGGGAGCCCTGCACCCTAGGGCCCCAGGCCCATGGTTCCGGGGGGCCTGCATGGAGGAAAAGAGTGGGATCAGGGAGGCCCTCTCACCTACTCTAGGGTTCTGCTCTAGCTGAGTGGCAGCAGCTTACCCTGCACCCCATCTGTCTCATGGGGCTTAAGAGTGGAGGGGGAGGATTCAGGGAGACTATAAAGGACTAGAGGGGTCCAGAGAGGTGGTGCAATGGGTAGGGCGCTTGCTTGCCTCAGTTCGATTCCCAGCATCCCATAGAGTACCCCAAAGCATCATCAGGACTGATTCCTGAGTCCAGAACCAGGAGTCAGGCCTCAGCACCAGCAGCTGTGGCCCAGAAACCTAACCCCAAAACTATCAAGGGTCAGAGGTGGGGCCAGAGCAAAGATAGCACAGCAGGGAAGCCATTTGCCTTGCACACAGCTTGACCTGAGGGCGCCAGCATCCCATAGGGTCCTCCCCAAGCCTCCATACCAGGAGGGATTATTGAGTGCAGAGCCAGGCATCAACCCTAAGCATCATGGGGAGGGGAGAATAATAAATAAATAAAGGACCAGGTAGTTTGGTTCTACTGGGTCCTACTGACCTTATAGAAGGAGGGGTGTCTGGATTCGAGCCCCAAAAAGGTTAAAAAAGAAAGAAAGAAAGAAAGAAAGAAAGAAAGAAAGAAAGAAAGAAAGAAAGAAAGAAAGAAAGAAAGAAAGAAAGAAAGAAAGAAAGAAAGAAAGAAAGAAAGAAAGAAAGAAAGAAAGAAAGAAAGAGGGGCCGGGTAGGTGGCGCTGGAGGTAAGGTGTCTGCCTTGCAAGCGCTAGCCAAGGAAGGACCGCGGTTCGATCCCCCGGCGTCCCATATGGTCCCCCCAAGCCAGGGGCGATTTCTGAGCACATAGCCAGGAGTAACCCCTGAGCATCAAACGGGTGTGGCCCAAAAACCAAAAAAAAAAAAAAAAAAAAAAGAAAGAAAGAAAGAAAGAAAGAAAGAAAGAAAGAAAGAAAGAAAGAAAGAAAGAAAGAAAGAAAGAAAGAAAGAAAGAAAGAAAGAAAGAAAGAAAGAAAGAAGAACAAGGAAAAGATACTGAGAAGATGCTTGCTTTGCACATAGCTGGCCTGAGTTCCAGCCCTATACTGAGTCCCCTCCCTTCCCCACTCCTCCCAACACCCACAGGAATAGTAATTGCTCAATGCAGAGCAGGACCTGGGTACAGCCAGAGGGGGGGCCCCAAAACAAAAAACAAAGTAACAAACAAAAAGATCTAACCTCTGGATCAGGAGCAATGCAGCAGGTAAGCTGTAGGCCTTGCTGACCCAGGTTCAAACCCAGGCACCTCGTACAGTCCCCCAAACCTGCCAGGAGTCAGTCCTGAGATCCATCAGGAGTGGCCCCCTCCCCCAATCAAAAAAAAAATTAAAAAACCTGAGCTCAGTAGCTGAAGAAATAGTGCAGCACA
Source organism: Suncus etruscus (assembly GCF_024139225.1). Taxonomy (NCBI): domain Eukaryota; kingdom Metazoa; phylum Chordata; class Mammalia; order Eulipotyphla; family Soricidae; genus Suncus; species Suncus etruscus. The sequence continues at coordinate 86,682,167 of NC_064862.1, read as the reverse complement.
TGGGATGCTTGTCTTGCACGTAGTGACCTGGGTTCAATCCCTGGCATCCCATAGGGTCCCCCTGAGCCTGACAGGAGTGATCCCTGAGTGCAGAGTCAGGAGTACCTCCTAAATGTCGCCAGGTTTGGACCAAAGAACAAACTAAAAAGATCTAAAATCGGGTCCGGAGAGATAGCATAGAGGTAAGGTGTTGGCCTTTCATGCAGAAGGACGGTGGTTCGAATCCCGGCATCCCATAGGGTCCCCTGTGCCTGCCAGGAGCGATTTCTGAGCATAGAGCCAGGAGTAACTCCTGAGCACTGGGTGTGACCCAAAAAAAAAAAATCTAGACTCCAGGGGCCAGAGCAGTGGCACAAGCAGTTAGGGTCTTTGCCTTACAGGCGCTAAGCTAGGTCGGACCTGGACCTCGGTTCGATCTCCCAGCGTCCCATATGGTCTCCCAAGTCATGAACGGTTTCTGAGCACATAGCCAGGAGTAACCCCTGAGCGTCACTGGGTGTGACCCCCTCCAAAAAAAGAATCTAAACTCCAAAAGGAAGCAAAACTAAGGTCTGGGGTGACTTTGGGCCGCAGCACACTCACAAGCAGCCAGACCAGTTGACAGTGCACTTCCCGGTCTCCAGATAAGCAGGTATCAGCACAACCCAAGAAGCCCTGAGGAAGGCTGCAGGGCAAGATAACATCCGAGGGACCCGTATCCCCAGCCCTCAACTGTGGGCTCGGGCTCTAGGAAATCTCTTAAGTACCCCCATGCCTCCTCCCAAAGATGCATCTTCCTGCCTCTTCAAGGATAACTTTTTGTTTGGTTTGATTCTGAGTTTTTTTAAGTTTTTTTTGGTCACACCCTGCAGTGCTCAGGGGTTACTCCTGGCTCTGCACTCAGAAATCATTCCTGGGGACTCTAGGGATGCCAAGGATTGAACCCTAGTCAGCCAGTGCAAGGCTGTGCTATCCTAAGGAAAATTTCTCCCCCCACCTTTTTTCTTCTTTTTTGTCTCTGGGCCTCACCAGGTAGTGCTCAGGGCTAAGTTCCAGGTCTGTGCTCAGGGATCACCCTAGGGAGGGCTTGGGGGAACCCTATGGGGTGCTGGGGATTGAACCCAGGTCAAATGAATGCAAGCCAACTGCCTTCACTAATAATGTACTCTCTTGGGACTGGAGAGATAGCACAACAGTAGGGTGTTTGCCTTGCAAGCGGCCGACCCAGGACTGATGGTGGTTCAAATCCCAGCATCCCCATATGGTCCCTCGTGCCTGTCAGGAGTGATTTCTGAGCGCAGAGCCAGGAGTAACCCCTGAGCACTGCCAGGTGTGGCCCAAAAATCAAACTCAATAATAATGTACTCTCTCCAATCCTCCCATTTTTTTTTCCAGCCACACCCAGCAGACCTATGGAACTCTTCCTGGATCACAGAAAAGGGGAACACTCCTGGCAGTGCTCAGAAGGACAGGTAGTGACGGGATCAAACCAGGGTCAGCCACATGCAAGGTCAGTGCCTTCCTCCTTGTACTAACTCTCTGACCCGCAATAGCAGGATTCAAACTCAGCTCAGAGAGTGGATCTGAAATTCCCAACTCTGGACTGTTGTTACTGCTATGTGTCCTGAGAGAAATCATTTGACCTCCCTGGGCCTCATTTTCTCTGTCCTCATTCTTCTCTGTCTATGAAGTTTCTTTGTTTGTTGTTTTCTTTATTTGGTTTCTGGGCCACAGTCAGCAGTGGTCAGGGTTTACTCCTGGCTCTGCTCTCAGAAATCACTCCTGGCAAGCTAGGAAGACCATATGGGATGCCAGAGATGAAATATGGGTCGGCAAACATCCAGCCGCTGTGCTATCGCTCCCACCCTGTCCAAGAAATTGAATGAGCTGGTAAACTGTATCTGCCAAGGGTCATGAGTGAGTAATAGGGGGCCAGAGCAGTGGCACAAGCAGTAGGGAGTTTGCCTTGCACGCATCTAACCTAGGACGGACCACTGTTCAAGCTCCCCCCACCCACGTCCCATATGGTCCCCCAACCCAGGAGTGATTTCTGCGTGCCTAGCTAGGAGTAATCCCTGAGCGTCACTGGGTGTGGCCCAAAAAAACAAAACAAAAATACAAAGGGCGAGCAATAATACTGTGAAGAGGAAGCTTGACTTGCACATGGCCAACCCGGGTTCAATTCCCATTATCCCAAAAGGTCCCCTGAGCACTGCCAGGAGTGATCTCTAAGTGCAGAGCCAGGACTAACCCCTGAGCGCCACTGGATAAGACCCAAAAATCAAAATAATAATAAAACAAAAGAAAATAAAAAATAAAGTAGGATAACTGAGAAATAGCACAGCTGAAAGACATTTGTTTGCCTTGCACATGGCCAACCCAGGACAGACCCAGGTTTGATCCCCGGCATCCCATGTGGTCCTCCAAGCCTGCCAGGAGGGATTTCTGAGTGCAGAGCCAGAAGTACACCCTGAGTGCCACTGAGTTTGGCCCAGAAACTAAAAATAAATAAATAAATAAAATAAAGTAAACTAAAATAAAATTGTGTCTGCCATGGGATTCCAGGATAGTATCTCTTAGGTTCAATTCAACCAGTAAAGGTCGACCTATTTGGAGATGCTACTGGGAGAACCCCAACTTCATACCCGCCTCCCTTCTCTTTTCTTTCCTTTTTATTAAAGTTTGGGTCCTGGGTGGTGGTTTTCAGGGCCTCCCACCAACACAGTAGTTGGGACACCATAAAATGCTGGGGGTTCAACCTAGAGCTGCCATAAAACAGGCATTTGACCCCCTGAAGAAAACCCATGCCTCCCACCTCCCTGACCAAATTCAGCTAAATCCCAGAATAGAATCTCAACAAACTGCTGCTTTTCCAATGACAACCAGTTCTAAAGTCCAGGGACCTTGCAGGAGGCTGACCCAGGTTCGATCCCCAACACCTAGTAGGGGTTCTCAAACTTTTTTTTGTTTGTTTGTTTGTTTGTTTTTGGGCCACACCCATTTGACGCTCAGGGGTTACTCCTGGCTATGTGCTCAGAAATCGCCCCTGGCTTGGGGGGACCATATGGGACGCCGGGGGATCGAACCGCGGTCCGTTCCTTGGTAGCGCTTACAAGGCAGACACCTTATCTCTAGCGCCACCTTCCCGGCCCCTCTCAAACTTTTTAAACAGGGGGCCAGTTCACTGTCCCTCAGACCATTGGAGGGTCTGACTATCGTAAAAACAAAACTTATGAACGAATTCTTATGCACACTGCATGTATCTTATTTTGCAATGATGAAACAAAACAAATACAAATACAATATGTGGCCCGAGGGCCATAGTTTGAGGACCACTGCCTGAAAGGATCTCGTGAACCCTGCCAGAAGTCAGCCCTGAACAATGCCCGGTGTAGCCCCAACACAAACAAATCTGTAGATATTAAGAAGGAAAAAGCTGGGAAAAGCTCAAGGTTCAGGGTGCTTGTCCCACATGGGCAAGGCCCAGAGTCCAATCACTGGCACCTCGTGACTTCGGTGACCCCAACAGCACCGGAAGTGGCAGCCCCACCCTAATAGTCTCTACTAGTGGGCAGTCTGGCTTGGCTGCCCTGAGCAGGACTTGGGAGCTTCCTCCAAAAGCAGCTGATAAATATCATTTGAGAGGGGGCAGGGGCCCACACTTGGGGACACTTAGGGTCATTCTAGGCTGTGTTCAGGAAATCATGTGGGTTTGAGACTGGCCTGCCGCAGGCAAAGCATTCTTTCAGCCCATTGAGTTATCTCTGACCCTAACCATCAGCTTTTAAATTCATTAATTTTGTTGTTGTTGCTATTTTTCATTGGGGTCACACCCAGCAATGCTCGGGGTTGATTCCTGGCAGGGATGCCAGCCAGGGATGAAACCAGGGTCAGCTGCGTGCAGGGCAAAAGCTCTCCCTACTGTGCTATCCCTCTGTCCCCCACCCCACTTCTACTTTTAGAAGTAGCTTCATCAGTTTAAGGATCTGTTGGAGGAAGTTTGAAGATCCCAAGTATACAGTCAGTGTCCAGTAAGTGCTTAATAAAAACCCACCGTCCTTCTCAGTGGCTCCTGTTTTTTTCTAGGCTGGATATGGAGCTTTTACTTTTGTTTACCCACCAGAGAGGCTCGGGTGGGTCCTCCAGTCCTTCCTGGGCTCTGCCTTCAAATCCTACTCAGCTCTTGGATATTTTTTTTGCTGTGTGGCCTTGAACAAGAGCCTGGCACTCACCTCCTGTGTCCACGTCATGGGGAATATTTGGAGTTGAAATGCACTCTTGCAGGGAGGCCCCAAAACAGGCTGTCCTGCTCTGAACATCCACCAACACCAACAAACTGGGCTAAGGCAGCCTGGGTGGCCAGTGCGGTATGATGGTCATCCCAGGCAGGGTCCCCCCCAGAAAAGCAGTTTTGGGGGGAGGGCATGGACCCCCTTACAACCGAGAAGGGTGCTCCCCTTCCTTCTCTTCCCTCCCCGGATCCCCATGAGGTGACCTGGCTTCACTGATGGGGAAACTGAGGCCCAGGAAGCAGCTACCGTGCACCAGGCCCCGGGACCTCTCGCAGAGCCCCAGCCAGGAGGTCCCGCCCGGGCCTCGAACCCAGGACCGATCCCGGGTGGCCTCCCTCCCCGCGATCGTCTCCCTTGGGCCCCCCCCCCCAGCCTACCTGATCTGCGGCCGGGCCGGGCGGCCGCGCAGGCCCCACTGCTCACCCCGGCCCCGGTCCCGGCCCGGCCGGTCGGGTGGGCGCCGCTGGCTCCGCTCCGTCCCGCACCTGCGTCCGGACACCGCCCGCAGAGCTGACAGGGCCGCCGACCAATCGCGACCGAGTGTCTCCCGCAGACGGCCAATCAGCGCGCTCGGCCCGCCCAGGGAGGCGGGGCTAGAGGCGACCGGGACGTCCTGGTCTGCAGAGGCTCGGCCGCGCAGCTGCTGCCGGCTCCGCCCCCTGCCGCGTCCTGGCCCCGCCCCCGCCGCGCCCTGGACAAGCCTAGGCCACGTTTAGGCCACGCCCTCGACTCGGTCAGGCCCCGCCCCTCCCTGACGCTCTTGGCCCCGCCTCCTGATCTCTGAGGCCCCGCCCACACGGCCCGGCTCGGCCCCTGGCAGCAGCGGAGCTTCGTTGCGCCCCCTGCCGACGAGCAGTTAATAAATGCAAAAGCAAAGAACCAAAAGCGACTTAGAAGATTGCAAAACGTTTGCAATTGGGAGTAGGGAGTTTCCTTGCGCGCAACCTATCCAGGACGGACGGTGGTTCGAATCCCGGCATCCCATGTGGTCCCCAAGCCAGGAGCGATTTCTGAGCGCAGAGCCAAGAGTAACCCCTGAGCGTCACCGGGCGGGGCCCAAACCTCCCCCCACCCAATCTTGCACAAAGAGGGGCTGAGCACTTGCTTCGCTCACTGGGGATCCATGTTCCATCTGTGACTCAACAGGTCCCCTGAGAACTGTCCAGAAGCTACCCTGAGCTCAGATCAGGAGGAAGCAAAATCAATATGGCGCTGGAGCGGTAGTAGAGCGGGAGGGCGTTTGCTTTGCGCGCAGTTGACCCGGGTTCAATCCCCAACCTCATATGGTCTGAGCATCAGCAGGAATAATTCCTGAGTGCAGAGCCTGGAGCAACTCTTGAGTGCAGAGCCAGGAGCAAGTCCTGAGTAAAGCCAGGTGTGGTCCAAAAAAAGGAGAAAAAAATTATATTGGGCCAGACACGCCAATCCTGACAGACGCTGGTTCGATCCCTGGCATCGATTCCCCCGAATCAGCCAGGAATGAATTCTGAGCCCAGAGCCAGAAGTAACCCCTGAACTCCTGACCCCCACCCCCCATACATAGTATATACATAGTATACAGATAGCTTACATAGTATACAGATAGCTTGGGCTGGAGACATAGTTCAATGGAGGAGTTTGCTGACCCAGTTCTTTTTGAGGGTTCCGTACCCCATGATGCTCAGGGGTAGGCCACATGGGTATTGGGGATTGAATCAGGTCAGCTATGTGCAAGGCCAGGGCTTTACCCACATTACTATCTTCCTGGACCCTGGAATTGACTCAGTCCTATCCCTGGCACCCCATAAGACTCTTCCTTTAGGTCCTACCAGGAGTGATCTCTGTGGGCAGAGCCAGGAGTAAACCTTAAGCACCGGGGGCCGGAGAGATAGCACGGAGGTAAGGCGTTTGCCTTTCATGCAGGAGGTCATCAGTTCGAATCCCGGCGCCCCATATGGTCCCCTGTGCCTGCCAGGAGCAATTTCTGAGCCTGGAGCCAGAAATAACCCCTGAGCACTGCCAGGTGTGACCCAAAAACCACAAAAAAAAAAAAAAACCTTAAGCACCAAGGTTATGGCCAAAAAATCCAATAGAGTGGAAACCGGTGAACTATTTGACTATTGGTTAAAACAAATTATCGGGCCGGGCGGTGGCGCTGGAGGTAAGGTGCCTGCCTTACCTGCGCTAGCCTAGGAGACGGACCGCGGTTCGATCCCCCGGCATCCCCCAAGCCAGGAGCGACTTCTGAGCGCATAGCCAGGAGTAACCCCTGAGAGTTACCGGGTGTGGCCCAAAAACCAAAAAAAAAAAAAACAGATGCCATAGCATAGCAGTAGGGCATTTGCCTTGCACGCAGTTGACCCAGGATGGACCCGGGTTCGATCCCGGCTCCCATATGATCTCCCTAGTCTGCCAGGAACAATTTTTGAGCACAGAGCCAGGAGTAAGCCCTGAATGCCACCAGGTGGGGCCCCCAAAAGAACAAAAATAAAAAATTATTAAACTAGGGGGCCTGAGAAATAGCACAGAGATAGGGCATTTTGCCTTGCACACAGCCAACCCAGGATGGACGGTGGTTGAATCCTGGCACCCCAAATGGTCCCCCAAGTCAGCCAGGAGCTATTTCTGAGAGCAGAACCAGGAGTCAACAGACCATCGCCAGGTGTGGCCAAAAATATATTATCAAACTATGAGAGCCAGAGAGAGAGTACAGCAAGCAGGGTACTTGCCTTGCACATGGCAGACCCAACATTTAAGCCCTGCCAGGAGTGATTCCTGAGCACTGAGTACCACTGGTGTGGCTCCAAAACAAACAAAAAAAGATAAAATGATCAGAAATGAAACTGAAGAGATACTACAGGAACTCAGGTCCCACCCTGGTACCGATATGCCTCCCACCAGCTCTGCCAAAAGTGATCCCTGGGGCCGGAGAGATAGCATGGAGGTAAGGCATTTGCCTTGCATGCAAAAGGTCAGTGGTTCGAATCCCGGCATCCCATATGGTCCCCTGAGCCTGCCAGGAGCGATTTCTGAGTGTAGAGCCAGGAGTAACTCCTGAGCGCTGCCGGGTGTGACCCAAAAAAACAAAAACAAAACAAACAAAAAAGTGATCCCTAAGTGCAGAACCAGGAATAAACCAAGTACTTCTTTTTGGGGAGGAACTTTTTGAACCACACTGACAGTGCTTGGGGGTTTCTCCTGGCTCTGCGCTCAGGACTCACTCCTGATGGATGCACAGAGGACCCTATGGGATGCTGGGGATCGAACCTGGGTCCATCCTGGGTGATTCGCATGTGAGGCAAGTGCCCTACCGCTGTGCTATGGCGCTGGCTCCAGAAAAACGTCCTTTTGACAATAGGAGCAATGGGTTTCTTTCACCCAAACAAGCCATGTTTGAGAACTACATAGGGAAATAGAACTGGCTGTGTCTGGGCTTTGCACACGGGAGAGAAACTGGGAATAGATCAGTTTGTCAGAAGTGGCTGAGGCGGCGCAGGAAATATGGTGAGAGAACATTCCTCACTTTTGTGGGACCCTGGTTTCCATATGTGACACAGACACACAAAGTTGGGGCCTGGAGAGATAGTTCAAAGGTAACATTCTGAGATAGTCAAAAACCACATACACACATATACACATGTGGATAATGATGTAGGGTTAGTTTCTTATTTTTGCTTTTGGGGCCACACCCAGTGGTGCTCAGGGGTTATTCCTGTCTCAGAAGTCACTCCTGGTAGGCTCAGTGAACACTATAGGATGCTGGGGATTGAACCCAGGTAGGCCAGGTGCAAGGCAAACGCCTTCCCCACTTGCTATCACTAAGGTCCGTTATCTATTTTTTTTTTTTTGGTTTTAGGGCCACACCCGGTGATACTCAGGGGGTTGACTCCTGACTATGCCCTCAGAAATCGCTCCTGGCTTGGGGCTCCATATGGGACGCCAGGGGATCGAATCGAGGTCCATCCTAGGCTAGCACGTGCAAGGCAGATGCCTTACCACTCATTCTCTTTTTAGCCCTTCTTTCCACTTGTAATTTTTCCCTTATAAACAATGACTTGGGGGTGAGTAGAGACGGAAAAGGGGGTTAAGGCACTTGCCTTGCATGTAACTGTCAGCCACGACCCTGATTCAAATCCCTGGCACCATGTGAGGTCCCTTGAGCACCGCCAGGGATCACTCTTGATTACAAAGCCATGTCTGTTTAGTCCCTGAGCACCATGTTGCCCCCCAAATCCAGGGGGCTCCAGTGACTATTTTTTAGAAGGTCCACCATCAGTCACTCCTGGCAGGGCTCAGAGGACCTTCTGGGGTGCCAGGATCAAACCCAGACCAGCAGAAGTGATTTTAACCCTGTTAGGGCTTTCTGGCACATTCCAGGCACTCAACAAGTTTTCAATGAGGACATCTGGCTTGTTTCTGCATTTGATTTCCCCATTCCCTGTAGCTTTTTTTTTTTTGGGGGGGGTGTCACACCCGGCGGGAATCAGGGGTTACTCGTGGCTCTGTGTTCAGAAATCATTCCTGGCAGGCTCAGTGGACCTTATTGAATTCCAGGATTCAAACCACAGTCGGTCTTGAACCGGCTGCTTGCAAGGCAAGTGCCTTACTGCTGTGCTATCTCTCAGGCCCTACGTCAGGTTGTACTTGAGGCAATACCACAGCACACTGGGTCCACAGGGCTCAATATCCTAACAGCAGGGTGGGTGGGGTCCTTCAAGGTCACGTCCAGGCTCAAGGGCTACTTGGGTGCCTGTGCTCATAAGCAACCCCTGGTGGTACTCCGGGGATGCTATGCATTTCAGGAACTTGGTGTTGGTTTGAATCTGCAAGGTTTTTATTTTGTCCTGGGCTATACCCAGGGATGTTCAGATATTGCTCCTGGCTCTGCATTACTCCTGGGGAGTGCTCAGGGGACCATATGGGATGTCTGGAATTGAACCTGGCTCAGCCATATACAAGGCAAGTGGTGCTTTCCAGCCACATTAAGGCTAGCACTCTGCATTACCCCTAAACTCCAGAGTCTCACTCATCCCTGCAAGGCACCCCTTCTTTTTTTGTTTTTGGGTCACACCTGGTGGTGCTCAGGGGTTACTCTGCATTCAGAAATTGCTCCTGGCAGGCACGGGGGACCATATGGGATGCCGGGATTTGAACCACCATCTGTCCTAGATCAGCTGTGTGCAAGGCAAATACCCTTCTGCTGTGCTATCTCTCACTCATCTGGCCCCTTCTTACTAACCTTGGCCAGGTCACCTCCCACCCCCACCCCCATGGTAAAACAGGACAACGTAAATGAAACCCTCTTCCAGGGGTGGTTCAGAAATGACTTGGCTTCTCTAATTGTGGTTTTTTTTTGGGTATTTTTGGAGTTTGGCCACACCCGGCCATGCTTCGGGCTGACTTCCGGCTCTGCATTCACGGTTCACTCCTGGCAGGGCTCAGGGGACCTATGGGATGCTGGGATCCAACCCAGGACAGCCATGTGCAAGGGAAACAACCCATTTGCCCAAACCATTCTGGCCCCAAGAGGCTTCTTTTTTTTTTTTTTTTTTTTTCAATTTTTTGAGGGGGGGGAAAGACCCATATGTGGCACCCTTCTAGAAGGCTTTGCATGGCTTTGCCTATACCTCTGGGCAGGGATATGCCAAAGCAGCTGGCTCCCCTGGCGCTGGGGGGTGGGGAGCTTGGACCCAAAGTTGGAGCTTTCCAAAGAGCTCTCCAGCCCCAAACGAGGGAAGACTGTGGGGGTCACGAGGTTGGTACAGGGGTGAGGCCTGGGCCACAGGAGATGGCTGCTTCCTTCCCTATCCGCACCAGCTGTCTGGGGACAATGTGGGTTCTGGTACCCCATGTGAGCACTCATGGGCACCCATTCAGGGCCTGTCCAAGAGGGGCTGGAGGGGTTCACTGGCACTCTTAGGGTTTAGGAGTGACCCTGGGGTATTGGGGCAGCTGGAGCATATATGTAGGCAATTCAGCTTAAGGGGTATAAAGGGAGGCTGGGCCTCTGACTCCCCCCCCAGACAGTGGGGCCCAAGGATTTGGGGGAGTGGCAGAGTGGAGTGTCCTGGGCTCGACCCTGTGAGAGAAAGAAAACAGAGGCGTGTGGACAGGAAGTCGGATTATACATTTCAGTCAGGGAACTGGGGAGCGGAGGGGGCACTGGGTGGGGTGCAAGGGGGTGAGGGGAGGGGAGAAAGGTGAGTGCCACGGTGGGGAAGGGGTGCGGGGTGGGGGGGGAAGGGGGAAGACAGGGAGAATAAGAGATCCGGAGAGCGAGGGTTTGGCGTCAATCTTACAAAGTGTATAAAGAATCTGTTTCTCTATAATAAACCAAAAGAACAAAACCAGCAACAAACCCAAAACCAAACCGAACAAAAACAAAAGGCTACAAGAGCGATTGTATATACAAACCCAGGCGGTAGGTATTGCTTCACTTGGCCACGGTGCCAGACCAGACAGGGGTGAGGGGGCAGACGAGACAGACGGGGAGCCATGGAAGGGGGGTGTGCAGGCGAGTGCGCTGCGTGCGTGTCAGGGGGTCGGGCCGGGGCAGCTGCTCCCCACTGCGGCTCCACGGGCGGTTGTGGGGCTACGGAAGTCAGAGCATCGTGCAGCAGACTGGGTGGGGGGACAGACAACGAACAAGGGATGAGGGAGCCCCGAGTGTCCCGCTGGCCCGGCTGCACCTCGCCAGGCGCTTCTCCTGCAGCGGGTAGTGGGCTGGAGTCTACAGGGGGTCTGTGCGTGAGCGTTTGTGAGTGTATGGGGGTCCCTCTCCCAACCCCGGCCTGCCCCGTTCAGCCCAGAATCCCCAGGGCGATGTCCAGGCAGCGTGGGGGTTTGGGGTGTGGCTCTAGCTTTCCCCCTCGCCTCCTGTTCTTCCGTGGGGTCCCCCCAGCCCGACCCAGCCATGCGGGGCTTGCGTGGTGGGAGGGCAGGTGGCGCAGTAGGGCAGCAGGGCCGGGGGCGAGGGCTGGGGGCTGGGGTGGTGGGGTCATGGGGGGTCCATCACAGGTTCTGACAGCACTGCAGCTTGCTGGGCTTCTGGCCATCGGTGGTGGGGGGCACGCTGATGGCCACCACGTTGTTCCCCGGGGATTCGTCATGCGCCGCACGGTCCGCAATCTGCTTCTGGGACACGATGCGGTAGATCTCTGGGGGCAAGACAGGGAGACTGAGCTGGGCCGAGCTGGCAGGGTGAGCGTTTGGGGTCACAGCCCCCCTCTACTCCTTGGTTCCCCGGCCCGTCCGCAGCCCCAGGTACCTGTGAGGATGTTCTTGAAGGCTTCCTCCACGTTGGTGGAGTCCAGGGCCGAGGTCTCGATGAAGGACAAATTGTTCTTTTCTGTAACAGCCATATTCAAGCTCAGGGGCCCACAAGGGCAGGCACACGTGCCCGCACACACACCCCCCCCCAAAGCAGCCGGTACCCCATCATCACGAGTGAGCTGCTTCAAGGAAAGATGTTGGTTCCCCCAGCACATGCCACTGCTCCCTCATCTGATGGAGAACCAACCCGGGTTTGATCCGCGGCATCCCATAAGGTTCCCTGAGCCTGCCAGGAGTAAATTCTGAGCCCAGAATTCGGAGTCACCCCTGAGCACCTCCAGGAGCAGCTCAAACAACAAGAAAAAATATGGGGCCAGAGAGATAACATGGAGGTAAAGCATTTGCCTTGCATGTAGAAGGACGGTGGTTCGATCCCTGGTATCCCATATGGTCCCCTGTGCCTGCCAGGAGCAATTTCTGATCATAGAGCCAGGAGTAATCCCTGAGCGCTGCCGGGTGTGACCCAACCCCCCTCCCAAAAAAAATAATAAAAAATAATTGGGGATAATGGCTGGAGTGATAGGACAGGGGGGAGGGAGGGTGCTTGTCTTCCACCAGGCCAACCTAGGTTCGATTCCCACCATCCCAAATGGTCCCCTGGGCCTGCCAGGAGTCACCCCTGAGTGCTGCTGGGAGTGGTCCCCACCAAAAACGTGGGGGCAGCGGCTTGGAGCCATAGCAAGGTGCAGAGGGCGCTTGCCTTGCATGTGGCCAACCGGGTTCCACCCTCGGCATCCCATAGTGTCCTCGGAGCCTGCCCGAGTGGTCCCTGAGTAGTCAGGAGGAAGCCCCGAGCACCACCGCCGGGGATGGGCCTTCCCTGGCTCTGCAGTCCCTGGACGTGGGTGTGCGGGGCTGGGGTGTGCGGGGGTCGGTCCGGGGTCCTACCTGCGAAGGCGCGGGCCTCGTCGGTGGGCACGGCGCGCAGGTGGCGCAGGTCGCTCTTGTTGCCCACCAGCATGATGACGATGTTGCTGTCCGCGTGGTCCCGCAGCTCCTTCAGCCAGCGCTCCACGTTCTCGTAGGTGAGGTGCTTGGCGATGTCGTAGACCAGCAGCGCGCCCACAGCACCGCGGTAGTACCTGCGCCGGCCAGCAGGGAGGCGCTCATGAGTCGGGGGCAAGGCCGTGAGGGTCGGGGTGGAGTCTGGAGTCCAGGCAAAGGAACCCCGGGAGGGCTTACGGCTGGGCCAAGACTGATGCTCATGGGGCCGACCTGGGTTTGATCCCCGGCATCTCATATAGGCTCCTGAGCCTGCCAGGAGTAACTTCTGTTCTGGGTTTTTTTGTTTTTGTTTTTGTTTTTTGGGGGCACACCTAGTGGCGATCAGGGGGAGATTTCTGGCTCTGCACTCAGAAGTCGCTACTAGGGGCCAGAGAGGTAGCACAGGGGTAGGGCATTTGCCTTGCAATCGGTTTATGGTCCCCTGTGATTGCCACAAGCGATAGCTGAGCAAAGAGCTAGGAGTAACCCCTGAGCGCTGCCCAGTGCCCCCCCCCCCAAAAAAAAGTCGCTCCTGGCAGCCTCAGGGTACCATATGGGATGCCGGGAATCAAACTGGAGTCCATCTGGGGTTGGTCACGTGCAAGGCAAACGCCCTACCACTACACTATCGCTCGTGCCCCAGGTGTAACCTCTGAGCACCGCCAGGTGACGACCCCCCCCCCCCGCAAAAAAAAAAAGACTGAGCCCTTGGGGGTGAGTATTGAATGGAGCCCAGATGGACAACCTGCCCCCAACTCCCCAGGTTGAAGATGTAGAAGGGCATCTGATGACAGGGAGGGGTCTGAGAGCTGAGGACATGGAGTTTTGGGCCACTGGGGGGGGAGGCAGAAGTGCTCAGATTCTAGGGGTTTAAAGAGAACAGGTAGTGGGGAAGGTGCTTGCATTTTGCATAGCACCCGAGAGTCCCCCCAAACCTCATCAGGAAAGATCCCTGAGCACAGAGCCATGAGTCCGCCCTGAGCACAGTCAGGGGTAGCCCCCCCCCCACATAAAAAGAATGATGAGAGTTGGGGCCGGAGTAATAGCACAGTGGGTAGGGCCCTTGCCTTGCAGGGGGGCCAACCTGGGTTCAATCCCTTGTTCCCATAGGGTCCCCTGAGCCTGCCAGGAGTGATTTCTGAGAGCAAAGGTAGGAGTAACCCTGAGCACCACGAGGTGTGGCCCAAAAGTCAACAAAAAAGCTTGCAAAAAAAAAAAAAAAAATGATGAGGGCTGAAGGGTTAGGACAGTGGCCAGGGCAGCTGCCTTGCAGGAGACCAACCCAGGTGTCAATCTTGGCAACCCATAGGGCTCCCCAATTCCATCAGGAGTAATTCCTGAATGCAGAGCCAGGAATAAGCAAACCCCTGATCATAGCTGGGTGTGACCCAAAGCGAAACAGAACAAAACAAAAAAGGTGATGAGGGATCAGAGAAACAGGATAGTGGGAAGGAGCAATTAGCTGCCCTGCAAGCGACCCACCAGAGTTCAACCCATGGCATCCCACAGGGTTCACAGAGGCACATCTGATGTGATCCCTTCGTGCAGAGCCATAACTCAGCCCTGAGCTCCACCGAGTGTGGCCCCAAAACACAAACAAAATAAAGTGTCTAGATCTCATCTCTAGGGCCTGGTACCTTGGAGGAAAACTTGGGGGCCAGGGAGGCCCCTGGGCATGGCCGGGACTTGGCGGTGCCCCACTGGTGCAGAGAGTACCTTGTTTCTTCCCCAGCCCTGGTCCCTGGCTTACGCAGAGGTGATGGCCCGGTAGCGCTCCTGGCCCGCCGTGTCCCAGATCTGTGCCTTGATGGTCTTGCTGTCCACCTGGATGCTGCGGGTGGCGAACTCCACGCCGATGGTGCTCTTGCTCTCCAGATTGAACTCATTGCGGGTGAAGCGGGACAGTAGGTTGCTCTTCCCCACGCCCGAGTCCCCGATGAGCACCACTGAAGGGAAGAGGTGGACAGAGGTGAGTCGCAGCACTTGTTGGGAGCCCGACTCAGCAGCCCAGAGGTTGAGTGGACCTTGGGCAGTGCTATAGGGGAAGCAGTCACAGAGACTGTCTCCCGTCCAGATGGGGCCTCAAGGAACATCCAGGCTGCTTCCTCGCTGCCATCTCTGCAGTATCCCTCCTCCCTTGCAGGTTCTTTTGGTGTGTTTGGTTTTATACTTTTCCTTTGTGTTTGGGCCACATCCAGCAATGCTCAGGAATGACTCCTGGCTCTTCGCTCAGGGGCCACTCCTGGTAAGACTTAAGGGACCCTATGGGATGCCAGGGATCGAACCTATGTCAACTCCATGCAAGGAAAGATCCATTCCTGCTGTGCTCTTTCCAGCCCCAATTACTGCAACCCCCAGCACTGTCTCCCCAGTCCTGTAGGAACAGTCTTCCCCCCACAGAGCCCCCAGGACAGAAACGGGGTCCCCCGGTCCATATACTCTGGCTCTGGAGTGAAGTCACAGAGAGGGTGTTAGTGGGGGGATGCATCTCAGGATGAACTGGTTTTGTAGTATTACCAAAGTCTCTACGGTCTACATGGTTAAGCACGCCCCCGCGCCTCTGTACTATGCAGAGAGACTAACACTGGGGGTGTGCAGTGAACCCCTGAAGTCAGGTGCAGGGTGTGTGGGGTGTCAGCCCACCTGCAGTGAAGATTTCCCCTGCATTGAAG
This sequence comes from Suncus etruscus, assembly GCF_024139225.1. NCBI lineage: Eukaryota > Metazoa > Chordata > Mammalia > Eulipotyphla > Soricidae > Suncus > Suncus etruscus. The sequence goes on along the minus strand of NC_064862.1, from coordinate 86,666,929 downwards.
TTCCAACTCTCTCTCTCTCTCTCTCTCTCTCTCTCTCTCTCTCTCTCTCTCTCTCTCTCTCTCTCTCTCTCTCTCTCTCTCTCTCTCTCTCACACACACACACACACACACACACACACACACTTTTGGGCTTGTATGTGTTTGGTGCCATACCTAGTGGTAATGGTACACAGGGACTACTCCTGTCTAGTGCTCCGAAGTGATGCCTGGGGGTGTTTGGGATTGAATCCGGGTCATTCTCATGCAAGACAAAGGCCTGAGCCTGTGGACTATCTCTTGGGTCCCGGCACATCGGAACCTTCTTGCCTTCACTGTCCTTTACAGAACCAGGCCTCTGTCACCCACTCTTTTGTTTTGTTTTGTCTTGCTTTTTGGGTCACACCCAGTGGAGCTCAAGGGTTACTCCTGGCTCTGCGCTCAGAAATCTCTCCTGGCAGGCTCAGGGGACCATATGGAATGTCGGGATCGAGCCATCGTCCGTCCCGGGTCAGCTGTGTGCAAGGCAAACAACCTACTGATGTGCCATCTCTAAGGCCCCGTCACCCACTCTTATCCCCGAGCAACGGGATATTCTCCGCCTGGCCACGAGGGGGCGCCTGTGAACCGGGAATCAGGTGGCGGAGAGGGCAGCAGGGTTCCCTCCCAGCCCAAATTCTTGGCGTTCTCAGCGTCCACCCTGCCCCCTCCTCCTCCCTGGGGTGCCTCGATAGAGGGGCTCCCCACCACCCTCTAATATCCCACGACTGGCTAATCTGTTCTGGCCAGTTTGGGGTGCACCATCAAAATTTCCCCCATCAAGCTGCAAAGTCAAATGACCACATACAACAGCTGCAGGTGGCCTTGGCCCAGCACCCTGAACCCCATCCTGGGCCCCCACATCCATACTGGGCAGATGGCCAAGGGTCCAGAGCTCCCACGGCCCACTGGGCGCCACAATTCCTGGGCCCAGGGCTGAATTTGGGGTTCTGGGCTGAGCTTTCTTCTTTCCTACACCCCAGACCTGAAGCAAACTCCTGTTCATCCTTCAAAACCCCAAAGCCAGGTATGGGCTAGGCCAGAGAGCGCCTGCCTTTGCTGGGTTGAGGCCCTGGGCTGGATTTCTGGCCAATGGAAAAAATTCATTTTTATTACTTGTTGTTGTTATTACTTTTTTTGCTTCCTGGACACACCTGGCCATGTAGGGGCTTACTCCTGATTAGACTCAGGAATCATGCTGCCAGTGCTCAGAGGATTATATGGTATGCCGGGGATCGAACCCAGGTAGCAAGTGTACTCTTTTTTTTTTTTTTTTTTTTTTTGTGTGGTTTTTGGGTCACACCCGGCAATGCTCAGGGTTTTTTCCTGGCTCCGTGCTCAGAAATTGCTCCTGGCATGCACGGGGGACCATATGGGACGCCGGGATTCGAACCGATGACCTTCTGCATGAAAGGTAAATGCCTTACCTCCATGCTATCTCTCCAGCCCCGCAAGTGTACTCTTACTGGGCCCTATAAAGTTCTCTTTTTTTTTTTTTTTTTTTTTTTTGCTTTTTGGGCCACATCTTGTGATGCTCAGGGGTTACTCCTGGCTCTGAGCTCAGAAATTGCCCCTGGTTCGATATGGGATGCCAGGGATCGAACCAAGGTCAGTCCTGGATTGGCCTCATGCAAGACAAATGCCCTACCACTGTGCTATTGTTCCGCCCCCCCCCTTTTATTTTTGAGGGATCCACATTTGGCGATGTTTAGGCTGACTCCTGGCTCTGTGCTCAGGGGTGACTCCTGGTGATGCTTGAGGACCTTCTGGAATGCTGACACTTATCACTTAGTTTTTTGTTTTTGGGCCACACCAGGTGGCGCTCAGGGGTTACTCCTGGCTTGGTACTCAGAAATTGCTCCAGGCAGGCTGGGGGAAACATGGGGGATACAAGGGATAGAACCTGGGTCAGTCCCAGGTCTCTGCATGCAAGGTAAATACTCTACCGCTGTGCTGGCCCTTGTCCTATCACATGGGTCCCTGAAAGAAAATCATTTCAAAACCCGAAACCCCCTGGGGTCAAAGTTTATCCTGCGACCTTGTCCCATCAGGAGCAGTTTGGGGGGGTACTCCACAGAGCCCCCCCCCCAATCCAGCTGGACCCAGACGTGGAGGCTACTATTTGCCAACAGGCAGTGTGCCCGCTCTGGGCATGAGAACGCAATGCAGGAGGCGCTGCCACCATCTGAGCTGGGAACAGAAAGGGCCCCTGAGGACGAGGCCGCTGGCCTGGCTAACCGAGGTTGGCTGGCACCTCTGAAGGCGCCGGCCCTCTTCCCCACCAGAGCCCTGCCAGAGCCAAATAAGCCTGATTGGCAACAACAGAGAGCAAGGGGCAGGCTCCCCCTGGGAGGCCTGAGACCTACACTGACATGTGCCTCCTCCTCCTCCTCTGGGAAGCCCTCCCTGATCTGATCAACACTGGTCAGGGTGAAAGGGTCAATAGGAATGGGAACTGGATCAAGAGAGAGAGAGAATGATTCCCTAAGGAATCAGAGAGCAGAGAAAAAGGAGATGAAAGCTGGGACACAGGTGAGAGGGCCATGTTTATTGTTTTTTGTTTGTTTGTTTTGGTTTTTAGGTCACACCCAGCAGTGGTCAGGGGTTCTTTCTGGCTATACGCTCAGAAATTGCTCCTGGCAGGCTCAGGGGACCATATGGGATGCCGGGATTCGAACCACCGTCCTTTTGCATGCAAGGTAAACGTCCTACCTTCATGCTATCTCTCCCGCCCCGAGAGGCCCTGTTAATAAAGACGAGAGGAAGACTGGGGTCTGGAGCAGCATGTGATAGAGAGGGGCCTGCCCGGGCTGGATGAGATACCCTAGCACTGGGTTGGCGGAGAGGGGAGACCACCGGCCCAGGGACAGGTCAGTGCTTGGGCGGAGCCAGCCAGCTGCACCCCCTTTTGAACGGGGCACCCCAGGGGCTGTGGCAAAGATCAGCTGCAGGAATGAGCACAGTGCCTCATGTCTGCCCCCCTCCCGCTGTGGGCGATGCCCGGGTCACCTCTGAGAAGAGGGGGGGTGCCCCCACCTCGGGTAGGACAGCAGGAGCAGCTGGAGAAATGTGAGGCGCTATAATTAGGGCTCGATAAACACCCTGAGCTCCCGGGGGAGGGAAGTCAACAACACAGCACGTGGGGGAACCCCAGGGGACAGGGGTGAGGGGGCCAGCGGGGAGCCCAGGGCCAGTGTGGCATTGGCAAGGGCAAAGCTGAGGGGTTCAGGGGAGGGGCATGGCCTCTGGGTCAAGGGCAGGGCTGGAAGGTGACAGATGATGTGTGTGTAACATGTATGTGATTGTGATTGTGTGTGCGTGTGCGTGTGTGTGTGTGTGTGTGTGTGTGTGTATAACATTAAGAGCAAAGCAAGATCCCTAAGCAACCCCCAGTTGGCAGTGATGGCGTGTGTGAATGTGCAGGGGGTTCCTAACTAACCTCCAGCGAGGTGTCTCTCGGACGCCGCTATTTTTGTGTGTTCCTTTTGGGGTCACACCCGGTGAAGCTCAGGCCTGACTCCTGGCTCTGTGCTCAGGAATCACTCCCAGCAGTGCTCCAGAGACCTATGGGGGATCAAACCCAGATGGGGTGCAAGCAAGGCAAACATCCTCCCCGCTATGCTGTCGCTCAGACCTGCTAATGCCGGACCTGACCTTCTATTTCAGGCCACAAAATCGCAGCTCTTGGGGGTATGGGGGGGCTGCTGCAAGCCCACAGTTCTGCCGACCTTATTTCTGGCTCCAGTCCGCCTGCCCCTGCCCCTGCCTGCCAGCTGAGCCAAAGCCACAGGGAATGTCATTTTCCTGTTCCAGGGAGTGAACTGAAATGGAAAGAAGGATGCATCAGGGGCAAGTGGGGTGCAGGGGTGGGGACCCCATGGGACTTTTTTTGAGATGAAGATCCGGGAAGGGGAGGGCTCTGGGGTGGGTGCCGTGACCTGCAGGGTTAGACGTAATCAGTCAACCAGCAGCGGGGGGGATGCAAGCTTGGCATGGGGGTGTGGGGGTCAAGAGGCCAGTGGGGCAGGAGGGCAGCCCTGGGCGCGCATGCGCACACAGGCACCCGCGCAGGGCCACATGCGCATGTGCACGCCAGGGGTTCCCAGAATGCACCTCGGGCTGTCCCATTGCCCCTGACCCAATAACCGGGAACAGACTTCAAGGAAATAACCCAAAGGGCAGCAAGATATAAATAAGGGCTGGGAACGGAGCGGGCCTATTTATAACAGCAATGCTCGAAGACAGTCCGTGGGGATGACCACGCAAACAGAAGGCGGGGTGTGGGGAGGTGGGGGGACCCACCCAGCCCTGCAAGGACACAGGCTGGCCCGGCTTTGCAAGACACACTTGCTGCAGGCGAGCTTAGCTGGTCAGCACAAGCAAAGATCGGGAATGGTGGGGGGGGGTCCATTTGTTACCATCATCCTCCACCTTTAAGGTGAGACACAAGAGCTTAATTTGTGTCTTGGTACTGGGGCCAAACCTGGCGGTGTTCAGGCCTATCTCCTGGCTCTGGGCTCAGGAATCACTCCTGGAGGGGCTTTGGGGTGGGGACCCCAAATGGGGTGCTGGGGATCGAACCCTGGTGGGCTATGGTGCAAAGCAAGCATTAACTCTGCTGTATTCTTTTGTTTGCTTGTTTGGGGGTCATATCCTGCAGTGCTCAGGGATTGCTCCTGGCTCTGTGCTCAAGAATTATTCCTGGGGCCAGAGAGATAGCATGGAGGTAAGGCGTTTGCCTTTCATGCAGAAGGTCATCAGTTCAAATCCCCGGGGTCCCATATGGTCCCCCGTGCCTGCCAGGAGCAATTTCTGAGCCTGGAGCCAGGAATAACCCCTGAGCACTGCCAGGTGTGACCCAAAAACCACACACACACACAAAAAAAAAGAATTATTCCTGGCAGGCTAGGGGGACCCTATGGGATTCCGGGGATCAAACCTGGGTTGACTGTGTGCAAAGCAAACGACCCTAACTCTCGGACCTTGGGGCAACTTCGCCTGCTTGCCAGCAGCCAGAAGCCTGCGGGCAACTTAAGAGGCCACCAAGTTGGTCCCTGGCACCGGCACTTCCTCTGCTGGGCAACTTAAGACCACATGAGTATTCCAGGTCAGCAGCTCTTCACCTTTCAGTTCACATGGTCACGATCCCACCTTGCTGGTCCCAGGATGCTGGAAGTCAGGGTAGTACAGCAGGGAGGGCGTCTACCTTGCACATGGTCGACCCAGATTCGATACCAGGAATCCCACAGGAGTCCCCAAATCCTCTCCAGGAGTGATCCCTGAGTGCAGTCAGCTCTAAGCATCCCCAGAGGTGCCACCCCAAAGGGGTTAAAAAAAAAAAAAAAAAAAAAAAAGGAGTAAGTAATTGGGAAGTATAAACCAGGAGCTTTGCCTTCAGACAGATCCTTGCTGGAGTTACCACCAAGCAACAAGACTGCATGCATAGTCACCTCCAGGAGCCCCTGATCTTACATTCCAATTCAAAAAAGGGGACCCCCTATTGGGGCCTGGAAAGATAGGGCACAGCAGGGAGGTTGGCTGCTTGCCTTCACGCAGCCAACTCGGGTTTGATCCCTGGCATCCCATAGGGTCCCCCCAGCACCACGAAGAAGTAATTCCAGTGTGCAGAAGCAGCCTTGAACATCTCCGGTGTGTGTCCCCCCCCCCAAAAAAAAAGTGGGCCCCCCTCTCAATCCCAACATTCATCTTTGAAACCCACTTCTGCGCCTCTCCTCTTTTTTTTTTTTTTTTTTTTGTTTTGGAGTCACACCTGGCAGCATTCAGGGAGTTCCTCCTGGCTCTGCACTCAGAAATTGCTCCTGACTTGCCTGGAGTTGGAATTGGTCTTATGCCGGAAACTTCAAGGGTAGGGTCTCTTTGTATTTAGACCAAGGTTATTCCTTTCCATGCCTCTCATATTTTGGTGGGCCTATGCAAACAACAATTGGCACTCTAACACCGTTTTTACTGTGCTTTTACTCTAATCCTTAAAAAAAAAAAAAAAAAAAAAAAAACCACTTAAAATTTGAGGTTAACTTAAGCTAATATGCATGTACATGGAAATGTAAAAAATACTATGCCTCTAATGTTTAAGGAGTTAAGTAAGTTTTATGGCTTTATATTGCCTTGTGTGCTGTTAAGAAATATTATAATGTGTTACAATCTGGGGACTTGAGGGACAAAGTAATTGTACATGGATTCTGTTTTATTTATTCTTAATGTTCTTTGGCTGAAAGTTCAAAGTAAAGATATCAGCAAGGGGACTTCTTCTGAGAATTATGTTATGGGTGATTGTCCTTCCATTGTAACTTTACCTTGTCCTCTTTCTTTGCATCTTTATTCTCGTAATTAAAAATAAAAAATATATATTAAAAAAAAAAGAAAAGAAATCGCTCCTGGCAGGCTCAAGAGGGGGGGGGGAACGAGTCTTGGGGATGCCGGGATTCGAACCACCGTCCTTCTGCATGCAAGGCTAACTAACGCCTTACCTCCATGCTATCTCTCCGGCCCCAAGCGCCAAGCCTTCTCGAGCCCCGCCCCCAGACGTCCGATTAACCAATCAGAACCCAGGACAGCTAAGCCACGCCCATAACACAACTGTCACGCCCATGACCACGCCCACACCAACGACCAAAGTCGGTGGCTGATGGACCCGCCCACCGCGCCAGGCTCCACCCACCGGGCCCCGGCTCCACCCTGGGTCCCCCGGGCCTCTTTGGGCTCCCCGCACCGGGCAGCCGCGCCAAGCGGCCCCCAATGGATGGAGCCCGGCATTGCCTGTCCCAGCCTTGCCCGAGCTGGCGGACCCGCCGGGCATCAAAGCCACCAGCGTCTGCCCTGGGCCCGAGCATCCTCGCCGGCGCCTCGCCACCACCCGCTCCCTCGCCCCCTCGACGGCCCCGCCGGCCGCGCACCTTTGAATAGGTAGTCGTACTCGTCGTCCCGGGTCCCCATTGTCCTGGAGCTTCCGGCGGGATCGGCGACTCCGCAGCCCCACCACAAACACCCGACGGGGGCGGAGCCGGCGCCGCGCAGAGCGGCTGCCGCTTAGCCAATCAGAAGCGAGCGACGTAGCGACGGGCACTCGGCGCAGCCAATCAGAGGCCGTGACTGTGCCTTTTAGGGTGGGCTCTATCCGGGATCCGCCCTCTTCGCCCTCGGTCTCCCGGAGAAAGGCGGAAGGAATGCGGACCTTTCTGGAGTGGCGGGCACGCCAGCCTATCAGAAGCGAGCTCTGGAGATGGGGGGCGGAAGACTAGGGGGAATGGAAATTGATTGACGGGGCGATCAGCCAATAGGAAGCTTGATGCCCCGACTACCTACTTGTCCTGGAAGGAAAATCGGAGTATGTCCAGGTGATGCTACGCTGGGCAACGTCCTGATGACGTCATAGGTGAATAAACGGTCCTTGCTCCTTTTTCTATATCGGACCGTCTCAGGATTCTCAGGATTCTCGCTTTTTTCCTACGTTGCAATCTCTAACCCTGTTTTGCTAATAAAGGATGTTACCTCAGTTTCTCCTCTTGTACTTTGGACTATTTTTTTTATTGCTTTTTGAGCTATTTTACTGCTCCTCCGGGGACCACATGAGGTGCAAAACAAGCGCTTTCCCCACTGCATTTGCTAACCTGCTAACCCAAATCTTTTTTGTTTGTTTTGTTTGGGGGGGGGCCATAATGCAATGCACAGAGTAACTCCTATCTTTGCACTCGGGGAGAACTCCAGTTTTGCATTCAGGGATCACTCCTGATGGGCTCAGGCTTACCCACTGGGATGCCAGGTATCGAACCTGGGTCTGGCGCCTGCAAAGCAAATGCCCGCCTCCTGCTGTGCAGTTGCTCGGGCGTCTTGCTTTCTCTTTCCATCCCAGTCTGCAGCCAGGTGGGCCTAGGACATGGTTTCCAGTCCCGAGCTGCAGTTCCCGCCGCCGCCACTAGCCTAGGCTCCGGCGATGGGAGCTGTTCCTGGACCTCAGTCCTTCCTACTGTACAATTGCCCTTCCCTGAAAACGGACACCAAAGCCCTTTGCACCTTGAAGTCTGTTCTACTGTCTGGGCTCTACCCTCCATCCCCGCCTGCCAGCACAGCTCATAGTAACAATAATAGTTTCGCTGAGGACAGCTAAATACTTTTTAGTGTGCACACAGTGTCTGACCCAGGTGCATCTTGAGGGAGGGCACACTGTATCAAGTCCTGAGAAGAGTAGGAAGGGGTAGTTAGAGGGGTAATAAAATAGTCCCATTTTCCAGATGCAGAAACTGAGGTGCAGAACTTTGATAGAACTTTGATACTCCTGGGCTAAGATTTACAGTACTATGGGCCAGAGAGTTAGCTCCTCTCTGGCAATGAGATGCTTTGGGTTCCAACAGCCCATGCAGAAGCAAAAGTGCATGACTGATAGAGACATTTATTTTATTTGTTTATTTATTTATTTTGGTTTCTTGGTCACACTCGGCCGTGCTCAGAGGTTACTCCTGGCTCTATGCTCAGAAATCGTTCCTGGCAGGTTCCGGGAACCACATGAGATGCCAGGATTCGAACCACCGTCCTTCTGCATGCAAGGCAAACGCCTTACCTCCATGCTACCTCTCCAGACCCAGACATTTATTTTAAAGCAGTTTCTTCTTACAGTGAAGATAATTTCTTTTTAAATGTCCTAGGGTGCATCGTTCCAATACTGACATTTGAAAACAATAAAAAATGCACAACTGGGGCTGGAGCAGTGGCACAAGTGGTAAGGCATCTGCCTTGCCCGCACTAACCTAGGACAGACTGAGGTTCGATCTCCCAGCACCCCATACGGTCCCCCAAGCCAGGAGTGATTTCTGAGTGCATAGCCAGGAGTAACCCCTAAGCATCACCAAGTGGCTCCCCCCCCCCAAAAAAAAAAAGTACACAACTGAAGTGACAGTACAGTGGGTAAGACGCTTTCATTACACATGGTTGACCTAGGTTCAGGGCTCAGCACGTGGTCCCCAGAGCCTGCCATGAATGAGTAAGCCCCGAGTGCAGAGCCAAGAGTTAAATCCTAGCACAGCAGAATATCAACCTAGAACCAAAAAACAATAAACGCATAATCAAAAGTTCATGAACATCTCTAGTTCTGGGCAGGAGCAATAGTACAGCAGGAAGGGTGCTTGTCTTGCATGCAGCCAACCTAGGTTCGATCCCCAGCATCCCAGACGATCCCCTGAGCACCAGTAGGAGTGATTCCTCAGGACAGGAGTTAGTCTTGAGCATCACCAGTTGTGCTCCCCAAAAAATACAAAGAAAGGGGCTGGAGAGATAGCTTATCAGTAAGGCGTTTGCCTTACACTTGCACTCAGCCAATCTAGGACAAAAAGTGTTTCTAATTCCAGCATTTCATATAGTCCCCCGTGCCTGCTAGGAGCGATTTCTGAGTGCAGACCTAAGAGTAACCCTTGAGCACCACTGGTGTGACCCAAAAACAAAAAAGGAGAAAAGAAAAAATGGAAGAAGTCCAGTTCTTATAACTAGACAGTAGAACAGTCGTTAAAGCTTTTGCCTTACATGTGACAGATCCAGGTTCAATCCCCATCACCCCATAAGATTTCCTGGGTCCTGCCAGAATCCATCCTTCCTTCCTTCCTTCCTTCCTTCCTTCCTTCCTTCCTTCCTTCCTTCCTTCCTTCCTTCCTTCCTTCCTTCACACCTGGCAGCACTCAGGGGTTACTGCTGGCACAGGGGATGCCGGGATTCGAACCACCGACCTTTGGCATGAAAGGCAAACACCTTACCTCCATGCTATCTCTCCGGCCCCACCAGAAGTGATTTCTAAGCATTAAGCTAGGACTAAGCCACTAAGTACAGCCGAGTGTGCCCCGCCCTCCCAAAAAAAAAAAGAAAAATAAGAAAATACCTTCCATTTCTTTGGTTGGTACCCACCTGGGTTCACCCATAATAACTTTAATTTCTTCCAAGCCTAATCAAGGAACAAGGTCTATGGGCTGGAGATAGTCCACGGGTTAAGACATTTGCTATCAGGGCCTGAGTGATAGCACAGCGGTAGGGCATTTGCCTTGCATGTGGTCAAACCAGGACGGACTCCAATTTGATTCCCGGCATCCCATATGGTCCCCCAACCGTCCAGGAGCAATTTCTGAGCACAGAGCAAGGAGTAAACCCTGAGCATCGCCAGGTGTGACCCAAAAACAAAAAAATAAAAATGGGGGGCCAGAGAGATTCATGGAGGTAGGGCATTTGCCTTGCATGCAGGACTGTGGTTCGAATCCTGGCACCCCATATGGTCCCCCGAGTCTGCCAGGAGCGATTCCTGAGCATAGAGCCAGGAGTAACCCCTGCACACTACCGGGTGTGACCCCCCAAAAAAAATTTGCCATGTGCACAGGGTGTTCTGTTTCTAATCCCCTGTAATACACAGGGTTTCTCGAGCTCTTTTAGGAGTGATCCCAGAGCACCTCCAGTTGTGACATTCCACAAAAAAATGGGGGGATGGACTGATAGTACAGCACTAAGGCATTTGCCTTGCACACAGCCTATCCAGGTTCAATTCTCAGCATCCCACTCATATGGTCCTCCCTGCCTGCCATGAGTCATTTCTGAGCACATGAGCACAGAGCCAGGAATTGTCTGAGGACTGCTCTGAATATGGTCTCGCTGAAAATAAAAGATACACTAATTCTGTTACCTTCTAGTGTAATGACCAAATGATCGCAGAGTTCATTTTGTTATTATTCATTTTGAACAGAGAGAAACCCATCCTGGAACAGCCAATGATCTGCGGTGACCTCAGAGTGATCATGTCCTCTCCTCTCCTCTCTTCAGGGCACCCGGGGTGACTGGACCCTTTAAACTACCCACTTCCAAACAACAACAACCAACTCCCAGAAGACAGAGCACGCAATGTTCTGAGGTCGCTTTTATTGCAAGAATTCCACGGGCTCCACCCAGACACCAGTGCCAGCTTGTTATGGCCCTGGGGGAGTGAGGTAGGGCGCGGCACCCAACATCAAAGGGAATGGCACCCCAACTAGTCCATGTCACTGAATCCACCTTCATGTCCGGTGGACAGGACCGTATACACCACTCTGGCTTCCAGCCTGCTCCCAGGGGGCCCCTTGCGTCTCCCCATTTCTCGAGTGGCCAAGAATGGGGCCCCTTATGCCCTCAGTCTTGCACCTCCAGGGCTGGTGCCTGCCCCCACTCTTCGGCTTGGTCCTTCCTTGTCAGTGCGGGAGTAGCCATCTGGCAGCACCCCCTGACTCTGAACGGAATGGGGTGTCTTCAATGGCGGACAGCCCAGAGCCCCAACTGGGGCAGGGAGAGACCTCACGTTGGGTCCCCCCATCAAAAGTCACTTTTCCCGTAGGAACCTGGATCCAGGTCCCCCTGCTATGAGGTTAGGAAGCAGTGGCGGCCACCCCAGGCCGGATCAGCATGGTGGTTGCCTGCAGCGGGTAGTAGCGGCCCCGCCAGGCCTTCCAGAAGATCCCTTTCTTTCTCTGGTGCCGCTGCCTGGGTATGGAGTGGAAGTACTGGCCGTTGAGGTTGGAATGAGCACAGGTGCCAAACCACCAGCCACCTGCAGGGATGGAGAGCCAGAAGAGAAGGAACAGGACAGGTCAGATGAGACATGAGGCCAGGTGTGCCCCCAAATAAATACACTGGGGAAGGCAATTGGTCCCGCAGTGGTTTGCAAACAGGGTCCCGAGGAACCCCAAACCATATCAAGAGACAGAAGGGGCAAGGCTTGGCCTCCCCCTACTTCATCCTGTTTTGATTCTGTGCCCAGACTCTTTGTGCTCTCACTCTCATTGGGGACTATTCCAATTGGGAAGATGAGAGGAGGAATGGATGCAATGAGAGGGTGAGCATAGGGAAAGCCATGACACCAGGCAAGAGGGCAGTGCTGGCTCACCAGAAAGGTTCTTAGCACAATTCTTGTGCCTGAGGAGGTCATGGTCCTGGTCCCAAGTGGAGAAGGGCAGAGAGAGGCCACCGGGCAGGAGGGTGGTAGCCCCAAGTTTGCTGGCCACAGGCTCGGTGAGCTGCAAGGTATAGGCCGTGTCCTCTCCTCCCAGGTGCACCGGGAACTGCAGAGACTCAGCGTTGCCTTCCCAGTCCTCGAGCTGCACGACCAAGTTGCTGTCCTGGTCCCCCACAATTTGGTGAACCTTCTCCAGGCCCAGCCAGAACTCCCCTAAAAGCAGGATATAAGAAGCCATGAGCTGCCTGCATGTCTTCTCCAAGGCCCTCAATTTACCTCCCAGGTCCCGCCTACTGCTAGCCACGCCCACTCTTCTGATCATCCTCATTGCCCCGCCCACCCTCCAAAACCACGCCCACATTCAAATAGCCAGCCAAACTTTGAATGACAATGCCCACTTAATCAGGCCACCCCTCTTCCTCTTTACCCCGCCCATTATCCAAAGCCACGCCCACATTCAAATAGCCAGTCAAATATTCAAATACCCATACCCAATTAGCATGGCTCCTCCCTTTTTCCCACTGCCCCGCCCCTTTCCTTTTTGCTCTGTTGTCTCCTCCTCCCATCGCTACCCATTCAAAGCACTTACCTTGGGGGTCCCCGAAACCGGCCTTGTAGGCCTCCCAGGACTGGTTAAAGTCCACAGAGCCATCGCGGCGCCTCTGAATTATGGTCCAGCCTCCATCTGCCCAGAGAGATGAAAGGTCACTCAGAGATCGCCTCCTAAATCCTTCCTCCAAGAAGGAAAGGAATAGGGGGGCTGAGGGAGGCGCCCCAGAGAAGGGGCAGGGTGAAGGTGAGGGGCCTGGGCAGATAAGAGGGTGCTGGGCATTTGACAGATGAAGAAGTACATGGCGAGGGGTCAAGTACGCCTTGCATGATCCCAGGCACACACTCCTCCCCTCCCCAACAAAGACAGGGATGTCAGCACCCCCTACCTGAGGTCATCTTGCAGTTAACCAGGAACGGAAGGGACCCCTTGGGCTGGATCTGGAAGAGGCCGCTTTGCCGCTCTCCGTTCTCAAACAGCTCCTGGCAGTGTCGGGGCAGCCCTGCAGGGAACAGCGGGAGGGACGGTTGAGAAAGGCTGCAAGTCCCGAAAAGGTTGTCAGGTTGGCCTAAGAGGGAGTCACCTGTCCTAAGCGTATCACACCCTCCCAATCTCCACCGGGCACCGCAGCCTTCCTCAGCACAATACAGGACCAAAGCCTGGGGCCAGGCCCGCCTCTCCTCTTCATGCCTTCCAGAGACTTCTGCTATCCAGGGGACTTTGCACATGCTTGGGTGGCGGTGGGTGCTTGCCTTCCTGCCACCTGCTACTGCTGTTCACACCTTTCTTGGCCTCCTTCTAACCCCCAAGCTTCCAGAAAAGGACATTACCCACCGTCAGGGTCTCATGATTTCTTCTCTTGCCCTTAGCCTCACAGCCCCACAGCCCTAGCTTAGAGCCCAGACATAAAACAAAACAGAAACAAAACCTAAGAACAAAATACTTGGGACTAGAGCAGGTAGGGATGCTTGCCTTGCAAGCAATTCTGGCATCTCATAGGGTCCCCTGAACACTATTAGGAGTGGTTCCTGAATACAGAACCAGGAGCAACCCTTGAGCACCACTGGGTGTAACCCCAAAAACCAATTAAAAAAAAAAAAAAGAACTTCAAAGCCAGTTAACCATTGAGATAGGATGCTTGCCTGGCACCCGCAGCTTATCTGGGTTCCATCGGGCACCCCAAAAGGTCTCCTGAGCTCTACAAGAATGCAGAGCCAGAAGTAAAATTATGAACATGGGGGCCCGGAGAGATAGCACAACAGCTTTTGCCTTGCAAGCAGCCGATCCAAAACCAAAGGTGGTTGGTTCAAATCCCGGTGTCCCATATGGTCCCCCGTGCCTGCCAGGAGCTATTTCTGAGCAGACAGCCAGGAATAACCCCTGAGCAACGCCAGGTGTGAACCAAAAACCAAAAACAGAAAAAAAATTATGAACATGGCCAGTTATGGGCATACCCCCCCCAAAATCAGAAAAACACACACACACATAAAGCGTGAAAGAAATTCAATCTCTCAGTCTGGATTTTGTGTGTCAGGGGGTTGATGTTGGATGGGGCCTGCGGAGGGCTTGAAGGGGGCAGATGGGACTTCAGGTGGGGAGGTTGGGGGGAAGGTGGAGGAGTGATTGAAAGAGGGTGTGGTCATATAGATCACACCCCCAAAATAACCACGCCTTCTCCGGGTCACGCCCCTTTGCCCTGCCCGGGGAAAGTAGGGGAAAGGTCGTGCCTGGGGCGCAGAGGGGAAATCCAGAAGGCCAAACTGGGCGGGAAGGGGTTCATCGGGTCGGGGCGGGCCCAGAGAAGCAGGAAAGGCTTCCAGGCCCCCCGGGCAGCTCCCCTTTACCCTACTTTCCTCTCTGCCAAGGCGGACGGGCAGCCAGCCAAGCCACCGAGGCAGCTCAATGAGTCCCAGCTGTCCGCTGCTCCGGCCCTGAACTTTCCCCTAGTTGGCAGCTTGCAAGCTGGGAGTCCCCAAATCCAAACCCTCCTCTACTCCCCCCTCATTGCATCCTCCCCAGAGGTGGGACCTGCTGGCCCGAGCTAGGACTCAATCGCAGGCCTAGACTGGGGGTCGTGGAAAGCAGCCAGGATGTGAAGGAGGGGTACGGAGGGGGGCCCCAAACTTTCACCCAGTTGGCTGCCCCGGGCAGAAGCCCCAGAACTTATCATCGGATGAGGACCACAGGGCAAGCAGGCATGCCTGGAACTCCAGGGAGGGCTGAGCAGGGGCCTGCAGCTCTTGGAGATTTGGGGGTGGGCCTGGGAAGGAGCCCAGAATTCGTGGTGCCACGAGAGGGGCTGGGGAAAGACGGTGATTGGGGACTTGTGGAGGCAAAAAAATAGGTGGAGGGTTGAGGAATCAGGAGAAGGTCAGAGGACTGGGCAAGAATACCAGAATGAGCTGGAGCAATGGTAGTCCAGGGGGTAGAACGCTTGCATTGCACGCAGTTGACCCGGGTTTGAGCCCCAGTCTCCCATATAGTCCTCTGAGCACCATCAGGAGTTTTTCCTGAGCGCAGAGGCAGGAGTAAGCCCTGAGCGCTGCCGGCTGTAGCCCCAAAACTCCAAAAAATTAATTAGTTTTTAAAAAGTATATCCCTAGGGGCCAGAGCAGTGGCGCAAGTGGTAAGGCAGGAAAAGTACAGCAGCAAGGGCATTCTCTTTGTAGCAGCTGACACCCACCACCTCTTCCATTCTTTCTGGATCTGTCTCTACCTCTTAAAATTTCCCTTCCTGCTCCCCAAACCTTCACATTAATTTCATTAGTTTCACTGCCCAGTGTGACCCTAAAAAAGAAACCCAAAGGACAAACGCTTTCAGTAGGGCAGTTGTAGGACAGTTTTGGAGCACCAGCCTTGCTGGTGGAGAGAGGAGCTTGGGATGTCCCCTTCCTCTGGGTTTGTGAACTGTGGACCTAGGAAAGTGGGGTCCAGCCAGAGCATCAAACCCCCATCGCCCTAGCTAGGTATATTTCTTTTTCTTTTTCTTTTGTATTTTTGGGCCACACCCGGTGATGATCAGGGGTTACTCCTGGCTATGTGCTCAGAAATTGTTATTGGCTTGGAGGACCATATGGGACACCAGGGGATTGAACCGTGGTCCGTCCTGACCCCCAAAACTTCCATCTTTTGGGGGGGCACACCCGGGAGTGCTCAGGGGTTACTTCTGGCTGTGCACTCAGAAATCATCCCTAGAGGTACTCAATGGATGCCGGAGATCAAACCCAGGTCAAACACCCTCTTGGTTTTGCTTTTGCTCCAGCCTCATCAAACTTGGGCATCTTTGGGGGAGGTTTTAGTTGAGAGAGAGAGAGACACAGAGACAGAGAGAGACAGAGAGAGATAGAGACAGAGAGACAGAGAGAGAGAGACAGACAGAGTCCTGCTTCACCTCAAATCTCTCCTATCACTTATGTAAAAATCTGGGTTTGGTGTTCCCTCACCTGGACTTTAAAGAACTCCAGACTCAGACAGCTAAACATCTCTATCCTTTGGACAGAAGAAGGAAGGGGAGTGGAGTGTCTAACTAAGAGTTCCACTACTCACTGTGCAAGAGGCTTTTGTTGTGACCTGGGTCCACCAACTGGGCCACCTTGGGGAGCCTCTTGTTTCTACTGGACTTGTCGATCTCATGGTTCGGGTGCAGAGGAGCCAGGAGGCCCACCTGGGAAGAAGCCAAGAGGTGGATGTTAGGTGTGGCTGGATCCAGCCGCCTGACCCAACACCCCTTAGGGCCCGCCAGCCGCGCCTTCGCTCCTAAGCCGACTTTACCTGACTCTGCAACTTCTGGAGTCGCAGCTGCTGTTTCTCCAGATGTTTCTGCTGCTGGCTCACCTTCTGGTAAAGTAGCTCGATCCTAGCATTCTGGGTCTTGAGCTGAGTCTTGAGGTGTGGGGGAAGAAAAGACAGAACCTTGAATGACCTCATGCCCTTTTTATCCCCCCTTCTTTTTTTTTTTTTTTTGTTTTGGGGTCACACCCGGTGGCGCTCAGGGGTTACTCCTGGCCCTGTGACATTCAGAAGTCACTCCTGGCAGGCTCGGGGGGGGGGGGGGGTGGGGACCATATCGGATGCGGGGATTTGAACCACCATCTTCTGTTCAAATCAGCTGTGTGCAAGGCAAACTGTCCTACCGCCATGCTATCTCTCCAGCCTTATTCCCCCATTCTTAAACCTAAACCTCAGTCATTCTTCAGTTTGAAGGGGCAGAGTTCAGGAGCACCTCACTTTTCTCGTGCGTGCTTGCATGCACCCACTTTCCTCCCACCAGCGTTTGCAGGAGGCGAATGAGCCGCTAAAATTTTCAGGGGGTTGTGTGCCTTACCTGCAGGCTCTGGAGCGCATCTGGGGCGACCTGAGCCGATGCGGGGTGCACCTTCTGGGGCGACTGCGAGGAGGGTGACGTCTCCAGACGCCTCTGCAGCTCCTCCAGCTGGCCCTGGGTGTGCTCCACGTGCTCCCGGAGCCCCCGGCCGAGTTGCAGCAGCCCGTGCGCCAACAGATTCACCTCGTCCCAGGACGCAAAACGGGGCGCCTCGGGGGGCGCGGGCCGGCCCTGCGCGCTCAGCAACCCCGCGGTGGCGGCGCAAAGCACCAGCGCGGCTCCGGCCGTGGGGGCGCAGCGCATCCTTCAGGGGTGGTGACAGCCGGAGGCAGCAAGCAGCAGCTGGCGGGGGACCCCGAGTGTTTGGGGGTGTCTGAGGCTGGAGAAACGGGGATGGTGGTGTGAACCCTAAAAGAGGCCTCGCAGCGGTGCGGGAACGTCAAGGCCCAGTCGCTCTGGATCCTCTCCACGAATTCTCAGGGCGCTTGGCGTGGCCCCGCGACGCCCCGTTTTATACAAGTCACTTGGGGCGCCCAGAGGCGGGGCGCGGGGAGTGCCGGAGGTGGGGCGTGCGGCCGGCGGAGGTGCGGTTCACGATGCCTAAGGCTGGGAAGTTCTAAAAGGGGGGTTTGCCCCTGGGGTCCCCTGGGAGGGACAGATCTCCGGGCCCTCCCATCCCAGTGCCTGAACCCCGACGTGCCTTAGAGGCCCTTTTGGAGACGTGACCGAATCCCCCCACCTTCCCTTCCTTCCCGGCGCGCGCCGGAATTCCGACCCCCCACCCTCTAGTAGGCCTCCCCCCTTTTTAGGTAGGGTAAAGGGTGATGGCCTATGCGGGGACTGGGCAAACGGGCTGCATTCCTGACGCCCCCAAAGTCCCAAAGCTGGGGGGAGAGCGAGCCCCTCCGCGCTGAGTTTCCAAGGCGCAAAATTTTCCCTACAAGCATTGACTGGTTAGATTCTAGATAGGATTCTGGGGTGCTAAGCCTCCAGCTTACCTAGGTGCCTTGCTTCCCCCCCCCAAAAAAAATCACCCTCCTGTGAATATTTTAGGAGACTCTCCCCCACAGCGCGCTCCACTCCCTCTCCAACCCGACGCGTGGCACGACATTTGGGGAGGCGCGCCCCTTTCCCCTTGGGAAGATCCCCTGGGATTTTTCAGGGCCTGAATCAAGGAACGCGCGGCAATCTAGGCGAGGAAGCGGTGACGCTTTCTGGAAGGAATCAATGACTCAATTCAGTCCCACCAGCTCCACTCCGGGCGCCCCAGCCTAGCTGGAAAAAAGAGCAAAGTTCGCCCCAAGAAAGAACCCAGTGTTGTGTGTGTTTGTGTCGGAGTGGGAGCAGGAAACAGCCCCCCAAGGTTCAGCCTACATCATTTTGTGCATTTCCTCTGCATTCCTCACGCCCCCACTCACCCCCCACCCTACCCGCCAGGGCTCCCCACTGAGCCGTCAGCCGGGAAAGAGCCACTGGCACGAAGCTGACACAGCGGGACTGGCAGCCAGGGCGGCCCCTGGAATCCGAAACTCCGCGCCCCGGGCCTGATGGGCACGAGGCCGGGCAAGGCGGCCAGGCTGGCAGCGGCGGTGAAGGAGCAGGAGCCACACCACAGCTGAAAGGGAAGGCTGTTTGCCTTGCACGCGGCCAACCTGGGTTCCATCGGTAAAGCCACTGGCCTGTTAATGGCTGACCCTAGATCAGTCCATAGGGCCCGGAAAAATAGCACAGCGGCGTTTGCCTTGCAAGCAGCCGATCCAGAACCAAAGGTGGTTGGTTCGAATCCTGGTGTCCCAGATGGTCCCCCGCGCCTGCCAGGAGCTATTTCTTTTCTTTTCTTTTTTTCTTTTTTTTTTTTTTTTTTGGTTTTTGGGCCACACCCGGCGTTGCTCAGGGGTTACTCCTGGCTGTCTGCTCAGAAATAGCTCCTGGCAGGCACGGGGGACCATATGGGACTCCGGGATTCGAACCAACCACCTTTGGTCCTGGATCGGCTGATTGCAAGGCAAGCACCGCTGTGCTATCTCTCCGGGCCCTGCCAGGAGCTATTTCTGAGCAGACAGCCAGGAGTAACCCCTAAGCACCTCCGGGTCCCTCACCCTGAGGGACCGGTGAGATAGCATGGAGGTAGTGCATTTGCTTTGCATTCAGAAGGTTGGTGGTTCGAATCCCGGCATCCCATATGGTCCCCCGAGCCGACCAGGAGCAATTTCTGAGCATAGAACCAGGAGTAACCCCTGAGTGCTGCCAGGTGTGACCCCAAAACAAAACAAAACAGAAATGACCTCTGAGCACAGAGCCTGGAGTAACCTCTGTGAACCTCCGGGTGTGATTCCCCCACCCCCCAAAAAAAAAAATAAAGGAAGGAAGAGGACATGTTCCTCATTCGTGCTCTGGCCTAGCCACAGAATTATCCACATCCCACAAAAGCCCTCATCTCCAAGCTCCGGTTAGTGGATTTTTGGTTTATTATGGGATGGAGGTTTTGGCCAGATCTGGGGGTGCTCCTGGGCTGACTGACTCCTGGCTCTGTGCTCAGGGATCACTCCTTCGGGGTGCTAAGTGGATCAAATGGGGTGCTGAAGGATTAAACTAAGTCAGCCTCCTGCAGAACAAGTAAGTGTCTGACCTTCTGGTCCCCCAGGATGTAGGTTTTCCATCTGGGGATGAAAAACGTTCCAGAAAGAGGTGAAGTGGGGCAATAGGAATGTGCTAAACAGCTGTTAAATAATGTATTTTAGAAGGTCAGAGATGGGACTGAAGCCATAGTACAGCAGGGAGGGCTTTTTGCCTTGCACACAGCTGATCTGAGTTTTATCCCTGGCATCCCATATTCAATGAACACTACCAGGACTGATTCCTGAATGTTGGTTGTCGAATGTGGCCTTAAAACAAAACCAAGGGCCCAGAGAGATAGCACAGCGGCGTTTGCCTTGCAAGCAGCCGATCCAGGACCAAAGGTGTTTGGTTCGAATCCCAGTGTCCCATATGGTCCCCCGTGCCTGCCAGGAGCTATTTCTGAGCAGACAGCCAGGAGTAACCCCTGAGCACAGCTGGGTGTGGCCCAAAAACCAAAACAAAAAAACAAAAACAAAAACAAAAACAAAAAAACAAACAAACAAGGGGGCCTGAGTGAAAGCACAGCAGGTAGGGTTTAATTCCTGACATCCCATATGGACCCCTGAGCCTGCCAGGAATGATTTCTGAGCACAGGGCTGGGAGAGTAACCCCTGAGTGCCGTTGGGTGTGGCCCCCCAAAACAAAACATAAGGGCTGGAGTGATTGTACAGTGGGTAGGGCATTTGCCTTACAAGTCTTACAAGTGGCTGACCTGGGTTTTATACCTGGCATCCCATGTGCTTCCCTGAGAACTGCCAGGAATGACCCCTGAGTGCAGAGCCAGGAGTAATGCCTGAGCACAGCTGTGAGGGACCCAAAAAGCAAGACAAACAAACAAAAAACACTAAAATATGGTTATGGACAGGAGCCAGAGAGATAGTACAATGGGTAGTGCTCTTGCCTTGCATACAGCAGACCTGGATTTGTTCCCCCGATACCACATTATAGTCCCCCAATTCTCGCCAAAAGTAATCCCTGAGCATCTCTGGATGTGGCTCTAAAACCGGAATAAAATACAATCAAATGGTTATGGGGGAGACTAGAGAGATAGTGCAAGGATTAAGGCACTTGCCTTGCTTGCATTCAACCCATGTTCTATCCCCGGCACCCCATATGGTCCCCCCCTAGCACCCCCAGGAGCCATCCTTGAACAGAAAGCCAGTAATCAGCTCTTAGCACCACCGGGTGTGGCTGGAAACCAAAACCAAACTCAAAGAAGCATCAGATCGGAAACCAGACTTGGCATATGGTGTGAAAGGTCCAGTGCATAAGTGGGGGGGGGTGTCAGATCCTATTTTCCGGCTTCACATTGTGTAATAAACCTTCCCGGCCACAAGTCACAGCCTGGGTCAGAACCAGCAGTTCTGTTCCTGTGATCATGCCAGCAAGTCTCAGTACCCAGAGTTCTGGGGAAAACAGGCAAACAGACCGAACCACTATCTGAAGACACTGCCCTGGATTGACCCATCTGCAGCCTTGGGGGGCAGGAAAAGAGGTAGAGTTGGAGCAAGAAAGATTTCACAGTAAGGGGCTGGAGAGGTAGCATGGAGGTAGGGCGTTTGCCTTATATGCAGAAGGACGGTGGTTCGAATCCCAGCATCCCATAGGGTACCCCCAAGCTTGCCAGGAGCAATTTCTGAGTGTAGAGCCAGGAGTAACCCCTGAGCGCTGCTGGGTGTGACCCTCCCCAAAATAAAAGATTTCACAATGAGGAGGGCACTTGCCTTGCACATGGCCTACCCAGGTTTGACCCCCAGAATCTATAAGGTTCCCCCAAGTATCTCTTTCTTTTTTTTTTTTTTTTTTTTTTTTGGTTTTTGGTTTTTGGGCCATACCCGGCGGTGCTCAGGGGTTACTCCTGGCTGTCTGCTCAGAAATACCTCCTGGCAGGCACAGGGGACCATATGGGACACCGGGATTCGAACCAATCACCTTAGGTCCTGGATCGGCTGCTTGCAAGGCAAACACCGCTGTGCTATCTCTCCGGGCCCAATATAGGTTCCCCCAAGTATCTCAAGAGAGATTCCTGAATGCAGAGCTAAGAGTAAGCCCTGAGCACTGCCAGGTGTGGTCCCCAAATAAAAAGAAAACAATGATAAAAGACAAAACCAAGACCCAGGTTTATGATACTATTAGGTTGATCTTAGGGTTAGACCTGGCAGTTCTGAGGGGGCCCAGGATGCTCCCAGCAGTCTTGGGCGCTTATGTTTTGCCACAGATAGAATCCAGGCCAGCTGCATACAAAGCAAGTGCCCTCTCCCCTGTATTATCTCACCATCACGCTTTTTTTCAGTGGTGCCAGGAATCAAGCCTAAGGCCTTGAGCATGTGATTCACACATTCCGTTCATGTGCCATGACTCTGCCCTTCCCACACCCCATTGGTCTCTTTGTACCCCTCTACAAGGACTGAAAATCATTTCTATTTCTGTACCCTTAGCACACTGGAGAAGATGCTGATGGAAATCCAAGTCTAGACTTATTGCATGTATTTGTCTTTCATTTGTTTTTTTGGAAGCGCACCCTAAACAGTGCTCAGGGCTCACTCCTGGCTTTGCTCTCAAGGATCACCCCTAGTGGAGTTCTCGGAACCCTAGGGGGTGCTGGGCATGAAACCAGGGTCAACTACCAGCAGAGTAGATGCAAGCACCATCCCTGTGGCCAGAGTGATAGCACAGCAGTAGGGCATTTGCCTTGCATGTCGCCAACCCAGGAGGGACCCAGTTCGATTCCTGGCATCCCAAATGGTCCCCCAAGCCTGCCAGGAGTGATTTCTGAGCACAGAGCCAGTAGTAACCCCTGAGCACCACTGGATGTGGCCAAACAAACAAACAAAAAAAAGCACCCTTCCTGCTTTTCTTTTTTTTTTTTTTTTTTGGTTTTTGGGCCACACCCGGCGGTGCTCAGGGGTTACTCCTGGCTGTCTGCTCAGAAATAGCTCCTGGCAGGCACAGGGGACCATATGGGACACCGGGATTCGAACCAACCACCTTTGGTACTGGATCGGCTGCTTGCAAGGCAAACGCCGCTGTGCTATTTCTCCGGGCCCTTCCTGCTTTTCTCTCTGTCCTCTCTAACTTTGTCTCTCTGTCTCTGTCTCAATCTATCTTTCTGTTTCTGTCTCAATTTCTTTTTTTCTTTTTTCTTTTTTTTTTTTTTTTTTTTTTTTTTTTGGTTTTCTGGGCCACACCTGCGGTGCTCAGGGGTTACTCCTGGCTGTCTGCTCAGAAATAGCTCCTGGCAGGCACAGGGGACCATATGGGACACAGGGATTCGATCCAACCACATTAGGTCCTGGATCAGCTGCTTGCAAGGCAAACGCTGCTGTGCTATTTCTCTGGGCCTCTTCTGTATCAATTTCTCTGTATCTTTGTCTTTCTGTCTCTGTCTCAATTTCTCTGTATCTCTGTCTCTATCTCTGTCTCAATCTCTCTGTATCTCTGTCTGTCTTTCTGTCTCTGTCTCTCTGTCTCAATATCTCTATCTTTCTGTCTCTGTCTTTCTGTCTCTGTCTCAAACTCTGTATCTCTGTTTGTCTTTCTGTCTTTGTCTCTATCTCTCTATATCTCTGTCTCTGCCTCTGTCTCTCTGTTTCTGCCACTGTCTCTGTCCTGTCTCTATCTCTCTGTATCTCTGTCCCAGTCACTCTATCTCTGTCTCTGTCTGTCTCACTCTCCAGCCCACAGCCACAACATTGATTCAGCAAGTTATGCTCCCACACCCACTAAATAGTGGCATGACCTTCAGGACCCTGTTGACTGGGGCTGTGCTGCCTCTGGGGGAGGGCAAGATTCCGCTGGACATAAGCAAGAGGCCACAGGACCTTTTGGAGACCCTTCCTCCTCCTTCAGCATGGCTGATGAACTTGAGCTATTGGGAGCTTCTCTTCCAATTTGGGAAAAGATGTGCTCTGTTTGCCAACTGTTTTTAGCAGTGGTGGGGGTGTGGGAAAGAGCTTCCACTTTAGACCTTTTGTATCGACTCTTGCCTTGGAAGGGGTACAACTTAGAGAGCCTGCAAGTTCAAAAAAATGTGTACAGGGCTGGAGTGATAGCACAGCAGGGAGGATATTTGCCTTGCACACTGCTGGCCCATAGTTCAGTCCTCGGCATCCATATGGTCCCTGAGCCTGCAGGAGTGATATCTGAGCATAGAGCCAGGAATAACCCCTGAGCACCACCAGTGTGGCCCCAAAACAAACAAACAAAAACAAAACAAGGGGCCGGGCGGTGGCGCTGGAGGTAAGGTGCCTGCCTTGCCTGTGCTAGCCTAGGACGGACCGCGGTTCGATCCCCCGGCGTCCCATATGGTCCCCCAAGCCAGGAGCGACTTCTGAGCGCATAGCCAGGAGTAACCCCTGAGCGTCACCGGGTGTGGCCCAAAAACCAAAAAAAAAAAAAAAACAAAAAAAAAAAAAAAAAAAAAAAACAAAAATACATGTTCAGGTGGAAAGAATTTTGTTTGGTTTTGGTTTTGGTTTTTGGGTCACACCTGGCAGTACTCAAGGATTACTCCTGGCTTTAGGCTCAGAAATCGATCCTGGCAGGCTCGGGGGACCATATGGGATGCCGGGATTCGAACCACCATCCTTCCGCATGCAAGGCAAATGCCCTACCTCCATGCTATCTCTTCGGCCCATCAGGGAGAAAGAATTTTGATTTTTTAGTAGTGTTGTAAGAAAAATGCATGGCTATTACCAGTGTTGAGGTCATATCCACAGTAACAAAACTTTCTTTATATCAAATGATATATCAATAATATTTGATCATTGATATGTAGTCATGTTTTATTATATCATGTCAAATTATATTTGATCATTCTGTCTTTCCTCCCTGCTCCTATCTATCAAGTACTCATTTCTCTCTGTAACATTGAGCTGATCGAGATCCATCTATCCAAATTTTTATTTGTTTCCTGTTTGGGGCCCCAACTGGCGGTACTCAGGGGTTACTCCTGGCTTTGAGCTCAGGAATCACTCTTGACAGTACTCAGGGGATCCTATGGGATGCCAGGATCAAACCTGGGTTTGCCACATGCAAGACAAGTGCCCTCCCTGTTGTTCTCTCTCTTTGGCTCCCTATTGAAAGGGTTTTTTTGTTTGTTTGTTTTGGTTTGATTTTTTGGTTTTTGGTTTTTGGGTCACACCCAGCAGCAGGGATTACTCCTGGTTCTAGGCTCAGAAATTGCTCCTGGCAGGATTGGGGGACCATATGGGATGCCGGGATTCGAACCACCATCCTTCTGCATGCAAGACAAACTCACTACCTTCATGCCCCCTATTGAAAGTTTTTAAAGATGGGGAGGCTTGGGGCCACACTCTGTGGTGCCAGGGACTACTCCTGGCTTTAAACTTAGGGTATTATTTTTGTTTTTGTTTTAGGGCCACACCCATTTGACACTCAGGGGTTACTCCTGGCTATGTGCTCAGAAATTGCCCCTGGCTTGGGGGGACCATATCGGACGCCGGGGGATCGAACCTCGGTCCGTCCTACGCTAGCGCTTGCAAGGCAGACACCTTACCTATAGTGCCACCTTCCCGCCCCCAAACTTAGGGTATTATGTCTAAACTGGAGGATCATTGGTAATTTTGAGGATTAAATTGGGATCACCCTCCTGAAAGGCAAATGCTTTTCTCCCCTGAACTATCTATTTCTCTCTCTGGGTCTGATCATCTAAATCACTAGTTCTTCTCCTCTGGATCCCTCACTGTCTCTTCCTCCTCCTCTTCCTCCTCTTCTGTTTTGTTTTGAGGCCACACTCAACAAGTGCTCAGGGATTACTCCTGCCTCTTTGCTCCAAAATTCTTCAGGTGTGCTCAGGAGACAATATGGGATGCCTGGGATCGAACCCAGAGTTTGTCAGGGTCAGCTGTGCTATCTCTCCAGCCCTATCTTTATATTTTCTGAACTATCCAGCATCAATCTAACCTTCTTGATTACATGTATGCCAGTAGAGATACAATTTGCCAGACTCAGGGATACTCAAGGCTTACTCCTGGTTCTGCACTGAGCAGGGCTTGGGGGACCCTTTGGGGTGCTGGGTGTTGAACACAGATATTCCTCCCTGCAATGCTATCACGCTGGTCCCTGAGAGATTTGCAGAGTCGGGAACTTCGACGTCTTTTGCACATGCGATGTTTGGGGCCCTGCGTCTTCTCTTGTGCAATTCCAGATCCTTGGACCCAAGTTCCATCTTTATCTAATCTCAGGGCCAAATTCCAGTTTCGGCTTTGCCAGGCGGTTCCTATGGGGAGCTGGTGCACATATAGGGTGTCTGGAGGGATCTTTGCAAGAACCCCAAGGGTACCCAGTCCCTGCCCCCCTAAATCAGAACAGGAAGACGAGTTGGAATGATAGGACAATGTGGTAGGCTCTTGCCTAGCTTGTGCCCACCTGGGTTCGATCTCTGACATCCCATAAGGTCCCCTGAGCACTGCCAAAAGTGATTCCTGAGCTCTGAACAAGGAATCAGCCCTGAGTACCACCGAGTGAGGTTCCTACCCCATGCTTCTCCTGAATAAACAGCACCCCGAAAATACCCCAAACAGGAAGACCCTGGTGTGAGAAGCAGGAAGCAATTCTTGGAGGCATGGGCCTGACCTCAGATTTCTCAGAAACATGAGAAAACCCTGGCTGGCCTTGAAGGCATCTGGCTGGAGGTATTTTGTTACCACATTCCAAGTTAACACAAAAGGGATGTGAGGACACTCCCTATCCTAGAAGCATCTGAAAGAATCCCAGAGATGGCACAGGGGGGCCAAAATCAAGTATACAACTTCGGGAACCTTCACCTATGGACACACGGTGAGATGTTAGTCCTGTCCAGCTAACATATTTGTCTAGGGCCTAGGCTGGAATTTTCTAGAATTTTAAAACTTTCTTTTATTTGTTTTCCGTGAAATTGTAGGTTGAGTGTTCCACAGTCCCCAAGGGTAGAAAATGTAAGGTATCCTTTCCCCCAATGCCTTTACCTAAATTTCCTTCCTTCCTTCCTTCCTTCCTTCCTTCCTTCCTTCCTTCCTTCCTTCCTTCCTTCCTTCCTTCCTTCCTTCCTTCCTTCCTTCCTTCTTCCTTCCTTCCTTCCTTCCTTCCTTCCTTCCTTCCTTCCTTCCTTCCTTCCTTCCTTCCTTCCTTCCTTCCTTCCTTCCTTCCTTCCTTCCTTCCTTCCTTCCTTCCTTCCTTCCTTCCTTCCTTCCTTCCTTCCTTCCTTCCTTCCTTCCTTCCTTCCTTCCTTCCTTCCTTCCCAATAGAAATCACTCCTGGCAGGCTCTGGGGACCAAATGGGATGCTGGGATTCAAACCACTGACTTTCTGCATGCAAGGCAAACACCTTACCTCCATGCTATCTCTTCGGCCCCTACCTAAATTTTCTTTTGAGATGTTAATCCCACCTGGATGATCAGACCCACACACACACACACACTCCTGGGGTGGGGTGGGTTTGTTTTAAATAAAGCTTAAAGGTGGGCCACAGCGGTGTTTGCCTTTCAAGCAGCCGATCCAGGAACAAAGGTGGTTGGTTCAAATCCCGGTGTCCCATATGGTCCCCTGTGCCTGCCAGGAGCTATTTCTGAGCAGACAGCCAGGAATAACCCCTGAGCACAGCCGGGTATGACCCAAAAACAAAACAAAACGAAAAAGCTTAAAGGTGCTGGCTTTGGGGGAGGGGAGGACACATGAAGGAGGAGCAGCAAGAAACTGAGAGAAGCAGTGAATGAAGCTGCTTGATAAGAAAGCAGATAGCACAAAGGTCATGGCAGAGAAAAGCCATGAAAAAAAAAGCAAGCTGAGTCCAATGAAATCATAACTGACTGCTTGTGAATTATTTCTCCACCGTTACCTGTCTGCCAGAGGGATTAGAAACGTGGTGCTTAGGGCGGCCTCACCCAATAAATGCAACTTTCGTGGGAGTCCCCCGACCCGCGGGGGTGTGGAAATGAAAGTTGCTAGTTATTAGTGGGTTCACTCGAGCAGAACCGACCTGTAAAGAAGAACTAGAGAAATTAGTAAGAAGGGCCTTCAAGACAACACATGCTGTTCAAAAAGGGAAGTTTATTGTTGGGGGATCAGCTTTTAAGGGCTGAAACACGGCAGGGGTGTTACAAGTTTTACACCAATCACAGTTACAAGCATTCATTAGCATAAACTGGGGCAGGTAATAGGGAGGGGCAAAGAGGTAGACCTGAGCACGTTTTACTAAAAGGCATAAGATTCAAACAGAGTTCTTAATAATGTTTGCTAACACAAAGGCAAACTCTATATCTTTCTTTCTGGCTGGATATATTAGGCTGCTTTGAATTACTATATTTTTGTCTATTTCCTTTGTCCTCAAGGCATGGGCGCCTTTGGTCACGTGGGTGACCAGATTAGGAATTACTGAGGTGTCCTATGTCCCAGGTTTCATCAGCTAGGCTCCCCACAAATAAATACATGGACGTTATCCTTTATATTTTATATATATTTTTAATATTTTATATTTTTAATCAACATTTTCTAATTTAAATCTTTTTGTTTTGGGGCCACACCGGGTGATGCTCAGAACTTATTCCTGGCTCTGCACTCAGTAATCACTCCTGGCAGGCTCAGGGGACATATGAGATGCCAGGGATCGAACCTGTGTTGGCTGCATACAAGGCAAATGCCTTACCCATTATACTATTGCTCCAGCCCCAAGCAAAATACTTATTTTAAAAAGTTCTTTTTGGGCCCGGAGAGATAGCACAAAGGTGTTTGCCTTGCAAGCAGCCAATCCAGGACCAAAGGTGGTTGGTTCGAATCCTGGTGTCCCATATGGTCCCCCGTGCCTGCCAGGGGCTATTTCTGAGCAGACAGCCAGGAGTAACCCCTGAGCACTGCCGGGTGTGGCCCAAAAAGAAACAAACAAGTTCTTTTTGTTTTTTGAGCCACTTTGTGGCACTCAGGGATTACTCCTGGCTAGGCACTCAGAAATTATTCCTGGCAGGTTTGGAGGACCATATGAGATGCCAGGAATTGGACCTGGGTAAGCTGAATGCAAGGCAAGAGCCCTACCACTATGCTATCTCCCCAGCACTCCCCAGCAAGGCAGACACCTTACCTCTAGCGCCACCTCTCCGGCTCCATCCCCACAATTTTTTTTTTTTTTTTTTTTTTTTTTGGTTTTTGGGCCACACCCGGCGGTGCTCAGGGCTTACTCCTGGCTGTCTGCTCAGAAATAGCTCCTGGCAGGCACGGGGGACCATATGGGACACCGGGATTCGAACCAACCACCTTTGGTCCTGGATCAGCTGCTTGCAAGGCAAACGCCGCTGTGCTATCTCTCCGGGCCCCCCCCACAATTTTTTTTAAGAGGACTGAAATGATAGCACAGTGGGAAGAGTGTTTGCCTTACATACAGCTGATCCAGGTTCAATCTCTGGCATCCCATAGGGTCCCCCAAGCGGGCCAAAAGTGACTTCTGAGTGCAGAGCCAGGAGTCCCCTGAGTGCCACTTGGTGTGGCCTCCCTATATATAAATATTATATTATCCAGCATATAAGATGACTGGGTGTATAAGACGACCCCCTACTTTTCCTGTAAAAATATAGGGTTTGGGCTATATTTGCCATATAAGACTACCTCTCTTTTAACGCACACCAAGTGGAGATAAAAAATCATAAGAGGGGGCCGGAGAGATAGCATGGAGGTAAGGCGTTTGCCTTTCGTGCAGGAGGTCATCGGTTCGAATCCCGGCGTCCCATATGGTCCCCCGTGCCTGCCAGGAGCAATTTCTGAGCCTGGAGCCAGGAATAACCCCTGAGCACTGCCGGGTGTGACCCAAAAACCACAAAAAAAAAAAAAAAATCATAAGAGAAAGAGAATAGATCCCTCAAAAGTTAACAGTATATGTTTAATAAAGCGAGACTTTGGAGTGCCAACAATCATTTTACATTTGTCATTTGTAGTGAGTGACTGTGATTTTTTTTGTTTTTTTGTTTTTTGTTTTTTGGGTCACACCCAGCGGTGCTCAGGGGTTACTCCTGGCTGTCTGCTCAGAAATAGCTCCTGGCAGGCACGGGGGACCATATGGGACACCGGGATTCGAACCAACCACCTTTGGTCCTGGATCGGCTGCTTGCAAGGCAAACGCCACTGCGCTATCTCTCCGGGCCCTGTGATTTTTTTTTTTAATTGTGATCTACATTGAGAACGGGGCGAGGGGGCTCCACAAGAGCAGCTGTCTGGGGTCCAGTGATTAATGGGACAGCTAGAGGGAGACAGAGCGCCTTCTCTGTGTCTCATAAAAGCTGAACACAGGACTGAGCACATACCAGGTGGCTGAATGAGATGTGGGGCTTGATAACTCAGCTCCTCTGTGTGCCCTGAAAGATGACTCAGGACAAGCAGAGGAATGAGTCATGACTCCGCTGGCAGCTGGAGGGGATGCGGTGGTAAGAGGAGAGTAGATCACTTGTCCTTAAAGTTGGAGTGAGCTTCAGCATGCCATATACCAGCGTATAAAATGACCCCCTACTTTTTTTTTTTTTTGGGTCACACCCGGCAGTGCTCAGGGGTTACTCCTGGCTGTCTGCTCAGAAATAGCTCCTGGCAGGCACGGGGGACCATATGGGACACCAGGATTCGAACCAACCACCTTTGGTCCTGGATCGGCTACTTGCAAGGCAAACGCCACTGTGCTATCTCTCCGGGCCCGACCCCCTACTTTTAAGAAGTTTTCCATGGTTTAAAAAGTCATCTTGGGGGCCCGGAGAGATAACACAGCGGCGTTTGCCTTGCAAGCAGCCGATCCAGGACCAAAGGTGGTTGTTCAAATCCCGGTGTCTCATATGATCCCTGATGCCTGCCAGGAGCTATTTCTGAGCAGACAGCCAGGAGTAACCCCTGAGCACTGCCGGGTGTGGCCCAAAAACCAAATTAAAAAAAAAAAGTCGGGGGCCGGAGAGATAGCATGGAGGTAAGGCGTTTGCCTTTCATGCAGGAGGTCATCGGTTCGAATCCCGGCGCCCCATATGGTCCCCTGTGCCTGCCAGGAGCAATTTCTGAGCCTGGAGCCAGGAATAACCCCTGAGCACTGCCAGGTGTGACCCAAAAACCAAAAAAAAAAAAAAAAGTCATCTTGGAGGGCCAGAGAGATAGCATGGAGGTAATGCCTTTGCCTTGCATGCAGAAGGTCAGTGGTTTGAATCCCAGCATCCCATATGATCCCTTGAGCCTGCCAGGAGTGATTTCTGAGTCTAGAGCCAAGAGTGACCCCTGAGTGCTGCCAGGTGTGACCCAAAACAAACAAAAATGTCATCTTATACACCAGAAAATATAGTACATATTGGCATTTGGTTCACATCTGGGGGTGATCAGGGGTTACTCCTGCCTCTGCACTCAGGAACCACTCCTGGTGGGTGCATGGGACCCTATTGGATGCCTGGGATCAAACCGGGGTCAGCGCATCTACAGGACTATCTCTCCAGCCCCTAGAATGTTGTTAATAAGTAGGGCCAGAGTGATCCCTGAGTAAAAGGTGGGATTGAGCCCTAAGCATGATCCCCAAACAAACCCAAGACTAGAGTCACATAAAGTATGTTGGAGAATTGGGTCAACTGGCTGAATACAGGCACTGTGGTTATTTTGGTTTTAGGGCCACAGCCCCTCTGCCTCTGTGCTCAGGCATCACTCCTAGGGGATCTTAAGTGGTGCTCGGGAAAGAATTGGGGTCAGCTGAGAAGCGCCTTCTCTGCCACCACTTTGTGTCTCCAGCCTTTAGCTGTTGTTTTGTACCTGGGCCACTGGACAGCTTGGGTGGATTCCCAAAACCCAGTTACTGGGTCAAAGGTAAAGTTCCCTTTGTAATTCCAAGGCAGGCTGCCCTGGTCAGGAGGGGACCCACAGAGACTGGCATGACAATGTATGACCAAGCAATGTCGGTAAAGAGTTATGTCAAAGGCCAGCAGGCTTGCCAATCTGGCATCATTTAAACATTCTTGCATGAACCGGGTTCATCTTTGCAACGTGACCTAACCAGTTGCAGCTCTTTTGTTCTGTCTTGGAAAGTGATGTCGGCTTTCCTTCCTCCTTTCTAGCTTCAGTGTTTGAATCACGTCCAGCCCTGCTCAGGGGCTAAGTACTCTCAGCTCCATGCTGGGGGATCACTCCCAGCCATGCTTAGGGGAACCATGTCCAATCCAGGTCTCTGGCATGTGATGTTTGAGCTCAGTTTGCTAGGTTGAAAGGCAAGTGCCTTACCTGTTGAACTCTCTCTCTCTCTCTCTCTCTCTCTCTCTCTCTCTCTCTCTCTCTCTCTCTCTCTTTCCCCCCTTGCTTTTCAAAATAGGTTCTAAGGTGGGACAGAGCGATGGCTCAACAGGGAGGGCATTTACTTTGCACGCTGCTCACCCCGGTTTGATCCCTGGTGTC
This sequence comes from Suncus etruscus, assembly GCF_024139225.1. Taxonomy (NCBI): domain Eukaryota; kingdom Metazoa; phylum Chordata; class Mammalia; order Eulipotyphla; family Soricidae; genus Suncus; species Suncus etruscus. The sequence goes on along the minus strand of NC_064862.1, from coordinate 86,635,069 downwards.
CCATATACTGTATTTTCCGGTGTATAAGACGACCCCCTAATTTTGCAGTTAAAACATAGGTTTAGGCCTCTATTCGCTGTATCAGACAGAACGTTCCTGTGCTGCATGTGTTCCTGTGGTAATGTCCCACCCACAGTGAGCCAATCACAACAAGCAAAGATTCAAAGGTTCTACTGTAATAGACTTCCTCTCTGACTCTGGCCAATCTGAGCAGACTTTTGACAGTGTAGATTCGGGTCCAGAACACTGTATAATTTGCATGCATCAAAAGCCTGCTTGGATTGGCTGAGTTAGAGAGGAGGTCCGAGCAGCCTTGCAGTGATTGGTGCAGTATCGAGTTGGAAAATTTGTTTTGTGGCAATATTTTTGTCTAGCGGCATATGAAACATTTTTGGGTTATACTTGGCGTATAAGACGACCCCCGATTTTCGGTTGACTTTTTTTTTTTTTTGTCTAAAAAGTCATCTTATACGCCGGAAAATACGGTAGTTCCCTGAGCCAGCCAAGAGTAATTTCTGAGTGCAGAGCCAGGAGTAACCCCTGAGCTCTGCCTAGTGTGGTCCCAAAACAAACAAGCAAGCAAACAAACAAACAAACAAACAAAAAATAGGTTCTAAGGGGTCAGAGTAATCGTACAGCAGGAAGAGCCCTTGCCTTGCATGCAACAGACCCAGGTTTGAGCTAGGTCAAACTTACATGGTCCTTGAGTCCACTAAGAATAATCTCTGAGTGCAAAGCCATAAGAAAGCCCTGAGCACTGCCCCACCATTAAAAAAAAAAAGGGAAATGGGGGCCAGGGAGATAGCAAGGAAGTAAGGCGTGTTTGCCTTATATGCAGAAGGACAGTGGTTTGAATCCCAGCATCCCATATAGTCCCCCGAGCCTGCCAGAAGAGCTGTGGGTGGACCCCCCCCCCCAAAAAAGGGAAATGTTGGGGAAGGGGGGAAAAGGGGGGGGGGAGAAATGTTGGGGCTAGAGTGGTGGTGCAGCTGTAAGGCATTTGATTTGCCTTGCACGCAGCTGATCTAGGATGGACCATGGTTCGATCCCCTGGCATCCCATATTGTTCCCCAAGCCAGGAGTGATTTCTGAGCACATAGCCAGGAGTAACCACTAAGCATCACGGGTGTGCCCCCCCTTGAAAAATCTAAAAAACAAACAAAAAAGGGAAATGTTTTAAAAGGTACCTGCTAATTTTTTTGTGTGTGGTGGGTCACACTAGGCAGTGCTTAAGAATTTCTCCTGGCTCTGTGGCTTGTGGGAGCCTATGGGGTACTGAGGATCAAACCTAGGTCAGCTGCATGCAAGGCAAGTGCCCTACTAGATGGACTATCTCTCCAGCCTCAATTTATTTTTGGTTTTTGTTTTTTGGGCCACCCTTGGTGCTCAGGGGTTACTCCTGGCTCTGCGCTCAGAGGTCGCTCCTGCAGGCTCGGAGGATCATATGGGATTCCAGGAATCGAACTCGGGTTTGTTCCAGGTCCACTGCGTGCAAGGCAAGCGCCTTACTCCTATGCTACCACTCCAGCCCCTAGATTTTTTTTCTTTACACCAAGCAATAATCAGGAGTTACTCCTGATTATTATATATATTATATAACATATATATAATATATAGTATATAGTATATATAATATTTATATATCATATATTATATTATATTATATATATTATTATATATTATATTATTATATATTATATGTTATATATATATATGATTATATGATGATGGAGGGGTCAAACCTGGGTTGGCTGCGTGCATAGAAGTGCCCTACCCGTTGAACTATATCTCCAGAGGTGCAAATTTTCGGAAACATTTTTGTAGAAAGACGACAACATTGGAGAAGTCCTAACTTCCATCTCAAACTTCCCATCCTCAGGATTTGAATGGAGGAGTAGCGCCCTCTGTTGGCCGAACCGAGCGCTTATTTTTAATTAGGTCCCAACTTCTGGCTCTTGCGCGCCTCCTGGCGGCCCTTCCCCAGGATGGACGGGGCACCTGAGTTTTTTCATACTGGTTGTTTTCTGTTTTTTTTTTTTTTTTTTTGTTTTTGTTTGTGGCCCACACCTAAGGATACTCAGAGCTTACTCTTGGCTCTTCGTTCAAGGATCGTTCCAAAGGCACCAGGAAATGATCCTGAGTCAGCCAGGAGTAACCAGGATTACTTGTTGATGCTTGGGAGATCATATGGGATGCTTGGGATCAAACCCAGGTGAGCCAAGTGCCCTTCCTGTTTAACAGTTCTCTGGCCCTTTCACAAATGCCAGGCACTGAGGCATTTTCCGGCCTGCACTGGCAGTGAGGAAGTTGTAATGGTGCAGAGATACCCTGGATGAGAGGTATATAAGGGAAATAAAAAACAAACACAGGTAGTAGAAATGGAATAATATGACTTTATTTGAACCTCACTAGAAAGTAATATGAGGGGAGGCAAGAGAGAGATGAGAGAAAAAGAGAGATGTGTATGTGTGAGAGAAGAAGAGAAGAAGAAGAAGAAAAAGAAGAAGAAGAAGAAGAAGAAGAAGAAGAAGAAGAGGAGGAGGAGGAGGAGGAGGAGGAGGAGGAAGAGGAAGAAGAAGAAGAAGAAATAGTATAGCAGATAGGGCATTTGCTTTGCATGCAGATAACCTGGATTCAATTCCTGGCATCCCAAATGGTCCCCCGGGCCCAGTGATCCATAGGTTAAAGCCAGGAATAAGCCCTGAGCATGGCTGGTATGTCCCCAAAACAAACAAACAAAAATAATTGAGTAGACAAGGCGGAGAGATAGCATGGAAGTAGGGCGTTTGCCTTCCATGCAGAAGGACAGTGGTTCGAATCCCAGCATCCCATGTGGTCCCCCGAGCCTGCCAGGAATGATTTCTGAGCGTAGAGCCAGGAGTAGCCCCTGAGTGCTGCCGGGTGTGACCCCAAAACAAAAAAACCAACAACAACAAACAAAAAAAAAACCCATAAGTAGAATGCTGTGGATTTAGTTGGTGTAGCAGGTCAGCCCCTGAAGAGGTTGACTGATGGTGGGATGGAGAATGAGGCCCTTTTCTTCCAGCTCGAGCACGCATCTGCCACCCTGTCTAGCCCACGGTTCTGAGGTGAAACAGCGGGTAAACAGCTCGCAGACGATCAGGCTCGTGGAAATATTTGCTTTATTCGGATGGACAAAACTGAAGTCCAAAGACTCAGATTCAGTTCCAGCCAGCCAAAAGCCTCCGGCCTTCCACAGACTCCTGTTTTTATACTCCAGAATCAGGTCCCACCCAATGGTGGGATCAGATACCAACCAATGGTGAAAGCAGAATCAGGTCCTACCCTAGGGTGGGGGCAGAATGCCAGGTCACACCCTAGGGTAGGGCACAATCACCTAATCAGTTTAGGGTGAGCAACATAGTAATCCCCCAAAATATTTACATACACAACAAGTTGGAATATGGTATATGGAGAAAATAAGCAGATTGGGGCCCCAAAGAGGCTTGGGATGTTTAACATGGAGTCAACCCTCGTCTGAGCCCCAGCACTGAACCCTGATTACCATTAGGTGCAGCCCTTATATCCCTAGTACTGCTGGGCGCAGCGCCATCCTAGTTCCAAAGGAAAAGAAAATGGGTAAAACATATAACCAAGTATGAACCTTTTTTGGGGTGGTGGGACAATACCCAGCAGTGTTCATGCTGACTCCTGGTGGGCTTGGGAGACCATGTGGAATGCCAAGGATCAAAACCAGTTTTTGTCAGGTATAAGGTAAACACCCTTCCTCCTGTCCTATCTCTCAGGCCCCCCAAAAAACATAAAATTTTATTTATTTTTTGTTTGTCTTGTTTGGGGGCCTCACTCAGCGGTGCTCAAGGGTTACTCCTGGCTTTGCGCTCAGACATCGCTCCTGGCATGCTCGGGGGACCATCTAGGATACAGGGAATCAAACCAGGTTCGTCCTGGGTTGGTAGTGTGCAAGGCAAACGCCCTATCCCTGTGCTATCTCGCTGACCCCAAAGCATAAAATTTTAGATGATAAAATCGATGGGAATGGGTCATGGGTAGGGATGTAGGATTGGGATTAAGGCACTTGCCTTCCACTCTAGTTTATTCTGGTTCAATTTCTCCATTCAACTCCAGGAGAAAAAGGACACACACAGACACAGATAAACAGACAGATGCACACACCCTCCGAAGCTTTAGCTATGTGAGCATTTTAACTAGAAGTTGTTTTGCAGATGGGCCAGAGCAATAGCACAGTGGTAGGGCATTTGCCTTGCACGCGGCCAAAACAGGACGGACTCAGGTTCAATTTCCGGCATCCCATTTGGTCCCCCAAGCCTGTCAGGAGCAATTTCTAAGTGCAGAGCCAGAAGTAACCCTTGAATGCCGCTCAGCATGACCCAAATCCCTCCCCCCAAAAAAATTACTCTGCAGAACTGGGCACGGTATGGTTGTCATAGCAAGGATCTACCACGAGGTGACAGCAGCATACACTCGTTTCCCACCTAGTCCCAAGACCCATGGGCTGACAAAACTCAAACTCGCTGCTTCTGTCACCAGAATTCAAGGCTCGTTATCAGAAGAGTCAGTGTGTTTGTTTTTGTTTTTTGTTTTTTTTGGGCCACCCCCAGTGCCGCTCAGGGGTTACTCCTAGCTATGCGCTCAGAAATCGCTCTTGGCTTTGGGGACTGTATGGGACGCCGGGGGGATCGAACCATGGTCCATTCTAGGTCAGCGAATGCCAGGCAGACTTTCTGCCGCTTGCGCCATCGCTCCAGCCCCCATTTTTTAAGGGACACACCCTGCTGTGATTAGGGATGATTCCTGGCTCTGCACTCAGAAATCACTCCTGGTGCTCCTGGGAACCTAATGGATGCCAGGGATCGAACCCGGGTTGGCCACATGCAAGGCAAGTTCTCTCCCCACTTGTGCTATTTCGTGCTTCTGCTTCCAGATGTTTTCACTTTCTCCTGACTGGGCTGGGGAGGGCTCAGAGATCTGAATGGAGTTTTCTCACATGAGATACCCAGCACTGCATGGTTTCCCTAGCTCACCCACCCAAAAAAGGGGGACCTAGATCCAGCATGGTGTTGGTTGCAAATCATTCCAACTTAAAGTGGATAGTGATTTGAATGATGGGGGTGGATTGATGTAAAAAAACGTTTCAGAATGTTCTCAGGAATCTGGGAAAAGAGGGTGGAGAAACTAGCTCAAGGACAAAAGGTTATTCTTGTTGTTGATATTTTATAGGGGGGGACACTCGGTGCTCTGAACTGATTCCTGGTTCTGTGCTCAGTGGTCACTCCCTGGTGGAAATTTGGGGACCCTATCATTATTGGGGATTGGGCCTGGGTTGACCCTGTGCAAGTCAAGTGCCCTTCCTGCTGTACTATGACTTCAGCCCAGAAAGGTAAGTTTTCTTTTTGGTGGGGCCAAACCCGGCGATGCTCAGGGGTTATTCCCTGTCTCTTCACTCAGGATTCACTCCTGGTGGGGGGGCATTGGAGGATGCTATGGGATCCTGGGGGTCGAACTCATTTGGCTGCATAAAAGGCAACTGCCCTCCTCTCTGTACTATGGGTTCAGCACCAGGAAGGGAAGGGTTTTTGTTTGTTTTTGTTTTTTTTTTGGGGGGGCACACCCGGTGATGGTCAGGGTGTACTCCTGGCTATGCGCTTAGAAATTGCTCCTGGCTTGGGGAACCATATGGGACTGCAGGGGATCGAACTGCAGTCTGTCCAGGTCAGCTCCATACAAGGCAAATGCCCTACCACTGCACCACCTCTCCACTTGGGAGTTTTTTGTTGTTGTTGTTGTTGTTTTTTTGGGGGGGTTGGGTCACACCTGGCAGCACTCAGGGGTTACTCCTGGCTCTGTGCTGAGAAGTTGCTCCTGGCAGGCTTGGGGGACCATATGGGTTGCTGGGATTCAAACCACCGTCCATCCTGGGTTTGGCTGCGTGCAAGGCAAACGTCCTACTGCTGTGCTATCTCTCAGGGAAAGGATGTTTGTTTGTTTTTTTTTGTTTTTTTCTTTTTTTGGTTTTTGGGTCATACCGGCAGTGCTCAGGGGTTACTCTGGCTTTATGCTCAGAAATCACTCCTGGCAGGCTCAGGGGACCATATGGGATAGTGGAATTTGAACAATGGACCTTCTGCATTCAAGGCAAACACCTTACCTCCACGCTCTCTCCGGCCCGGAAAGGAAGTTTTATGACTCTTCAAAGTACTCTATTCAGGTTCAGGGTTGGAGCAATCATACAAGGAGGAGGGCTTTTGCCTTGCACGCAGCTGATCCAGGTTCAATTTCCAGCATCCCATAGGGTCCCCCATATACTGCTAGGAGTGATTCCTGAGCACAGAGCCAGGAGTAACTTCTGAACATCACAGGGAGTAGCCCCCAAAGAAAGCTAAAAGGCCCTAACTCAGGGCTGTCAGCTCTGAAATCTTCAGCCTGGAGGTGTAGACAGAAAAGAGCAGGTTCAGCTTTGGGGGTGGCCCTCCACATTCCAGAAGGAGGTGGGGTGATGTGAGGAGATTGCCCAGGGACTCTTGAACTGGCTAAAGGTACTGGAAGTGGCTCACCAGAGCTTCCTGGGTGTTCTCGAGTCTCAGAAGCTGCTGGCTCGCTCCTTCCTTCCCTCTCTTCCTGCCTCTGGACTCTTCAATCAAGCCTCAGCAAGAATAGCAGGGAGGGCGCTGGCCTTGCACTCAGTTGACCCAGGTTTTTTGTTATTGTTGCTGCCGTTTTTGGTTTTGGGGCCACACCCGGTGACGCTGAGAAATTGTCCTTTGCTCGGGCAATGCCGAGGGGATCCAACCTTGATCCGTCCTAGGTTAGCGCATGCAAGGCAAACTCCCTACCGCCTGTGCCACTGCTCTGGCCCCAGACCCAGGTTTCATTCCTGGCACCCAATATGGTCCCCTGAGCCCCACCAGGCACGATCCCTGAACACAGAACCAGGAATAACCCCTGAATACCATAAATTGTGGCCCCCAACCAAAACCAACTAAGCAACCAATGTCATTAAAAATCCACATGCTGGGGCCGGGAAGGTGGAGCTAGAGGTAAAGTGTCTCCCTTGCAAGCGCTAGCCAAGGAAAGATAGCGACTGCGGTTCGATCCCCCAGCGTCCCATATGGTCCCCCCAAGCCAGGGGCGATTTCTGAGCGCTTAGCCAGGAGTAGCCCCTGAGCATCAAACGGGTGTGGCCAAAAAAAAAATCCACATGCTGGGCCAGAGTGGTGGCGCTAGAGGTAAGGCGTCTGCCTTGCAAGCACTAGCCTAGGATGGACCGCAGTTCGATTCCCCGGCATCCCATATGGTCCCCCAAGCCAGTAACAATTTCTGAGCGCATAGCCAGGAGTAACTCCTGAGCATCAACGGATGTGGAACCCCTCCCAAATAAGAATCCACACTCTAGGGGCTGAGTGATGGCACAGCAAGTGGGGCATTTGTTTTGCACGGAGCTGACCCAGATCTGATCCCCAACATTCCAGAGGATCCCCTGAGCACCACCAGGAGTGATCCCTGAAATTCCTCAACATTGCAGGGTGAAACTCCTTCCAAAAAGAAAATAGTAAAGAATCCACACAGAAATAAGGTAAACGCGTTAATCCCTGTGCTATCTCTCCTGCCCTGTTTTGTCTTTTTTGGGGGGAGGGTGGTAGGTTTCACTTGGTGGCGCTCATGGGTTACTCCTGTCTCTGTGCTCAGAAATCGCTCTTTGCAGGCTTGGGGGGATCATATGGCATGTTGGGTATAGAACCCAGACTGGCCGCATGCGAGGCAAATGCCCTCCTCACTGTGGTATTGCTCAGACAGCAATATTTTCTGATAGAAATGATCCACTTGTCACCCCACCAAAGAGAGGACAGAAGAAGAGGTATTTGGTAAGATACCCCAGGAGAGACAAAGAATCCACCGAGGTCAGGGTGCTTGCCTAGAACAAGGCAGACCTGGGTAAGATCCTCAGCAGCTCATAGGGTCCCCTGAGCACCTCTCAAATAGATCCTTGAGTACAAAGCCAGGAGTCAGCCCTGAGCACTGCTGAGTGTGCCCAAGAACAAAAATAGGGGCCAAAGCGATAGCACAGTGGGTAGGTCTTGCACACAGTCGACCAGGGTTCAATCCCAGCATCCTATCTGGTTCCCTGAACCTGCCAGGAGTTACTTCTGAGCGCAGAGCCAGGAGTAACCCCTGAATGCCACTGGGTGTGGCCCCCAAACAAACAAACAAAAACAAAACAAAACAAAAACAATAAAAAAGAAAATAAAACAAAAATTATCCACGAGCTTCCTGTAAGGACAGAAAAACATCTGGGTCCTATCAAAGGTCTCACTTACCCCTCATACCCCCATCTGCTTTGTTTGCCTTTGGGGTTTGAGGCCACCACTGGAGATACTTAGGGCTTATTCTGGTCTGGGACCCTATGGGGTGCTGGAAATCAAACTGGGATTGGCTGCCTTAATTTTGGTACTATCTATCCAGACCCCCCTACCCCACCCCACCTCCTCTCTGCCTGCTACACTAGCCCCCCATCTGCTGGCCTTGGAGACGACAGCAGACTGGGCTGGCGGAACCATTTCTGAGCTGCAGCTGTAGGAAACTGGGGGAACAAACAGTTTGAATTGTGCAATTGGGTGCGGAAGGAATATTTCCTCATGGGGAGTTCCTGAGAGGAAAAGACAACACGATTTTGGGTTGGCTCAGTTGTGGGAGATGTTGGGCCTGAGCGATAGCACAGTGGGTAGGGTGTTTGCTTGGCACTCGGCCTACCCAGGGTTTGATCCCCGGGATCCCATATGGTCCTCCAAGCACTGCCAGGAGTAAGTCCTGAACACTGCTGGGTGTGGCCCCAAAACAAAACAAACAAAGAAGGCTGGGTTCCATCCTCAGCACCTGAACTAGAGAAAGAAATACATTTAGGTTCTGCAAGATAGCAGAGGAATGAAGGCAATTGTCTTACTTGGATTCTCAGTACCCCAAATCACTCACCAGGAGTGATTCCTGAGCATAGAGCCAGGAGTCAGCCCTGAGCACTGCTGGGTTGGCCCCCCAAAAAATACAAAACAGAAAACAGGGGGCCGGGCGGTGGCGCTAGAGGTAAGGTGCCTGCCTTGCCTGCGCTAGCCTAGGACGGACAGCCGGACAGCGGTTCGATCCCCCGGCGTCCCATATGGTCCCCCAAGCCAGGAGCGACTTCTGAGCGCATAGCCAGGAGTAACCCCTGAGTGTTACCGGGTGTGGCCCAAAAACCAAAAAAAAAAAAAAAAGAAAAAGAAAACAATAACCCAGGAAGGGAAAGGACAGAGCGAGAGCACAGATTGGGGGGGGGGGGTACTTAGCTTGCACATGACTGACCTGGGTTCCATTCCCGGCCCAGCAAGGAGTGACTCCTGAGCACCACCAGGTGTGGCCTCAAAACCAAAATAATAATAGTAACCCTTTGATTTTGTGTTTTGTACTGGTGGGTGCCTGAGACTACTCCTGGCTTAGTGCTCAGAAAACTGATTATTACAAGGGATTGAATAACCTGGGGCTTTAGCAATCAAAGCCATGTTCTAGCCCAGAGAGGAGTTTACTGACTCTCACTTGCCCCCTTTTCCTCCAATTTGGTAATTACTTGCCTTCCTTCCTTCCTTCCTTCCTTCCTTCCTTCCTTCCTTCCTTCCTTCCTTCCTTCCTTCCTTCCTTCCTTCCTTCCTTCCTTCCTTCCTTCCTTCCTTCTTTCTTTCTTTCTTTCTTTCTTTCTTTCTTTCTTTCTTTCTTTCTTTCTTTCTTTCTTTCTTTCTTTCTTTCTCTTTCTTTTTTCTTTCTCTCTCTCCCTCCCTCCTTCCCTTCCTTCCTTCCTTCCTTCCTTCCTTCCTTCCTTCCTTCCTTCCTTCCTTCCTTCCTTCCTTCCTTCCTTCCTTCCTTCCTTCCTTCCTTCCTTCCTTCCTTCCTTCCCTCCCTCCCTCCCTCCCTCCCTCCCTCCCTCCCTCCCTCTCTCTCTCTCTCTCTCTCTCTCTCTCTCTCTCTCTCTCTCTCTTTCTTTCTTTCTTTCTTTCTTTCTTTCTTTCTTTCTTTCTTTCTATTGTTGTTGTTGTTTTGTTTGGGGGCCACACCCGACGTCCCTCTAGGGTTACTCCTGGCTCTGCATTTAGAAATCGGTCATAGGGGGGCCAGCGAGGTAAGGTGTCTGTCTGCCTTGCTAGCCAAGGAAGGACCGCGGTTCGGGCAATTTCTGAGCGCTTAGCCAGGAATAACCCACTGGAGGTAGGGTTTTGCTTTGCATGCCGAAGGACAGTGGTTCAATCCCAGCATCCCATATGGTCCCCTGAGCCTGCCAGGAGCAATTTCTGAGCGTAGAGCCAGGAGTGACCCCTGAGGGTTGCCTGGTATGACCCTAAAACCTATATATATAATATCGTTCCTAAAAGAAAAAAAAAAGAAGAAAAAAGAAATTGCTCCTGGCAGGTTCTGGGGACTATCTGGGATGCCTGGGAACCATCCTTGGTCAGCCACTTTCTTTTTTTTTTTCTTTTGGTTTTTGGGCCACACCCGGCAGTGCTCAGAGGTTACTCCTGGCTGTCTGCTCAGAAATAGCTCCTGGCAGGCACGGGGGACCATATGGGACACCGGGATTCGAACCAACCACCTTTGGTCCTGGATCAGCTGCTTGCAAGGCAAACGCCGCTGTGCTATCTCTTCGAGCCCTGTCAGCCACTTTCAAGGCAAACACCCTACGGCTGTGCTACCACTCTGGCCCAATTCTTTCTTGCTTTTATTTATTTTTCTTTTGGTTGTTTTCTTTTGTTTTGGGGACATACTCCTGTTAGTGCTCAACTTCAGGAACCTTCACTTATGGACACACAATGAGGCACCGGCCCCATCCAGCTAACATATTTTTCCCAGGCCTAGGCTGAAATTTTCTAGAATTTTAAAACTTTCCTTTTTTTGGTGGGGGGGGGGACACACCCGGTGATGCTCAGGGGTTATTCATGGCTATATGCTCGGAAATCGCTCTTGTCTTGGGGGACCATATGGGACACTGAGGATCTAACCGAGGTCTGTCCTTGGTCAGCGCATGAAAGGCAAGCACCCTACTGCTGTGCTACCATTCTGGCCCCTCAAACTTTCTTTTATTTCTTTTCTAATTTATTTATTTATTTATTTTGTTTGTTTGTTTGGCTCGGGGATCATATGCGATGCTGGGAATTGAACCACTGTCTGTTGTCCTGCGTTGGCCACATACAAGGCAAACGCCCAACCACTGTGCTATAGCTCTCGTCCCTTCTTTTCTTTTTTTTTTTTTTGTTTTTTTTTTTTTGTTTTTTTTTTTGTGTGTTTGGGCCACACCCGGTAACGCTCAGGGGTTACTCCTGGCTATGTGCTCAGAAGTTGCTCCTGGCTTGGGGGACCATATGGGACACCGGGGGATCGAACCGTGGTCCATCCAAGGCTAGCACAGGCAAGGCAGGCACCTTACCTTTAGCGCCACCGCCCGGCCCCCCGTCCCTTCTTTTCTAATTTAAATTCTTTTCTGCTGAAGCCACACCTGGTGGTGCTCAGGGCTTACTCCTGGCTCTGTGCTCAACAACACTCCTGGCAGGCTCAGGGAACCTATGTGATGCCGAGAATCGAACCCAGGCTGACTATGTGCAAGGCAATGCCTTTTCCATTGTGTTATCGTTCCAGACCCTATTTATTTATTTATTTATTTAGTCACACCGGCAGTTCTCAGGGGTTACCTTTGGCTCTGCACTCAGAAATTGCTTCTAGTAGGCTCGGGGGATGATATGGGATGCCTGGGATAGAAGGTCTGTCCTGGGTTGGCTGCGTGCAAGGCAAATGCCCTTCCACTGTGCTATCTCTCTGGACCCCTACTTATTTTATTTTTATTTTTATTTATTTATTTTTTTGGTTTTTGGGTCATACCCGGGATGCTCAAGGGTCATTCCTGGCTCTGCACTCAGAAGTCACTCCTGGCAGGCTCAGAGGACTATATGGAATGCCGGGATTCGAACCACTGTTCAACCTGTGTTGGCTGCATGTAAGGCAAACGCCTTACCGCTCTGCTATGGCTCCGGCCCCTACTTATTTATTTATTTATTTATTTATTTGGTTTTTGGGCCACACCCGGCATTGCTCAGGGGTTACTCCTGGCTGTCTGCTCAGAAATAGCTCTTGGCAGGCACGGGCGACCATATGGGACACCGGGATTCAAACCAATCACCTTTGGTCCTGGATCGGCTACTTGCAAGGCAAACGCCGCTGTGCTATCTCTCTGGGCCCCGTACTTATTTATTTATTTATTTTTTGTTTTTGTTTTTGGGCCACACCCGGCTGTGCTATCTCTCCAGGCCCACTTATTTATTTATTTATTTATTTATTTATTTATTTATTTATTTATTTATTTTTGGTTTTTGGGCCACACCCGGTGGTGCTCAGGGGTTACTCCTGGCTGTCTGCTCAGAAATAGCTCTTGGCAGGCACAGGGGACCATATGGGACACCGGGATTCGAACCAACCACCTTTGGTCCTGGATCGGCTGCTTGCAGGGCAAACACCGCTGTGCTATCTCTCCGGGCCCACTTATTTATTTTTTAAAGGGGAGCATTTGACCTACACCTATTGCAGTTCAGGGATCATTCCTGACTGTGTGCTCAAGGATCACTCCTGGTGGTATCCGGGGGACCCTCTGGGGTGCTGGAGACTGAACTCTTCCTGCATGCAAGGCCAGCACTTGACCCCTGTCCTGTTTCTTCACCTTCCTGTGGTAACTTTTTGGTGAGTTGTGACTCATTCTAGGGGGCTCATCAGGGATTGGAGTGATTCCAGGCTTGGTGCTCAGGGAACCAGGGGGTGCTGGGAACTGAACACACACATAAGGCTCTGCCTCAGGCCTTTGAAGCAACTCCCCATCACAGAAGTCGGTTCTCCAATTGCCCAGAGGAAATAGTTGGGGTGAATCTGATAGGAAAGTTGCATAGAGACATCCAAGCTCCGAGAGTAGGGACAGGAATAAAGAAGACTCAGCTGGTACCAACCAGAGCCCAGAAAATACCCAGCACACCAGTGAGGGGCAGAAAAAGTGTTTAAAATACTACTTACTGATCTAATGGGATGGCTGTTGGAACATTGAATGCCTGATGACTGCATTAGGAACAGGTTTTTGGGTCACACCCGGCAGTGCTCAGGGATTACTCCTGGCTCCATGCTCAGAAATTGCTCCTGGCAGGCACGGGGGACCATACGGGATGCCAGGATTCAAGCTGATGACCTTCTGCATGAAAGGCAAACACCTTACCTCCATGCTATCTCTCTAGCTCCAATAATAATAATATTTAAAAAGGATTCCTGGGTCGGAGCTATAGCACACCAGTAGGGTGTTTGCCCAGCACGTAGCCAACCCAGGACAGACCTGATTTGATTCTGGCATCCCATATGGTCCCCAAGCCTGCCAGGAGTGACTTCTGAGTGCAGAGCTAGGAGTAACCCCTGAGCACTGCTGGGTGTGGCCCAAAACAAAACAAAAAATAAAATAAAAAGGATTCCTGTGAGCAGAATAATAAACACAGTGGGGACAGCATTTGCCTTGCATGCAACCGACCAGGGTTTGATAACTGGCCTCCCATCAGATCCCCCAAGCACTACCAGGAGTGATCCCTGAGAGCCAGGAGTCACTCCTGATCACTGCAGGGTGTGGTACCCAAAATAATCCCCCCCCAAAAAAACCTAACCAAGACAAAACAAAACCCCAACAAAAGAGGCTGCAGTGATAGCACAGTAGGTAGAGCTTTTGCCTTGCATGAAACTGACCTGGGTTCGATCCCTGGCATCCCATATGGTCCCCTGAGCCTGCCAGGAGGGATTCCAAGAATAAGCCCTGAGTGCCACTAAGTGTGGCCCAAAAACAAACAAACAAACAAAGCACCAAGAGTCCTGCTTGGGGAATGATTTTGCAGGGTGAAGGGGCAGCAGTAATTGAGTCAGATTCCCTGGAAAGGCTTTGGTGTTGCTGAGAACAAGCCAGATGTGGGGTGATTCTTCTCACAGCTGGATTTCTTCGACTCACACACTGACATGAAGCCGGATAATTCCTGGGTGCTGGGGCCTGATCTGTGAATCACTGTGTGCTTAAAACAGCCCATGACCCCAGCATGAGTTCAACTCCCTCAAGAAATAATTAAAAAAAAATGGGGCCGGAGAGATAGCACAGCCGACCCAGGACCTAAGGTGGATGGTTCGAATCCCGGCAACTCATATGGTCCCCCGTGCCTGCTAGGAGCTATTTCTGAGCAGACAGCCAGGAGTAACCCCTGAGAGCTGCTGGGTGTGGACCCCCAAAAAACCAAACAAATAAAAAAAAGAAAAAAAACACCATAGGGACTGGCAGAAGAGATAGCACAGCGGGGAAGTTGCTTGTCTTGCATACAGCTAACCCAGATTCATTCCTTGGCATCCCATAGAGTCCCCTGAGCATCACCAGGAGTGAACCTGAGCGAAGAGTTGGGAGTCAGCCCTGAACATTGTTGGATGTGACCCCTAAAAACAATATACAGGGGCCAGAGAGATAGCACAGCGGTAGGACATTTGCCTTGCATGCAGACAACCCAGAATAAACCTGGATTCGATTCCCGGCATCTCATATGGTCCCCAAGCCTACCAGGAGCAATTTCTGAGCACAGAGCCAGGAGTAATCCTTGAGTGCTGCCGGGTATGACCCCCATAAAAAAACAATACGTACATTGTTATACAATATATATTAATTACATATTTGATTAACCATATATATGCATTGGGGCTGGAGAGATAGTTCAAAGGTCTGGAGTACAATTCTTATTTGAGGGAGTACCGAGGCCATATCCAGTACTGCATGGTCCCCTGAGTGCTGCTGGGGAATGATCCCTAAGCACAATCGCATGGATCCCCAACATTTTCAGTGTGACCCTAAAAGCAACCAAACAAAACAAGAATCATTTCATGGCTGGAGATGGGGTTCAGGGGTTAAGTACATGTCTTATATGAGGCGACCTGAGTCTGATTCCTGCACCTCCAAAAAAGAGAAAAGAATGGCTGGAGAGATAGGATTTTGCACCCCAGTGGAGCAGGGTTCCATCATCCTGCATCCTATGGTTCTTGGAACCCAGCAGGAGTGATTCCTGAGTGTAAAGTCACGAGTAAGTCCTGAGCACCACTGAGTGTGGCTAAAAAAGCAGAAGAGGGGGGAGAAAAGTGAGGAGAAAGAGTGAATCAGAGAGAGAGGGAGAGGAGAGGGAGAGAGAGAGAGAGAGAGAGAGAGAGAGAGAGAGAGAGAGAGAGAGAGAGAGAGAGAGAGAGAGAGAGAGAGAGAGAGAGAGAGAGAGAGAATATCCAGGGGGAAAAGGCATTTGCCTTCCATGACCTTCCTTGATGCCAAGCCTGGTTTGATCCCTGGCACCTCATCAGGAGCAAAGAACCAGGAGTCAGCTCTGAGCACTGCTGGTTTGTGTCAAAATAAACAACACAAACTTGGGGCCAACACAAAAAGAAAGTTTAAGACTTTGGATACTGGAGCCCTGGCTACCACACCTGGTCCCCCCAGCACCATCCCAAGTAACTTCAAAACACAAAACTGGGAGAGAAATATCAGGTGTGACTCCAAACGGAACATCCAATGTTCTCCGATTATTTTTGCTTGTTTTATGGTGGGTGGGGGTTATTTGGCAGCGTTGAAGGACAGCTCTTTTGATATTTATTTTTATTTCAACAAACCTATATATAGTTCCTCCTGAGTGCTAGAAGACTGGATCCAGGAGGGACAACTTAGAATCCATTTCCTGCCCTAATGTTCATTTATTTATTTTCTTTCTTTCTTTCTTTTCTTTCTTTTCTTTCTTTCTTTCTTTCTTTCTTTCTTTCTTTCTTTCTTTCTTTCTTTCTTTCTTTCTTTCTTTCTTTCTTTCTTTCTTTCTTTCTTTCTTTCTTTCTTTCTTTCTTTCTTTCTTTCTTTCTTTCTTTCTTTCTTTCTCTCTCTCTTTCTCTCTCTCTTTCTTTCTTTCTACATATGGGAAAAAAGGAAAATAAGAAAGAAGTAATATAATATTTGGGGGTGGTACATACTCAGGGATCCTGGCTCTATGCTTAGGGATCACTCCTGGCTCAGGCGACCCTATAGGATGATAGGGATCAAACTCAGGTCTGCCACATGCAAGGCAAATGTTGGGCCCCTAGAGAATCTTTATAATTGTTCCTGTTTGTTTTGTTTTGTGGCCACACCCAGCGATACTTGGGGGTTATCTGAGCTCTGTGTTCAGGATTCACTTCTGGCAGTGCTCAGAGGATCCTATGGGATGCCGAGGATCAAACCCGGGGTAGACACGTGCAAGGCAAACGCCCTTCCAGTTGTCCTATCGCAAGAATCTTTCGATGTTAGATAGTGGAAAATGACTATTTTAGATAGTGGAAATGTCAGGTTGAAAGAAAAACAGACAACATTCCATCTTCTGGTTGGGTTTTATTTTTGAGCCACACCCTGCGGTGCTCAGGGGCTACTCCTGGCTCTGCACTCAGGCATCACTCCTGGCAAGTTCAGGGGAATCATATGGGGTGCCAGGGATGGAACCCAAGGCAGCCAGCCACCTGCAAGGCAAGTACCCTCTCCTCTGTGTTATTTGCTCCAGTCCCAATCTGGGGGGGGGGGGTTCATTTTTTTTTAATCTGGGGGTTCTTGTAGCTCATCCAGTCAGCTCTAAGGCACCTGAGACCCCCTGAGGATCCAATTGAAGCCTGTTAAACACCCCCAAAAAAGCGCAAGGTCTCTGGCCTGGGACACGCCTCTCCGCCTATGCCAGTACTCCAAGTCCAGCCTCCTGGAGCCCGCCCCTTGCTCTATCCCCGCCCCCTCGCCTTCACCATTGGCCCGTTCTGGAATTCCCGGAGTTTGATTGGCTGACCGAGCCGTCAGTTAGGCACCAGGCCTTGATAACCCGTCCCGGCGCCTCGAGGGGGCGGGCGCAGGCGAGGGCCTGGACTGCAGGTAAAGCGGCAGTTTGCGGGGGGGGGGGGGGGATCCTCGGTCTTGGGGTTCTGACGGGCGGCTCTAGGTGGGTGGGGGGACACAGCGAGACGGGGGCGCTACTCTGCTTGTCTTGGGCTTGGAGAGCTGCCATGAGACAGGGAGGGCGCCGGGTTCCCCTCCACCACCTGTCTCCCCGAATCCCCATCGGATCTGGGGAGCCTGGGGTTCTGCAAGTTGGGGACCTCGGGCTCCCTCTGCACCCCATCTTTGCAGCTTGCATCGGGGGTGAGGGCTGGAGGTATTGGGGTAGTACCTAGACTTTGACAACATTTCCCCCAACTTTGGTCCTCTTGGACACATTGGGGGGGATCTGGGTGGAAGCCCCTCTTTTGCAGGGAATCTGGCTGTTTTGTGCTACGGAAACAGTGTCGGGGGGAGCCTGGGGGAGTCCCCCAAAGACAATGGCCCCGGGATGGAACAGCCGGGTGGAGTTTCCTGCAGGAAACTGGCTTGATTTATTTATTTTTTTTAAGTGTTTATGGTGGGATAGGAGTGAAACGTGTAGCAGGACGGAAGGATTTGGGGGCGTCCTCCTGCTTTCCCCTTCCACCCGAAGGCTCTGTAGGGTGCTCCCCAACCTTCAGGGGGGTTGTCACTCCCTACAGCGCCCCATGCACTCGTCACCCCTAATAGCTGACTTGCTGGAGCTTCAGCTCCTGGAAATAGTCGCTGGGGCGGCCATGGGGGCGTGTGGCTGACGGTCTAATGAGGGGTCCCCGGCGACAGCGCAGCGGAGACGAGGCCTGACAGCCCCGGCGGGGAGAGGAGAAGAGGGGGGCCCTGCGGTACACCCCACCCTTGGGAGGCTGTTGGGGGACCGGCTGCACCCAGCGAGTCTTCATCAGAAACACCCAGGACGGGCGTGGGGCACAGGCTGAAGGAGTTTCCGATCAGGTCAGCAGGTTTATTTATTCCTCTTTGGTATTATTATGATTTATTTGGGGTGTTTTTTTTTGGGGGGGGGGCGCACCCAGCGGGGCTTGGGGAATCTTCCTGGAGCGGTGCTAGGCAGCGACTCCTGGTGGTAGGGCCTTTTGACTTTGATCGGCTAGGGCCCCCCCCCCCCCCCCCGATCCTGGACAGGCAGACGGTGGTTCAAATTCCGACAACCCATATGGTCCCCCGAGCCTGCCAGGAGCGATTTCTGAGCGCAGAGCCAGGAGGAACCCCTGAGCGCCCCCCAAACAAACAAACAAACAAACAAACAAAAACAAAAAGGCCGTTAGGCTTCCAGAGCTAGGAGGACATGCTGGCCAAGTCACCCCAAGGGTCCCTCCTGTCTTGTCTCTGCTGTGTCACTTGGGCCACATGTCTATTGCAATGTATTTCTGTGTCTCCCTTTGTACCATAGGACTTTGATTTATTTTACTTTCTTAGCCCCCCCCTTTTATTTTTGCACCGCTGAGGATTCAACTTATGGCGTTTCCATCAGCAACGCACAAGTGTGTATCCTTTAAGTCACTTCCCAGGGGTCAGAGGATAGTACAGGGCTTAAGGACTTTGCTTTACATGCGTCTAACCAAGATTTGCTTCCTGGCACCCATCATCTAAGTCCCCTGAGCACTTCTCAGGAATGATCCCTGAGCACAGAGCCAGGAGTAATCCCTGAACACTGTTGGGTATAGCCCCCAAACAAAGAATATGTTGCTGTTGTATTTTTTGGGGGGGTTCCACACCTAGCAATGATCAGGGGTTACTCCTGGCTCTGCACTCAGGAATTAACTCATGATGGTGTTTGGGGGACCATATGGGATGCCAGGATTCGAACCACCGTCTGTCCTGGGTCAGCTGTGTGCAAGGCAAGCGCTCTCCCCACTTGGCTGGTGCATGCTGCCTAGTCCAAAAGAAGTAACTATTCTTAGTAGTTCCTTTTGTTGGGGTGGGGGGAACCCAGCTTCTGCACATTCTTCCTGCTGCTGCCTTCCAGCTCGCTCACATCTGGTGCTTACATTCCCTGGCCTTCACTAGGGTATGAGCAGTTACCCACAGCTGTGACATCCAGCCCTCTGGAAGTGAGGGGGGCCTGAATCCCTAGCCCCATCCCAGGTCCACGCCCCCCTCCCCTCCTCTCCAGGCCATTTCCTGCAAACAAGGCTGGAGAGGTACTGGCAGTTCCAAGACCTACACCCTTTGCAGCCCTACAGCTGGTGCAAGAGGAAAGGAAACACCTGCTTTGGGTGGATCAGGGCACTCCAGGGCCTGCCAGCCTAGAGGGGTGGTGGTGGTGGTGGACGGTGTCAGGGACAGGGCAGGACAGAAGTGGGGAACAGGGTAGTGCTCAGGCATGCAGAGACACAAATTTGGGGTCCCATGAGGCAGCTCAGAGGCTTTGCTATGGGAACCCCTGGTTCCTCTAAGCCAGGGGTCCTCAAACTTTTTAAACAGGGGGCCAGTTCACTGTCCCTCAGACCATTGGAGGGTCTGACTCTAGTAAAAGCAAAACTTATGAACGAATTCTTATGCACACTGCATATTTCTTATTTTGCAATGAAGAAACAAAACAGACACAAATACAATATGTGGCCCGTGGGCCATAGTTTGAGCACTGCCTGGATTTTCCCCTTTATTTATTTACTTATTTATTTATTGTTTTTTTTTTGGGGGGGTTTACATCCAGTGGTTTTCAGGGATTATGCCTGGCTCTGCACTCAGAAATCACTCCTGGCAGGCTTGGGGGATTGAACCCAGGTTGGCTGCATGCAAGGCAAATGCCCTACCTGCTGTGCTATCTCTCTAGCTCTGTTTTTTTTTTTTTTTAAAGTGAAGCAAAAGAATTTTTGAGGGGGGTGGGGACTTCATATCTGCTGATGCTAAGCCGCCACACTCAGAAATTACTCCTGTCAGTGCTCAGGGGACTCTCTGGGGTCCCGGGGATTGAACCTTGGTTGGTCTTGTGCAATGTAAGTGATAGTACTGCCTAGAGTATCTCTCCATCTCTGCAAAAACAATTTTTTTTTCAGGAGACATGAAGCTTTATTTAATAAGGCCATAACCACCATGTGTGGCTTCTAAGCTAACCAGCTTCTACATCCATGCTGTCTCTGCTCTCTCTCTGCTCTCATGCCTTTCTTGCTGAGCCTCCATTGCTGAATCTCATGCAAAATATATATATTTTTTTGGTTTTTGGGTCACACCTGGCAGTGCTCAGGGGTTACTCCTGGCTCCATGCTCAGAAATAGCTCTTGGCAGGCACAGGGGACCCTGTGGGATGCCGGGTATGCAGGACATATGCAGATGTCCTTCTGCATGAAAGGCAAATGCCTTGCCTCCATGCTATCTCTCCGGCCCCGCAAAATAGTTTTTTAAAAGACGTTTACTTAGGAGGCTGGTGTGATAGCACAGCAGTAATTTGCCTTGCATGAGTCTGACCTGGGACAGGCTTAAGGTTTGATCCCTGACATCCCATATGGTTGGTCCCCTGAACCTGACAGGAGTGATTTCTGAGTGCAGAGCCATGAATAAGCCCTGGTGTGTGTGTGTGTGTGTGTGTGTGTGTGTGTGTGTGTGAGAGAGAGAGAGAGAGAGAGAGAGAGAAAGAGAGAGAGAGAGAAAGAGAGAGAGAGCGAGAGAGCGTGAGAGAGCGCATAGTGCTCCAGCTTGGAAAACAAATTATTTTGAAGCCAGGGATATGAGTCAGTGGTAAAGTGCATACCTTGCATGCATGAGACCTGACTTGCTCCCTGAAATTAAAAAATAAAACCTCTTTTTTTTAACTTTGATTTTTGGGCCACACCCAGCAGCACACAGGGAATTTTCCTGGCTCTGCACTTAGATATTGCTCCTGGCAGGCTCAGGGGACTATATGGAATGCAGGAGATCAAACCCAGAAAAACTTAAAAAAGGGAGGCTGGAGACAGTATAGAGGTGAAGGGACTTGTCTTGGTTTCAACTGATATAATGGTTTGAATCTTGGCACCACATATGATCCCATATGTACCACCAGGAGTGGCCCCTGAGTACCAATGAATTTGGTTTCACCCCCAGAAAATATATTAATATATATCTATATTTTTATATTGGGGCCATACCTGGCAGCGCTCAGAGGTTACTTCTGGCTCCACACTGGGAAATTACTCCTGGTAGGCTTGGAGGACCATATGGGATGCCAGAGATCAAACCTGGGTCAGCTTCATGCCCTGCCCCACATGCAAGGCAAATGCCCTACCCACTGTTACATCACTCTGCCTCTCTGAAAAATCTTTTTTGTTTGATTTTTGTGCCACACCTGGCAGTGCTCAGGGGTTCCTCCTGGCAGTGCTCAGGGACCTATGGGATGCCATGGATTGAACCCGGGTCTGCCGCGTGCAAGGCAAACATTCTCCCTGCTCTCAGTACTATCGCTCTGGCCCTTCTGCTATGTGCTTAGGTGTCCCCTAAGGCACAGCGGGAGGGCTGCCAGTCTCCACTTTTATTCTCTGTTTTTGTTTTTCAGGGTGTGCCTGGTGGTGACAGCAGAAAACATGGCCAAGTTTGCTCTGAATCAGAACCTGCCTGGTGAGTGTGCAAAGAAAAACCCCAAAAGCAACAACAAAAAAATCCCAACACATACCCACACCAGGCATTGGAGTATGCATGTATGTGTTTGAGGGGGACAGGGGATGGGTGGAGGAAAGGAAGACAGGGGCTTAGGGCTCTTCCTTAATGCCCAGTGGCTAGTTCATGATCTAGGCCTCTGCCCTGACCAATTACAAGTAGCAAAGAACCCCAGTCCCTCCCTGTTCTGGCCCATCTCTGCTTCTCCGCATTTCTTTATACATCTATCAATCCTAAACCTTTGCTTCTTCTTCCTCCTTCATCCTTCTCCTCTTCCTTCTTCCTCATCCTTCTTCCTTCCTTCTCCTCCTCCACCTCCTCTCCTCCTTCTCCTCCTCTTTCTCCCTCTCCTCCTTCTTCTTCTTCATCCTTCCTCCTTCTCCTCCTCCTTCTTCCTCTTCCTTCTTCCTCCTCCTCCTTCTCCTCTTCATCCTTCTTCCTTCCTTCTCCTCCTCCTTCTCCTCCTCCTTCTCCTCCTTCTTTCTTCTTCATCCTTCTTCCTTCCTTCTCCTCTTCTCCTCCTTCCTCCACTTCCTTCTCCTCCTTCTCCTTCATCCTTCTTCCTTCCTCCTCCTCCTTCCTCCTTCTTCCTTCCTTCTCCTCCTCCTTCTTTCTTCTCCATCCTTCTTCCTTCCTTCTCCTCCTCCTTCTTCCTCCGCTTCCTTCCTCCTCTTCCTTCTCCTCCTCCTCCTTCTTCCTTCCTCCTCCTCCTTTTCTTCTTCCTTCCTCCTCCTCCTCCTTCCTTCTCTTCCTTATTATCATTACTTTTATGGACCTTTACTTACCATCATCATCATCATTACATTTTTGGGTCACACCCGGCGGTACTCCGGGATTATTCCTGGTGGCATTTAGGGGACCCAATATATAAACTACCAGGGATCGAACCCCGGTCTGTCGCAAGCGCCCACCCCGGAGCCAGGTCCAAACTTCTAAACCTCTCCCTACCCCACCCCTGCGGGAAAGCTGCCCGGAAGGGAACCCCAGCCCTGCCCCAGCCACTTACTTTTCATCTTGTTCGTGCCCTAAGAACCCTCTGGAATGGTGTTTATTTAACCGTCTTAGGCAGGAGGCGGGTCGGGATGCCAGGAAGCGCGCTTGGCATAGCTGAGCTGTTGGTTTGCCAGCGCAAGCGCCCGGCTGGCTTTTTGGGTGCGCGATTTGGGGGGAAGCTCTGCAGCCCCCTAACGGCTCCCCATGCCCCCCAGACTTAGGGGGCCCTCGCCTGTGCCCGGGTCCCACTGGGGGTGCCCGCAGCCCGAGCTCGCCCTACTCCGTGGAGACGCCCTACGGCTTCCACCTGGACCTGGATTTCCTCAAATACGTGGAGGAGCTGGAGCGGGGCCCGATCGTCCGCCGCACCCCGGGACCCTCGCCGGCGCGCCGACCCCGCGCGGGACCCCGGGCCGGCCTGGCAGGGGTGCGCAGCCCGGGAGCCTGGACGTCCAGCGAGTCCTTGGCCAGTGACGACGGGGGCGGAGGGGGCGTGGGGGCATCCGGCGCCCTGTCTCCCGGCGCACCCTCGGGGTCCCTGCGCACCCCGCTGTCCCCCCGGACCCCGATGCGCAACCCGCGCGTCGAACTCACGCTGCAGGAGACCAGCCGGCGGCTGGAGTTGGCGCAGGCGCAGGAGGGCGCGGGCTGTCACGTCCCCGACGCAGGCCCCGCCCAGCGGCAACAGGTGGCCCGAGGGGGCGGGTCCCGCGCGGCTAGCCCCGCCCCAGAATCAGGCCCCGCCCCTCCATCGCCGGGCCTCGTCCAGCTGCAGCTGGCCCGAGCGGGCGGGTCTCGCGCGGCCAGCCCCGCCCCCGACACAGGCCCCGCCCCCGACGCAGGTCACGCCCAGCCGCCCCTGGCGCAGTCGGCCCGAGCAGACGGCCGAGGGGGCGGGTCCCGCGCGACTAGCCCCGCCCCCGACGCAGGCCCCGCCCCCGGCCCCGTCCAGCTGCAGCAGGTGCGCGAGCAGATGGCCCAGGCGCTGCGCCACCTGCGCGAGCTCGAAGCCCAGGCCCGCGCGCTGCCCGAGCTGCGCGAGGAGGTGCGGGCGTTGCGCGCGGAGAAGGCGCGGTTGCTGGAGGCCCCCGACGCGCGCCCGGACAAGCTCGCCCAGCTCCGGCGACTCACCGAGCGCCTGGCCACGTCCTCGGAGCGCGGCGGCGGCGGCGGCTACTCCCGGGCCAGCTCCCGGGGTGCCGATGGTGCCGATGTCTCGCCGCCCGCGGGGCGCATCGACGGGGCGGACGGGACCTCGTCGGCGCGGGCATCCCCGGGAAGAGCAGCGGCCGTCCAGGCCGTGCCCGAGCGCCAAGAAGCGGCCACCCAGGCCGGGACGGCGTGGGGAACGCGGGAGATCGGTGTGGAGGCGGCGCCCGACACCGTCGAGGCGGACGCGTGGGTGACCGAGGCGTTGCTGGGGCTACCGGCCGGCGCCGAACGCGAGCTGGAGCTGCTGCGCGCCAGCCTGGAGCACCAACGCGGGGTGAACGAGCTGCTCCGGGGACGCCTGCAGGAGCTCCAGGCCGCCCGGGAGGCCGCCCAGGAGGAGGCGGCCGAGGATGTGGGGTCGCAGTCCCGCGAGGCCGCCACGCAGACCCCGTGGGTTTGCGTGGAGAAGGCCACGCAGACCGAGCCCCCCGTGGACACCCCCCAAGGGGACCGGGCCGCGGCGGCGCCTCCGGGTGAGTGTTGGCTCCCCGGGGGGCTCCGGCCTCGCTCGGTTGACATCTGTCTGCCCTGGAACTTGAGCGTCCTTCTCCCATCCCATCCCCGCCAGGCCCTCTCAAGTCCATCATGAAGAAGAGAGACGGTACAGCTGGCGCCCCGTCCAGCTCGGCGGGCCCCAAGAGCCTGCAGTTTGTGGGCGTCCTCAATGGAGAGTGAGCGCACTGCCCCTGGAAACTTAGCAAGCTTCAGTGTCCAAGGAGGAGAATTTGGGGGGGGGTCTGGGGCATAAAGCCATAGGGACCACCTGGTAGCATTCCAAAACGCACCCACAGGGGGCTGAAGAGACAACACAGTGGGTAGGGTAGGGCTTTTGCTTTGCATGCATCCAACCCGAATTGGATCCCCGGCATTCCCTATGGCCCCTGAGCCTGCCAGGAGTGATTTCTGAGCCCAGAGCCAGGAGGAACCCCTGAACACCGCCTTTGTGATCCAGAACCTTCTCCCCAAAAAGGCAAATCAAAATGCTCCCACAAGCAAAAGACTTAGGGGTCCCCGCCTCCATCCAGGTATGAAAGCTCATCCAGTGAAGAAGAAGAAGAAGAAGAGGAGGAGAGCGAAAGTGACAGCGAAGAAGGCGGCCCTGAGGCCCCTAGAAGCAGCTCTTCAGGCTCTGGGGATGAGGGTGGCGGAGGATGCGATGCAGGCACCCCTGAACCCCAGCCGGCTCCTGGGGCTGAGCCCCAATCCGCTCCCGGGGCTGAGTCCCAACCCACTGAGGCTGTGAAGTGAGTCCAGGCACCAGAAGCCCAGAATGGGGAACAGTGGGGGAACCCCTTTGCAAACCCCACTGAGTGGCTTCCTCCTCTCTCCCCACCTCCCTGCTGGCCCAGTAGGTGCGAGCTGAGCCCTAGGCTGCGAGAGGCCTGTGTGGCGCTGCAGCGACAACTGAGCCGGCCCCGATGGGGCTCCCGCGATGGCGGCGTGAGTGCCTGGACAACGCCCTTGGGTGGCATTGGGGGTTCCCTCCCTCCCTCCCTCCCTCGGGTCTCTTAGCAAGTGTGGGATTTGGTGGAAGATTTCAACTAACCTTCAACCTTTCCTAGAGGGTGGTGGTCTCTGCCCCAGGATGGGGCCCACCTTTTTCATCCAAGGTCTACTCTTGATCGCTTCCCCTCCAAAACAAGCTTCTTCTCTGTCTTTTTCTTTATTCTTTTTTGTTTTTTGGGGTCACACCCAGCAGTGCTCAGGGGTTCCTCCTGGCTCTACGCTCAGAAATCACTCCCGGCAGGCTCCGGGGACCATATGGGATGCCAGAATTCGAACCACCGTCCTTCTGCATGCAAGGCAAATGCCCTACCTCCATGCTCTCTCCAGCCCCTGTCTTTTTTTCTTTATTTTTGGTTGGTCCCACATGACGATGCTCAGAGCTGACACCTGGCTCTGCACTAAGGGATCACTCCTGACCCGTGCTCCGGGGACCGTCTTGGATGGCGGAGATCGAACCCGGGTTAGCCTTGTGCAAGGCCAGCACCTTCCCCACTGCACTATCTCTCTGCCCTGTCAGTAGATTTGTAGTCTCTCCTGGAGCTTCTGTATCTTGTTCCTTTTTGGGGGAGTGCTCAATGATTTGCTGGTATTGGAAAACCAGGATGGGCAGGAGAGAGAGCACAGGGGTTAAGTCACTTGACTCTTTTGGGTGTGAATTTTTGTTTGTCTTTTTTTGGGGGGCACACCCAGCGATGCTCAAAGTTCTGCACTCAGAGGTCATTCCTGGCAGTGATCAGGGGACCCTATGGGATGCTGAGGATGGAACCTGGGTTAGGCTAGGGCCACCCCCCCTCGCTGACTTATTTGTTTGCAATTTTTTTTGGAGGGGGAATCCACACGACTGCACTCGGGGCTTACTCCTGGCTCTGTGCTCAGAAATTGCTCCTGGCAGGGGCCAGACCAGTTGCGTTAAGGCATCTGCCTTGCAAGCACTAGCTTAGGACGGACCTTGGTTCGATCCCAGGCATCCCATATAGTTCCACCCCCCCCCAAGCCAGAAGCGATTTCTGAGTGCAGAGTCAGGAGTAACCCCTGATCAATGGGTGTGGTCCAAAAACAAACAAACAAACAAACAAAAAAAGAAATTCCTCCTGGCAGGCTTTGGGAACCATATGGGATGCTGGGGATTGAACCCCGGTCAGCTGCATGCAAGGCAAATGCCCTACCTGCCATGCTTTGGTCCCCTTGTTTGCGATTTCTTTCTTTTTTTTGTCCTTCCCAGCAGGGTGCTGCTCGCTTGGTGGGTCAGGAATGGTTCCGCGTGTCCAGCCAGCGGCGCTCGCAGACAGAGGCGGTGGCTGGGGTGCTGGGTGCGGTGGCCCGTGTGGGCCCCGAGCTTCTGGCACATGTGGTGAACCTGGCGGACGGCAATGGCAACACGGCGCTTCACTACAGCGTGTCGCACGGGAACCTGGCCATCTCGAGCTTGCTGCTGGACACTGGTTAGCTGGACACGGGGTGGAGGGCTGAAAAAAGGGGTGTGGGCAAGGCAGAGGCAGAAGCGGGCCAGGGAGGGAGCCCCGCTGGCTGTCCCTTCCTCGGGATTTGCAGTGTCCCTCGTGGACAGCGTGGACAGTGTCATTGCCCTGATACTTTGCTTTGGGACACTTTATTTTTTACTTTTTTGTTTTGTTTTGGTTTTGGGGCCACACCCGGCGGTGCTCAGGGGTTACTCCTGGCTGTCTGCTCAGAAATAGCTCCTGGCAGGCACGGGGGACCATATGGGACACCGGGATTCGAACCAACCACCTTTGGTCCTGGATCGGCTGCTTGCAAGGCAAACGCCGCTGTGCTATCTCTCCGGGCCCAGGGACACTTTATTTTTTACTTTTTTGGTTTTTGTGTCACACCTGGTGACACTCAGGGGCTACTCCTGGCTATGCACTCAGAAATCGTTCCTGGCTTGGGAGACCATATGGGACGCCGGGGAATCGAACCATGGTTTGTCCTAGGCTAGCACGTGCAAGGCGGATACCCTACCGCTTGCCCCACTGCTCCTGCCAGACCCATGGGCCACTTTAAGGCAGTTGCTTCTGCAGCGCCCCGCATGGCGTTGCAACGGGGAGGCGTCGCCCCTTAGTGGCCAGCTGCGGTAACGCAGGTAGAACTTGGCCCAACTTGGGGCGGGAGTGATAAATAGAATTAGAGAGGTTCAGAACTGGCCTCGAACGCTGCTGATGGGGGTTCGATTCCCATTATCCTATAGTTTCCCCTCAAGACCCGCCAGGAGTAATTTCTGAATGCAGAGCCAGGTGTAACACCTGAGCATTGTTAGCTGTGACCCCAAAACAGATCCACAAAACACACAGAACAACAAAACACTTGGCTCCACTGACAACTGGACTTCTGCATCTTTTCCTCTTCACCCTCTGAACCCCCTTTTCTGAGCCTCAAAAGACACACACCTGTCTTTTCTTAGTTAAGCCTCTTGGGCACTGGGCTTGCTATTTTCTTTCTTTTTTTTTTTTTTTGTGGTTTTTGGGTCACACCCGGCAGTGCTCAGGGGTTACTCCTGGCTCCATGCTCAGAAATTGCTCCTGGCAGGCACGGGGGACCATATGGGACGCTGGGATTCGAACCGATGACCTCTTGCATGAAAGGCAAACGCCTTACCTCCATGCTATCTCTCCAGCCCCGGGCTTGCTATTTTCAAGGTCAGTTTGTTTTCTTTTTTCTTTGGTTTTTGGGCCATACCCGGTGGCGCTCAGGGGTCACTCCTGACTATGTGCTCATAAATCGCTCCTGGCTTGGGGGACCATCGGGGATTACGGGGGATCGAACCCTGTTTGCCCTGGGTCAACTACATGCAAGGCAAATGCCCTACTGCTGTACTATCCCTCTGGCTCCTCTTTTTTCTTTAAACTTTATTTATTGATTGATTGGTTGGTTTTGGGGCCACACCCGGTGGCGCTCTGGGGCCACCCCTGGCTCTGCTCACACAGAAATCGCCCCTGGCAGGCTGGAGACCATATGGAATGCTGGGAATCAAATTGGGTCCCTCCTGGGTCAGCCACATGCAAGGCAAATGCCCTGCCACTGTGCTATCTTTCTGGTCCCTCTGCTATCTTTCTGGTCTCTCTCTCTCTCTTCTCTCTCTCTTTTTTTTTTTTTTTTGGTTTTGGACCACACCTGGCAGTGCTCAGGGACAGTGTTCTGAGGGTAGCTGATTGCACTCAGGGGTCACTCCTGGCAGGGCTCGGGGTGTGGGGATGAACCTTATGTGATGTCCAGGGGTCACAGTTGGGTTGGCTATGTTTAAAGTATGTACCTTCCTTGCTCCACTATTTCTACAGAAATCTGTGCGGGGTTTTCCATCACTTTGTTCCTGCTCAGTATTGTTCCATGTACTGGGGGACACATAGTCTCATGAAGCTGGAAGCCTTGCATGGCTCAGAAAATGGGGGACTGGAACCATAGGAAAGCGGAAAGGGTGCTAGCTTTGCATGCAGCTGACCTGGGTTCAATACTTGGGATCCCAAAAGGTCTTCTGAGCACTGCCAGGAGTAATTCCTGAATGCAGAGCCAGGGGTCACCCCGAGCTCTGGCTGGATGGGTTCCCCAAACAAACAAAAATCAACCAATCAACCAAAAATGGGATAACTTGTGGCTAGAGAGATAGCATGAAGGCAGGGTGTGTGCCTTGCATGCTGAGGGACAGTGATTCGAATCTTGGCATCCCATATGGTCCCCTGAGCGATTTCTGAGTGTAGAGCCAGGAGGAACCCGAGCGCTGCCGGGTGTGACCCAAAAACCAACCAACCAAACAAACAAAAAAGGGGAGAACTTCACCCAGGTGAGTGGGACTGGAGTGCCCCCTGGCGGGCAGGTGTCTCATTAACTCTTGTCCGCACAACGGACCCAACTGTCTCAACCGCGGTTGTGCTGGATGTGAGTGAAGGGAGCGGGCCTGGGGGGTGCTGACTAGCCTATTTCCCGCTGTAGGGGTGTGTGAGGTGGACAGGCAGAATCGTGCGGGCTACTCGGCGCTCATGCTCTCTGCCCTGGCGTCTGGGGGCCGCGAGGAGGACGCGGCAGTGGTGCGAAGGCTCTTCAGCATGGGTGATGTGAATGCCAAGGCTAGCCAGGTGAGAAGGGCGCGCTGTGCCCTCTTTTGGTTTAGTTCTGGGGCCACACCTGGCGGCTCTCAGGTGACTCCTAGCTCTGCACTTAGGGATCACTCCCGGTAGTGTTGGTGGTGGGGGGCTATGGGATGCATGAGATCAGACCAAGGTTGGCAAACACCCTCCCTGCTGTGCTATACCCTTAGTGCCCACCTGTGCCTGCTCCCCACTTCATTATTTTGAGGGGGAGCTACACCTGGCTCTGCACTCAAGGATCCCTCCTGGTGATCGGGGAACCCTATGAGATGCTGGAGATCAAACCAGGGTTGGCAAACACCCTTTCTGCTGTGCCTCCAACCCCCAGGGCGCACCCTGCGCCTGCTCCTCACTCCATTACTTTGAGGGATCCACTCAAGGATCCCTCCTGGTGGTTGGGGGAACCCTACGGGATGCTGGAGATCGAATCCAAGCTGGCTACGTACATGGCACAGGCCCTGCCCGCTAATACCGTGGCTCGCACCCTCATGCCTTGGTCTCTTCCCAGACCGGGCAGACAGCGCTCATGCTGGCCATCAGCCACGGTCGCCAGGACATGGTAGCGGCCCTGCTGGAGAGCGGCGCCGATGTGAACGCACAGGACTTGGATGGGGCCACTGCGCTCATGTGTGCCAGCGAGTATGGCCGCCTGGACACGGTCCGCTTACTGCTGGCTCAGCCTGGCTGCGACGCGACCCTCCTCGACAATGTGAGACTTCCTGAGGGGGTCTTCAGGTTGGCTGGGGAACTGGGGGTGTATGTGTCTCGATCCAGCGGCCTCATGCTCCCCACTGGTCCTCAGGAGGGTACCAGTGCCCTGGCCATTGCTCTGGAAGCTGAACAGGATGAAGTGGCTGCCCTGCTCCATGAGCATCTGAGCTCCCACCAACAGGGACCGTCGGTAAGTGCATGGGGAACGGGGGCAACAGTGCCCTAGACATAGCCTCCTTTTCCTGCACTCACCACTGAGAAATGGGGCTTCTGGACAGCAAATTGAGTGGCTGGGATTTGGTCAATACTGAAACAAAACCACCACAAATAGCTAAGCCATACAGGCCCCATTTATCAGGAAACCTGCCCCCCACCCCAACCACGATGACCAGTGAGGCTGTAGGGAGCAGTGACTGCACACCAGGATGAATGGGAGATTGAGAATGGGATTATTTTGGGAGTGGACGAGTCACACCTGGCAGTGCTCGGGCTACTTCTAGCTCTACACTTAGAAATTGCTCCTTGGGGGACCATATAGGATACCCGAATTCCAACCACCGTACTTCTGCATGCAAAGCAAATGTCCTACTGTCATGCTATCTCTTCGGCCCCAGAGAATGGGACTACTAAAAATGCAAAAAGGGGGGCTGTCTCGAGAGATAGCACAGAGGTAGGGCGTTTGCCTTGCAACTCAGGACTGTCCCCTGTGCCTGCCAGGAGTGATTCCTGAGTGTAGAGCCAGAAGTAACCCCTGAGCATTACCAGGTGTGGCCCCACCCAAAAAATTTGTAGGGAGGATGGAGCAACAGCAGAGCAGTAATGCATTTGCCTTGCATACAACTGACCTGGGACAGATCCAGGTTCAATTCCCACGCAACATCCATATGGTCCCCATAGCCTCCCAGAAGTAATTTCTGAGTGCTGAGCCAGGAATAACCTGAATGCTACCTGGTATGGCCCCCAAACCAAGAACAAAAAACCACAAAAAAACAAACGGGAGAGGGTGTACAGGAGTAAGATCCAAGTTCTAACCCCCCCCACAATAAGAGTCTTCCGTCTGTCTACAGTGACCCCTCCCCCCAGTAGTCCAAGCATTCCCATGCCCGACATCACACAAGCCCTGGTCTTGACTGCACCCCACCTTTCACAGCCACCACCTGACTCCCCTATGGCAGAGCCTGGAGGACAAGGCGATCCGGGAGGAGATCCCCAGTTGCAATGAAGCAGCCTGGCACTCGGGATCTGGAGACCCAAAAGATAGGGTGGAGAAAGCACCCCCTATCCACCCCCCTCAACTGTCTTAATAAAACCTTTCAAGTGCTTGTTTTGTTTTGGGGAGTACATAAAGCCTTGTAGGGTGTGTCAGATCCCACCACACCACCACTACTCCACCCACCCCCAAAAAATCCCACTTCTGGTTCTTAAAGGTTTAGTGACCAGGAGTGAGGGAAGTCAGTAAAAAGGTATTTTAACCAGCTCTCTTGTGCCAGGGATGCACACAAGCACACAAAAGATGGATAGGAAGACTAAAAGTAATAAGCCCATCCAGGGCCCAACTGATATAGTCCAGCGAGGAAGGCACTTGTCTAGTACAAAAGGTTTGTCTCAGGCACAAGGCTGCCTGTGCACCTATCAGGTGTATTCCAAAACAAGCACCCACAAAAAAGCCAGAAGTTTTCCCTGGTGGTAGAAACAGTTTATTAACACGACAGGTCATCAACGGGAGCACAAAACATCGAGGCAGAACATCTGGGACCTGTAAACAGACCAAAGCCATGAAATAAATCCTGACAATCAGGCCCCCCCCTCAAGACCCATCTGACGCCCTCTGCCCAGAACACACCCCACCAGCACCTGAATCGAGTTCAGCGCAGCCGCCTGGCCTCTCGCTCAGATTCCAGCAGGGTCAGCACATCACCCTCTCGGACGGGACCTTTCACGTTGCGGATGATGGAGCGGCTCGTGTCGTCCATGAATTCCACGCGCACCTATGGGTTCCAGGAGGGTGGCAGGGGATGAAGA
Source organism: Suncus etruscus (assembly GCF_024139225.1). NCBI lineage: Eukaryota > Metazoa > Chordata > Mammalia > Eulipotyphla > Soricidae > Suncus > Suncus etruscus. The sequence continues at coordinate 86,602,981 of NC_064862.1, read as the reverse complement.
TGCAAAATTACTTTGCTGGGAGACAGTTGGGCCAAGAAACGTCTCGAGGGGGCGGGTCCAGTGTCTGCCCAGCTATGCCCATGACTAGGGGCCTGAAGTTCGCGCTGCTTTGCAAGTCTAAAAAGCCAGGTTCGATCTCCGGCATCCCCTAGTGTCCCCCCCCCCCCCGCCCACCCTAGTAGGGCTAGTAATTCCGAAACCAGTTGTTAATCCTAAGCACCATCAGAGATGTGGTCCCCACCCCCCAAAATAACCAGGATGGGCCCAAAGCAGAAGATCAGAGCCCCAGCACTGAGATCGATGGAGTTCATTTGCAGTTGCAAGGCGGCCTGGGGTGAAAATTCGGGGGTGGGAGATTCAGACCCTTCAGCAAGGGGAAGAAGACTTGGGGGTCTGGAGTTCAAGTTGCTTTTTGTTTTGGGGTCACACCCAGCAGCGCTCAGGACAGGCTCAGGGGATCATAGGGACACAGGGATTCGAACCACCGACCTTCTTCTGCATGCGAGGCAAATGCCATTACTTCCATGCTATCTCTCCGGTACCCCCTAGGGTCCCCCAACCCTAGTAGGGCTAGTAATTAATTCTGAAGCCAGTTGTCAGTCCTAAGCACCATCAGAGATGTGGACCCCGCCCAATAAAGGGGTTGGGCCCAAAGCAGACCATCAGAGCCCCAGCACTGAGATCGATGGAGCTCACTTGCAGTTGCAAGGCGGCCCGGAGTTCACGTTGCTTTCCAAGTCCGCAGGGCCAGGTTCGATCTCTGGCATCCCCTAGGGTCCCCCCCTCAACCCTAGAAGGGCTAATAATTCCGAAACCAAAATGTCAGTCTTAAGCCCCATCAGAGATGTGGTCCCCCCCCCAAAAAAAACCCCACTGGGTTGGGCCCAAAGGGAACCATCAGAGGCCTAGCACTGAAGTCGATGGAGCTCAGATGCGGTTGCAAGGCGGCCTGGGGTGAAAATCCGGAGTTTCTGGGGCTGGGAAGATGCAGACCCTCCATAAAGGGGCTGAGTATTGGGGTCCAAATACCAGGGCACCCCACCCACTTACCTGGGTGCACTGTCCCTGCGATCCGGTCCTGCCTAGCACCTTGGTGACCTGCGGGGGGGAATAATCGAAGGGTCAGACCCACATCACCGGTTCCCCTACCCACCGATCTAAGAACCTGGGGCACCCCAGCCAACACGGGGCGCCCTGTTTGCCTTACCCGGGCTAACTTGATAGGCTGCACGCGGCTGGTGTCCATGATGGCGGCGCGGCGGCTGTCTTGGCGGAGAGGGGTCACGTGCTCCGCCCCGCGCTTATATACGGCGCTCCGGCCACGCCCACTTCTCGCTCTCGCGAGAGCTCGCGGCCTTCCCAGCGGCCCCCGCGCGCCCCGTGACGTCACCGGCGCCCTTCAACCTAGGCCGGAAAATGGCGTCCGCCACCAGGCTGATTCGGATGCTGCGGAACTGGGCGTCCGGGGTGTGTGTGGGCAGGCGCCAAGGGATGCATTTGGGTGGGCTCTGAGCCCCGTGCACCCCAGCACCCCCATTTTGTTAATTTCTTCCCGCCTGGGCTGGCAGGCCTGGGTGCCCAGATCTGATCCCCACCTTCGGCTCTGATCTGCAAGTTGGCTTTAGCTCTCCTGCAATTGGAGATTGCAATCTAGATCTAGATTGCAGCCACTAGATCTCCAGGGGCTGGACCCCGCTTTGGTCGGATTTGTCCCCCCCTCCCCCACCCCCGGTTCTTAGATCTGTTCTGATCGTTTCTCTTCGCCTCTCGGCTCGAGATCTCTGGTCTTCACTGGCTGTCTCCCTTTGCCCTTCCAACTCCCTGTGCTGGCCCGGTTCCCTCTCCCCCTCTTCTCTTGGGGTGCTCTGCACGTCCTGACCTCTTTTTCCTCTCCTTTCACAGCACGACTTGCAGGCCAAGCTGCAACTGCGGTACCAGGAGATCGCCAAGCGGTGAGCAGACCCTGCTTACTGGTCAGACTCCTGCCCTTCGAAACAAACTTATTCCATTAGACGCAGTGGTCCAAAAATCTTACCCAGGTTCTCAACAGGCCTAGGATGTTGAGCTTTTATTTCATTTAGTCTTAGTTTATTGGCCTGACTCCTGATTTGTTTATTTATTTTTGCTATTTCCGTCACACCCTGCAGTGATTAGGGGTTACTTCTAGCTCTATGCTCAGAAATCGCTCCTGGCAGGCTCGGAGACTATATGGGATGCCGGGATTCAAACCACCGTCCTGCAGCAAGGCAAACGCCCTACCTCCATGCTATTTCTCTGGCCCCTGATGTATTTTCTATCACTCTCCGAGGTGGTAGGGATTGAATTCAGGTCAGCCACATGCAAAAGCAAGCGTTCTGCCCACTGTTTTATCTATCCCTGCTGCCTTGAAAAACTATTCTGTTTTCCAAGGAAATTCGTCTTTTGAAGTTGTCATTTCTCTTTGGAGTGTCAGGCTGCTTTGTCAATTCTCAGGGTTTGTTTGTTTAGTCTCAGCCTGGAGAGGCAGGAAATGCTGAGACCTAAGAGCTGGGAGGGTCAGATGCTCTTTTGAGTATGAAGCCTTGATCTCTTCAAGGCTCTCCTGAATGTTCCTGCAATAACAGGAAACATCATGGAGGGTTCTTTGGTGAACAAAGCCTTTGGGAACAAAGCCCCTCAGAATGAACTAAGCTGAGGGCTGAACATTAAAGATTCTTTTTCTCCAGCTGGAGCGATAGCACAGCGATAGAGCGTTTGCCTTGCACGTACCTTGCACGTACCGTGTTCTATCTCCTGCATCCCTTATGGTTCCCTGAGCCTGCCAGGAGCGATTTCTGAGTGCACAGCCAGGAGTAACCTCTGAGTTCTCCCAGGTGTGGCCAAAAGCAAAACAAAATAAGATTCTTTTCTCCTTTCTGTCCTGGTGTTGATTGAAGTTCACACATATGCTTGGTTTTCGTTCTCACATATAACATTTGAGGGGGTTGTCATATTTGGTTGTGAGTCCCAGAGAACAGAAAACCCTATGGAACATACTTAGTACTTGCAATAGGATTCAAACTCACAACTTCACGTTTACCACCAGTCAAGCCTGGAGTACTTCAGCCAGCTTCTTGCTCAGCAAGTGAGACTGGGTGCCTGTGCTCCAGCCTGACCAGGGTGAATTTCTTTCCTGATGTTCGTTCCCCGCAGGACTCAGCCTCCTCCCAAGCTCCCAGTGGGCCCCAGCCACAAATTCTCCAACAATTACTACTGCACTCGAGATGGCCGTCGGGAATCTGTGCCGCCCTCTGTTGTGATGTCCACACAGAAGGCACTGGTGGCAGGCAAGCAAGCTGAGAGGTGAGTACCACGAAGTAAGCTAACAGATAGCAGAGCTTTCAGGAGATGGCCCTGCTCATGGCATGTGGGATTTTGGGGACTTGAGCTTGTGACCACATACTTTTAGAGTTATACTCTGACTTACTTGGCTCTATTATGCCAGACCTTGCCGGAACTTTTCCACTACCCAGTGTTGGGTACAAAGCTGGGACAGGAAGTGGCTCTCAGTCACCTGAAGTCCTCTCTCTGCCAGCTTTGCCCTCGCTCCTGTTTGCCCCCATCCAGTCTCCTGGCCCTGTAGAAACGCAGCAGAACCGAGTACTAATGAACGAACCTTGCTTGTGTTTTCTAGCTCTGCCAAGGGGCCTGTGACGCCAGCGCCTCCAATGAAGAAGTGGGAACTGTCCAAAGACCAGCCATACCTGACTTAGGCTTCCGCTTCAGCACTTCCTCCTCCCTGGCTGCCTTCTGGGACTTAATTTATGACAAATGCATTGCGCTTTACTATCACTTCTGCTTGTATTTGTTTTTCTTTGGTCGCCTTGCTGGGATGAGGCAAGTGATCTCTAGTGAGCTCCATCCTTGACTGTAACTGTCCAATAATTGATTAATCCTTTTTATGGAAACCCCAGGTTCTATCTAGGCTTTGTTTTGGGAGGCTTGCAAAAAAGAGGGGGTCAGAGTGATAGCATAATGGATAGAGCATTTGCCTTGCACGTGAATGACCCAGGTTTGATCCCCGGCATTCCATATGGTCCACTGAGCCTGTCAGGAGTATTTTCTGAGCACAGAGCCAGGAGTACCCCATAGCACCAAAAAACAAAACAAAAAAATAAATTGGCCAGAGAGATAGCACAGCGGTAGGGCATTTTTGACTTGCATGTGGCTGACTGGGGAGGGGCCGGTTCTATCCCTGCGTCCCTATGGTCCCCCAGCCTGCCAGGGGCGATTTCTGAGTGCAGAGCTAGGAATGACCCCTGAGTGCCACTGGGTGTGGCCCAACAATCAATAAATAAAGTTTTAAAAAAAGACCCTGATCGATGGGCTTGGGACTGCTGAGCCACTCCTTGGGTACCAATTTTTTTGCTTTAGGCCACACTTACTGATCCTCAGGGCCAACTCCTGGCTTTATGCTCTGGGATGACTCCTTTTGGTGTTTTAGGGACCTTATAGGGTGCTAGAGATTCAAACCTGGTTTGGCTTCATGCAAAGCTCCCCACACTGGACTAGAGCTCCTAGTTCAACAAAGATTCTTGATTTTTGTATTGAAAGAAAGTTGTTAAGTTTTGCAGGATCTGCACAAGGAAACATAACCAGGAGAAGCAATTTTTCTAATCTGTTGGAACCATTGTAACCATACCTATACTGAGATTTCCTTCATTTTCACCTGTTATTCCCAAAGCAAAGTGAAAAGAGAATCTTCACTTTTTTCTAAGGGGTCTCTAAGGACAAAAGGAGGATGCAAGCTAGCTGGGCCCATTCTAAATCAGAGGGGACTCAGGAAGGGATTTTTTTCCCTCCACTTTTCCTCAGTATTTTGAGGCACACCAGTCTACAGTTAGGGGTTGCTTCTGGCTCTGCACTCAGGAATCACTCCTGGCAGGCCCTGGAGACTGACCTTATGGGATGGATGCCTGGGATCCATCCCGGGTCACCCACGTGCAAGACAATCACCCACCTTGCTGTACTATCATTTGATTTTCATTTATTTCACCAAAAACTTTTGCCTACCACGTGGCAAAGGCCGGAAAAGCTACGAGCAATGCAGTTTCCCGTTTGCCCGGAGTTTGCATTCTAGAAGGATAGGAGACAATAAGCCAACACAAAACAATAAGGTTTTTTTCTGAGTAAATAAAACGCTTAAGGGGTTTGTGCGCCAGTAGCTGAAAGGGAAGGGGCGTGGCTTGTGGAGGTAGAACTGCCGTAATAGACGGAATAAACGGGCAGCCCATTTACAAATAATAATCAGGCATTGCTTGGGCAGGATTTGTGCCACATCCGTCGGTTCTGAGGGCTTATTCTTAGCTCCAGGGTCAAGGATCATGCTCAGCTGTGCTCCGGGGAAACCCCAATGCGGTACCAGAGCCTAAATACCGGTTGGTCCAGTGCAAGCACCCTCCCTTTGCAATGCCTAGTTCAGTGAGTGGCTCTTGAATCTCCAGGAATTCACTGGCCCCCCACATCTGGCAATGCTCAAGGGTTCCTATTCTTTTTTTTTTTTTTTGTGGTTTTTTGGGCCACACCCGGCAGTGCTCAGGGGTTCCTCCTGGCTCCATGCTCAGAAATTGCTCCTGGCAGGCACGGGGGACCATATGGGACGCTGGGATTCGAACCGATGACCTCTTGCATGAAAGGCAAACGCCTTACCTCCATGCTATCTCTCCAGCCCCAAGGGTTCCTATTCTTGACTCTGCACTTAATAAAGCACTTCTGGCACTGCCCTGGGACCCCATTCCCGTTATTTCTGACTTCCACCATCCAAGAAGCCTTATCTGGCGTTATTCTTCGTCACACTGGGAAAAAAAAATGAAGCTGATTGAAGTGTCCTTATATTGGAGCATTTACGGTACCCGGAGCCCCGGTCTTGCGTGCGCATGCGTCGAGGAGTTTCCAGCCAGACCCTCTTCGGGGCTCGCGGCGTGGGACGTGCGATTGCGAGTGGATGGCCCGGGGCGAAGCGCGCCTGGGAACGGCTCTGTGCCTGGCGCTGCGGCTGCTGCTCGCTTTTGAGCTCGGACGACATGTCGCTCCCAACCCGCTCCCGCCTGGACCCGGGCCGCTGCAAGCGGCCCAAGGTGAGTGAGTGCACCCGGCGCGGGCCGCCCGTCCCGGGGATGAGTAGCAAGCCCCGCCCACTCGGCCCGACCGCGCCTCGCTATTGGCTGAGCCGCCCGTCCGTCACGCACACGCCCCCTTGCACATGGCTGTGTGCTCCTGGGCGTTGCAGAGCGCGGTGCTTCTGCAGCTCTCTGCCCTCCTAGGCTCTACATTTTCTGGAGGTGCAGGACCCGGTTGAGGCGGCCCTATGGGGTGTCCGTGGCCAGCTTCCAGCCTCCTTGCACCCCTTATTGGCTCTGCTGTGTTGGATCCTTTAGGCTACCCCCATTACCGGGCACCTCTCTGCAGGCCGGCGTGGGCGCTGGCAGGATCTTTGGGTCTGTTTGTTCGACCTCTACCCGGTCACCCGGAGGCGCCTTCCGCACCATCGCGCCTCCCAAACTCGCGGCCGACCTCAAACCTGTTCTTCTGATCTGAGACAACACTAGGCCCCCGTTACCCCAGTGCATTTCCGTTCACCCCACTTTTCTGCTCTGGCGCTTAGATCAGACGCGGTCGTCCTGGCTTAAGTGACTTTGGGGGTGGTGGGGGTGGTGGTGTCTGTGTTCCTGTGAGCACAGCTAGCCCAGATTTTAAATGCTGTGGGATCGACTCTTCACCCCTTTTCCACTTATTCTGCTCCTCTCAGATGCTAGCCCCAAGGGGCTTGGTCTTGCCTTGTGTGTGTGTGTGTGTGTGTGTGTGTGTGTGTTATTGTTGTTGCAAGCAGCGGGTTCTGAGTTAAAGAGGCAGAAAGAGTTGCTTTGCCAGCAGCTGACCCTGGTTCCATCCCCAGCAATGCTCGGAGCACCTTATTGTGATTCCCAGCACAGAACTAGGCATAATGGCAGCGACAGTAAAGCGGATGGGGTGCTTGTTTGACGGTGGTTCGATCCCAGGCACTCCATATGTTCCCCCCGTGAGCCTGCCAGGAGTAATTTCTCAACACAGAGTCAGGAATAACCCCTGAGCACCGCTGCATATAGCTTCCAAACAACAACAACAACAATTAAAAACAGCCAAGAATAAACTCTGAGCACAGCAGAGAGTGTGGCCCAAGTTCCCCCAGAGCCCCTAAAAAGGAAGCAGGACTCAGTACCAAACAATCTTGATATCTCAATATCTCTGCAGGATATGACCCAAATGAAAAAGATGTCAGAGCTTATTACTACAGCTGGTAGAGCATTTATTTGCCTTGCAAGTGCCTGACTTGGTTTCTATCCTCAAACCCCTTATGGTCTCCCAAACCCACCAACACTGATCCCTGAGCACAGAGCCAGGACTAAGTTAAACCTCTACACCATTGGGTATAGCGGTGTATTCCCAAAATAAATATGCAGACAGATAGAATGGAGGTGCCCTGACTGAGGTCATAGTAGGCCACCAGCCAGCCCTCCCTAGCTGAGAAGGAAGCCCTGAGGGTCTCTCCCTTCCTTCCTGGCCCAAACTCAGATTCTGACTTCTGCCTTTTTATTTTTTGGCCACACCCGGTGGTGGTGCTCAGGGGTTACTCCTGGCTTTGCACTTATAAATCGCCCCTGGCAGGCTCTGGGGGATATATGGGATACCGGGAATTGAACCCAGACCCATTCTGGGTCGGCTGCTTATAAAGCAAATGCCCTACCCTTTGCAATCTCTGGCCCATCTTCTGCCTTTTTGAACTTCCTTTCTGGATCACCCCAGGGGTGTTTCCAGAACCTTGTGGGTGCTGGGGGATTGAACCCTGTGCTTTCTGTAGGCAGGTTTCCAGCTCAACCTTTCAGTTCACTTCTAGATGACTAGAAGTTGAACCTCACAAGCATGTTGCAGAAAGGTGGGGCTTGACTGGAGACTGGAGACAGCGATCGGAATCCAGGGCATGGTGCCACAGGAGAGAGGGCAGGGCTTTTTTTGATCATTATTTGTTTGTGCTTGGGTCACACCTGGCAGTCCTCAAGCATTATACTTCTGGCTTTGCATTCAGGAATCACTCCTGCTTGGGGAATCATTAAAAAAATTTTTTTTTAAATTTTGGATTTTGGGCTACATCCGGAGGTGCGCAGGAGTTACTTTTGGCTCTGTGCTCAGAAATTGCTCCTGGCAGGCTCAGGGACATTAAGGGATGCTGAGTATTGGAATGAGTCCATCCTGGGTCAGCCGCCTACAAGGCAAACACCCTATTGGGGAACAGTATGTGATGTCAGGAGTCAAAGCTGAGTTGGCTTCGTGCAAGGCAAGCTCCCTACCTACTTACTATTGCTCCAGCCCAGAAATAGGCTGAGATCCCAAGGTACAGAGGAAGTTTTGGGGTGCCAGGTGGAGGGGAGGCCAGCATGCTCTGGGCCAAGGATAGAAAGGGGCAGGCTCTTTGGAGAAGCTGGTGGGAGCTAGAAAGAGAGGGAATGGAAGGAGGCGAGCCTTGAATCCCATCTTTTGGGGGACCAGAGGAGGCATTTGAGGTTGGATGGTAAGAGGGTTAAGAGACAGGACTGGTAGTGATCGGAGGAGGGTGGGCAGCAGAATGATTTGAATTTGTCTGGTGTCTGAGGGGTGACTGGGGTCCAAATGGAGATGAATTAAGGGCTGTTACCAGCTAGGGCTCTTTTTTCTTTTCTTTTCTTTTTTTTTATTTATGGTTTTTGGGTCACACCTGGCAGCGCTCAGGGGTTCCTTGTCCTGTCCTGCAGGACTCCGTTATTCCGTGGGTGTATAGAGGAGTTCCAGGCTGTAAAAGGAATGGGGGGGGGGGGAGAAGAGACAGAGACCAAGTAAAGTGTCTTATCAAGGTCTCGCTTTATTGAATGGGTACAGGCTCTTTTAAGCATGATTAAAACAGGGGGTGGAGAGGAAGCAAAATGGAACAGCCAGCATTACAGGCAGTCTCTACAGGGTGCATCCTGTAATTAAACTTTACATGTTATCTTTACACAGGAACCAATTTTTACCTTAAGAGAGTAAAGCTTCAAAGATATCTCAAGCTTCCTGGAATATATGCCTGATAGGAAACTGTGGTATTTCTTAGGGCTCTGGGCTAGTCAATGCCTTAGGTTATGTATTCTTGCCACACAGACTGATTTGTCCTGCTGAATTCCATATCAGGGTTTGATCTCTGGCTGTCTCTGAACGTTCCTCCTGGCTCTATGCTCAGAAATTACTCCTGGCAGGTGCGGGAGACCTTATGGGATGCCAGGATTTGAACCATTGTCCTTCTGCATGCAAGGCGAACTCCCTATCTTCATGCTATCTTCTCTGGCCCCAGATAGGGTTCTTGTTTCATTAATGAGAATTTTTTTTTGTTTTTTGGGTCACAGCCGTTACAGGGGTTACTCCTGGCTAAGCGCTCAGAAATTGCCCCAGGCTTGGGGGACCATATGGGACGCCGGTGGGGATCGAACCGGGGCCCTTCCTTGGCTAGCGCTTGCAGGGCAGACACCTTATCTCTAGCGCCACCTCACTGGCCCCCATTAATGAGAATTGGTGACCAAGCTGTCCCAGAGCCTCAGTTTCCCTTTGTGAGGCAAGAATTTATTTTATTTATTTATTTATTTATTTATTTATTTATTTATTTATTTATTTATTTATTTATTGGTTTTTGGGCCACACCCGGCGGTGCTCAGGGGTTACTCCTGGCTGTCTACTCAGAAATAGCTCCTGGCAGGCATGGGGGACCATATGGGACACCGGGATTCTAACCAACCACCTTTGGTCCTGGATCGGCTGCTTGCAAGGCAAACGCCTCTGTGCTATCTCTCCAGGCCCGAATTTTTTTATTTTTATTTTTTTTTGTGGGACCAGACTTGGCAGTGCTCAGGGCTTACTCCTGGCTCAGACTATTCCTGCCATTCTTGGGGGATCCTATGGGGGTGAGTTGGGGCTGAAACCCAGGTCAGCAACATGGAAGACTGTAGCATGAAATAATTAACGATGGGGCTGGATGGCGGTGGATGGAGGCCTTTGTGCTTAGGCCCCAGCCACGTGGCTTCATCCCCATTCAGCTGGCGAATTCCAGGCCCAGGTAATCGGCGTAATCAAGACTCACTCACAGGCAGGCTTCAGGAAGAATCATCTTTATTCAGGCCCTATTCACCACATGTGTGTGGCCTATCTCATAACCTTTTAAGCACTAGTTATTCTTGGCCCTGCATCTAAACTCCTTTCAGCCATCTTCCCTTTGGGCTCCATGCTGGTCAAAGACCAGAACACAGAAACCCAAAAGCCAGAGCGCCCAGCAGCGCAGAACGGGCAAAGAGCCAAAAGGGCAAAAAGCCAAAAAAGGGCCGAATTCCCTTGGTCCAAGCCTTATCTACCTTTTCCCCGACCCCTCCCAGGAATGGGAGGGTCTAGCAGGTAAGGTTACACCTACTATCCGGTTTCCAAGACCCCTCCCCGAAATGGGTGGGTCTAGGGTCTTAAATAGGTACACCCACAGAAGACAAGTGCTCTACTCCATGTATACTATTGCTCCAGCCCCAGCACCTGGGATCTTTTAAATGAGGGCGCCCTGAAATAGGTCAGTGAGACTGATCTTAGGTGAGACTCATCTTAGGCGAAGCTCTGAGGGATGGCAGCTGCCATGTTGTGCCTGGGAACTGGTACATAGCCTGCCTCTCTCACAATGGCAGTCCATGGCCCCTGCTCTGGCTTCAGGGCTATTACATCCTCATCTTGCAGGCTCCTGCTCGCCTTCCAGTTTCCAGTGCCGCTCCAATGGCTTCTGCGTGCCCCTCACCTGGCGCTGTGACGATGATGAAGACTGTCCTGATGGCAGCGATGAGGAGGCATGCAGTGAGTGGTCACACTTCGAGTCTGGTATCCCTGGGATGGGGCATCAGTTAGGTATCTCAGGGGCGGGGCTTCTGGAGGAGGGCGGGGCTTCTAGCTAGGTATCACAGGGTGGATTTTCTAGATAAGGGATGGAGTTCACCTTAAGTACCACTTGGGCGGGCCATAGTCAGGGGCAGGACTTCTGAAGACAGGGCGTGGCCTATATGGGGGCGTGGTCTCTGGAGAGGGTGTGGCTTCTAATTAGGTACCACAGGGGGTGGACTTGGATGAAGAAGAGGGTGTGGCCTCTGGGTTGTGCAGGGTTGGCTGTGCATAAGGGGCGGGGCATGAAAGGGCTGGACTTTGAGAAGCTTATCCCCTTTGGGTAGGCATTTGGGACTTGACCCTCACCCTGTCCTTTTACAACAGGTCCTGAACCTTGTGCCCAGGAGGGTTCCTGCTCACCACCCACCAGCAACCCCTGCTCTTGCGACAACATCAGAGACTGCCCACCTGCTGGGGACCAGGGCCGGCTCAACTGCACTTTCCCACCCTGCCCCATGGGGGAGCTGCGGTGCCTGCAGGGCTCTGTCTGTATCCCTCACACGTGGCTCTGTGACGGCCACCGGGATTGTCCCGACGCCAGCGACGAGCAGAGCTGTGGTAGACCATGGGGTTGGGGTGGGAAGGACGAAGTTAAAGAGAACAACCTCAGACACCAGCCTGGGGGTGCCTGTGGGGCGCTGATCTTGAACCCCACTTGTTTCTGCCTTCACCTACCTCCTCTGGGGGCCTGGATAGCAGTGGTGCTGAGTCCCCTTTTTCCTTGCCTCTGAACCCAGGACTTGCTGCAGGGAATCAGGCTGATGCAGCTGGGAATGGCTCATCTACAGTGACCACGGAGGTCCCAGGGAGCACGCCAGGGAGCACGCCAGGGAGCACGCCATCTCTCAACAGCTCCTCAACTTCTCCTGGGGACCAGATGACAGGCCAAGCCCAAAATCGAAGTGCTAGTTGGGGTGTGGCAGCTGCCGGTAAGCCAGTCAGGACTTCTTGCACTCTGAGGGATGGGAGGACTGCTGACTATCTCTCACTGTATTTTTAGGGAAACTGGTGGGAGTGGGGACCCCTGTATCACCTTGGCCTGTTTCTATCTCTCCTAACTGTCCGTTTAGCTTGATTGGTCATTGCTTTGTGACCACCCCGTCAGTGCTCAGGGCTGACTCTGCGCTGGTTAGGGTTCAAGGGATCTAACCTTTGCTCCCTGTCTCTCTGCCCCTGCTCCCCCACAGTGGTGCTCCTCATTGCCTTGGCTGTTATCTTCCTCGTGTTCTACTGCCTCGGGGTCTGGAGACGAGCCCTACACCCGTGGCTGCTGGTGGACCTGAAAGGTTGCCTGGTGCTATTGGACCGGAAAACCTCACTGCTCTGAGGAGGCCCCTCAGGCTGCCTCGCAACATTGCTCTGGCCACACCGGGGATGCAGGATATGGTGGCGATGTGGACCATGCCAGTGCCCAGGCTTGTTGCATCTAAGCACCCGCAGATATGACGCTGGAGCGTACACAGTCTCTCTCTATGCCTTGGATCATGGGAAAGGTTCCTGGGCAAGCAGCAAAGACTGACCCCCCCCCACCCACATGCGGGTGACCCTGCACTTAGACACTCCTAATTTCTGCTGGACTCCCATGTGAGGGGTGATTAAATTTTCTTTCCTCCTTCTGTCTCCCTCTGCATGCGTGTGGTGGTGGGGTGCCTGCATTTCCCTAGGCTTTACGTGGCTTTACTGTTCCTGGACACCCTGGTCATAGTCGTTATGTCCCGTAAGCTGGGTGAGGGGTTTTGCAAGTAGAGTCCTGAGGTCTCCGTGGAGGAATAAAAGGCTGCGTGACAGGGTTTGAAGTCTCGGGTAAAGAATTTGATTCTACTCAAGTTTTCTTCCACCTTTACATGCCACCCCCACCTGCCTCCCCACTCCATTTCTTTTTTTTTTTTTTTTTTTTGGTTTTTGGGCCACACCCGGCGGTGCTCAGGGGTGACTCCTGGCTGTCTGCTCAGAAATAGCTCCTGGCAGGCACGGGGGACCATATGGGACACCGGGATTCGAATCAACCACCTTTGGTCCTGGATCGGCTGCTTGCAAGGCAAACGCCTCTGTGCTATCTCTCCGGGCCCGAGGGTTTTTCTTGACCACGTCTTCTCATCATCTCTGCGAACATCCTGCAACTGGGGCACAGGGAGGAGAGAGGACAGAACTAAGAGCAGTGGGGAACAGAGAGCCTTGCAGGAGGAGCTCTTTGGAATGGCTGCCAGCCAACCCCCTGCCCTAGTACTGTTGTTCACCAGGCCTTTCCTGGTGATGCTATAGAGACCCGCCCCATTCCCTGGCCCCACCTTCCAGGTGAAGGTGTAGAGCACTTGAAGAATGACAGAGAACCAGAAGATGTGCAGAACCTGAAGCATCATCAGGAGCCTGTTGAGGAAGTAGTAGCCGAAGAAGGGGCTCCTGTTCTCAATGGACTCATAATAGGTGGAGTGCAGGATCCTACAGTCAAGGTGGGGACGAACCTCACTTAGCGCTGCCCACCTCCCTGTTGCCTCCTCCTGGGCATTGCTTTTTTTTTTTTTTTTTGGTTTTTGGGCCACACCCATTTGACGCTCAGGGGTTACTCCTGGCTATGTGCTCAGAAATCGCCCGCTGGCTTGGGGGGACCATATGGGACGCCGGGGTCCGTCCTACACTAGCAAGGCAGACACCTTACCTCTAGCGCCACCTTCCCGGCCCATTCTGGGTATTTCTATCTTGCTAAGTGTCACCTCTGTGCCACCTATTTTCTTTTATGCCACCTATTTTCATGGCTCTCTACTGCACCCTAGGGTAAAACCAGACATTTCAGGGATCTTCCTGCCCTGTTTCTTTTTATGGAGGCCAAACCTGGTGATCCTTAGGGCTCACCCGTTGGCAATGAGCTCAGGAATCATTCCCAGTGGGGGCTCATGGGGGAACAGAAGAGGATTCCAGGAGCAGCAAAGCAAGCGCCCTCTCAGCTGTGCTATGTCTCTAGCATTTTCCTGCCTTGGTTCTAGCCAATCGAGACCAAGATAATAGGTGGCTGGGCTCAATGTTCTGCTGTAAGGAGCTTTAGAATCAACTGGCCTGGGGCCGGGCGGTGGCGCTAAAGGTAAGGTGCCTGCCTTGCCTGCGCTAGCCTTGGACGGACCGCGGTTCGATCCCCTGGTGTCCCATATGGTCCCCCAAGCCAGGAGCAACTTCTGAGCACATAGCCAGGAGTAACCCCTGAGCGTTACTGGGTGTGGCCCAAAAACCAAAAAAAAAAAAAAAAAAAAAGAATCAACTGGCCTAGTGCCCAGCTCTGTCTCCCCAGCCAGAGACCCAAGAAAGAGGCACCATTGGACCTAGCACCTGTCAACCTGCTCAAATCCCATTCTGCACGAGAGGACAGACTCACTTGGTGGGGAAGACTACCGGGCGTGTGTAGAAGAAGACAAGGCAAAGATGATAAAGAGAACGTTGGACGCTTTCTGACACTGCGTGTAGTTGAACATCTTAGCTGCCTGCGGAGGACAGCGGGGAGGCATACACTCAGAGTCCCTGGGGAGGACAGAGCAGCCTATGGGGAGATGGGCAGGCTTGGGTTCAAGGCAAATTTATCAAGGGGCTGGACCAGGAGTCTTGGGAAGAGGAACTAGTCTTTGGGAACTGCTAAGAATTGTCTGGGCCCGGAGAGATAGCACAGTGGCGTTTGCCTTACAAGCAGCCGATCCAGGACCAAAGGTGGTTGGTTCGAATCCCGGTGTCCCATATGGTCCCCTGTGCCTGCCAGGAGCTATTTCTGAGCAGACAGCCAGGAGTAGCCCCTGAGCACCGCCGGGTGTGGCCCAAAAACCAAAAAAAAAAAAAAAAAAGAATTGTCTAAAATTGTGTGTGTGTGTGTGTGTGTGTGTGTGTGTGTGTGTTAGCTGTGAGGGAGCCTCATCTACTAGTCATCTAAGAGGGGCATGGCCTTATAAACTAGTCTGCTTAATGGGGGGGCCTCGTATACTAATTACCTAAGAGGCGTGGCCTTATTAACTAGTTTGCTTGAGGGGCGGGGCCTCATCTCTCAGGAAACCTAAGGGGAGGAGCCTCATGCCATTAGCCTGAGAGGGTACAGTTTTTCTGAAGGGTTGGGTTTCAACAAATAGTCTAGAGAGGGACTAAGCCTTATCAACTTTAGTCATTTCAAGGGTGGAGACTCATCAACTAGTAGCCTAAGAGGGGTGGAGCCTCATCACCCAGAAATGCTGAGAGGAGGAGCCTCAAGTCATTAACCTGGAAGGGGCGGAGTTTCATCTCCCAGAAAGCTAAGGGGAGGATCCTCATCTAAAGGGAAATCTAAGGGAGGAGCCTCATGTCTGGGCGCTGGCAGGGGCAGGGAGGGCAGCTGGCAGCATCTTGTCCACCTGCAGCAGGAAATGGGAGCTGTTGTACAGGAGCAGCACCAGTGAGCCCATAGGCAGCAGGTTGATGATGTAGGAGAAGACCATCAGGCTGATGGTGACAAATGGTGGACCACCTGCTCCTTGAAGTCCTGCGGGAGATGGAGGGTCACAATGGGAATGAAGGGTAGTGGGAAGAAGGGGCCCTCTCAGACCCCACGGACTGGCTGTGGCCTACTGAGCAGCTTTGAAGGTGCGGCCAGGCTTCTGTCATAGGACAGGGGTTGCATGCACATTCCTGGCAGTGAGGTCGCACTTTCCTAACTGGCTCTCCACCTGGCATCACCTTTTGCTTGTTGTCCAAAGGCATCCTGATGAGCTGCTAGACGAAGAAACTCAGCTCCAGGAGGAACTGTAGTGTGTGTGTGTGTGTGTCTGTGTGTGTGTTGGACTCAGCACCCCAGTGAGAGCTGTAGTGTGTGTGTGTGTGTGTGTGTGTGTGTGTGTGTGTGTGTTGGATTCAGCACCCCAGTGAGAGCTGAAGGCGTGAGTCCACCATCTCTGGAGGTAATCAAGACCCAAGTGGCAGCTCCTGCTCCGAGTTTGCTGATGCCTGGCCCCTCTCCTGAGCGATGGGAGACACAAATAGAACACCCGAGGGCGCTAAAGTCCAATGACAGTGCTGGATAGTAGACTGGAGATGTGTCTCCACTGGTTGTTGCGAGTCCCCATCCCCGACCTTCAGCCTCTGGAACCTTCTTTTCTCACCTGGTTTGGGTAACTATCCCAGCACAAAACTGGTCTCCAAAACCAGGGCTCCTGGGAAAGGGGAGAAGGCACAAGATTGACGACTCAGGAGCCACCTCTGTCTCCAGTCTGGGCCCAGCCATTCCTGTAAGTACAGCTCCTACTCAACCTGTGGTGTCCTGTTTTTTGGCGTTCTTTCTAGTTCTCACGTACAGTACCCCCAGTTCCTGGCCTTCAGGAGGCCCTTTAAAATGCCACGCAGAGGAATCATCACTGTAGTTTTTTTTTTTTTAATTTTTTGTCAGTGCTCAGGGGTTACTCTCAGATATGTGCTTAGGGATCACTCTTGGCTCTGTGCTCAGGGATCACTTTTATTTTGTTGTTGTTTGTGTTTTGGGCCACACCTGGCAGTGCTCAGGGCTTACTAAGGATCAATTTTGGTAGGGGTCAGGGGACTCCATGCAAGCTGGGAAGCAAATCCAGATCTGCATGTAGAAAGCTAATGCCCCCTGCTGTATTGTCATCCCCCCTCACTTCTCTCTACTGTCCCACCTGCTTTTCTGTGCCTGCCCCCCAACTTCCCGCCTCCCTGTCCCTCTATTTCAGAAAACTGGTGTTGAACACTCACGTGGTAGAGGATGGAAAAACCACTAAGAAAGTAGCAAAGGAAGTAGGTGAAATTCCAGCTGCACAATAAGAGGTGCATGTGAGGGGACACCCAAGAAATAGTTCCCCCAACTCTCTCCCCAGAAGACCCTTTCCCAGCTTCCCACCACATCTGGGTTTACCTGGCCTCACAGAACTTCTTCCTCTGTTGGGGCCGGTCCTGGTTGCGGCGTCTGCAGAACCAGCACCGAGTCTGGTGCAGTGTGAGCCCACATTGGGCAGCCAGGAGCACCATCTGGGCCTGAAAGGGGTGCAGGGAGTGGACCAGGGTGATGGGGTGACTCAGGCCCCCTGTTACTGCTTTGCTCTGTAGGTCCCCACAGCTTGCCTGTGGTGTGGCCAGCTCTACTTTGAATAGGAGCATCAGGAGGTATGACTTCAGCCATTTTTGTGTTCTTTTTTTAAGGGGAGGAAGGCTTGCTTACATCCAGTGATATTCAGTCCTGGCTCTTTTACTTAGAATTCCTCTCCTGATGGTGCACAAAGGACCCTATAGCATGCTAGGATTTGAACCCAAGTTGGCCACTTGTAAGGCAAGTGCACTGTCCATTGGAATATCTTTTTGGCCCCTCAATTCTGGGCAAGTGAAGTAGGATGGGGCTACGGGCTCTGCAGAACAATCAGGTCTCACCCTGGTTTTAGGAAGCAGTTAGGTTCTGCCCCTGCTTTGATGAAGAGACGGATGGGAAAGAAAGAGAGACTAGAAGATTCTTTGGGGGCCCGGAGAGATAGCACATCGGTGTTTGCCTGGCAAGCAGCCGATCCAGGACCAAAGGTGGTTGGTTCGAATCCCGGTGTCCCATATGGTCCCCCGTGCCTGCCAGGAGCTATTTCTGAGCAAACAGCCAAGAGTCACCCCTGAGCACCACCGGGTGTGGCCCAAAAACCAAAAAAAAAAAAAAAAAAAAAAAAAGCAGATTCTTTGGGACCCAGGGTTTGGGGATTCCAATCCATTAATGGCCTTCCAAATACAGCTGGATACCAACATAGGGGTGCTAGACTGCTCACTGGGCAGCTACAGCATTGGTGGGACTGAGAGGGTCAAACGAGGCTGGCTTCTCCTCACCCCTATACATGTCTTTATATAAGCATCTGACTACTTGGGAACCATGATGGGGTTCCTGGAGGGTGGGTGATGGGCTTTAGCAGCTGAGGGTGGGAGGCTCTGGGCTTTTACCTCCTTGGGTTTTGGTCCAGCTGTGACGAAGTGTCTCTCCAGCGCAGGGATGGGCTCTGCTGGTCGCCAAAGCTGATCTTTCACCCCTAGTCACCGGCTGAGGGGCAGACCAATGAATCTGGGGATGCAGGTAAGATGGAGCAGGTGAAAGGGACTTACAGACAGGGCTATAGAGGCGACATTTTGGAAGATCACTTGGTAGCTGTTCTAAGCTAAGTAGAAAAGAAACTGCATCGGGTGTTGGGATGAGGGTGCAATTGACATTCAAGGACGGATTCAGAGCACCCTGGAGAGGGTTATGGCCTTGCACACAGCATCCCATAAGATCCCCTCATGTTCCATTAGGAGTGATTCCTGAGTGCAGAGCCAAAGGTAAGCCTGAGCAATGGCCAGTGTGACCCTAAAAAACAAAAGATCGACACAATGCTTGAGGTCCATTTCAGCACAATCCTTACCACTACCCTGAACCTGCAGACCTGCTGGTGGAAGGAGGTGCAGGCACCTAGTATGGTTGAAAAAGGCCTCATCAGGGGCTGGAGAGATAGCATGGAGGTAAGGCGTTTGCCTTTCATGCAAGAGGTCATCGGTTTGAATCCCAGCGTCCCATATGGTCCCCCGTGCCTGCCAGGAGCAATTTCTGAGCATGGAGCCAGGAGTAACCCCTGAGCACTGCCGGGTGTGACCCAAAAACCACAAAAAAAAAAAAAAAAAAAAGAAAAAAAGAAAAAGGCCTCATCATAATCCACCACCATCCAGGACTCTATAATTACTAAGTAATTCTACAAACTGGCACCCCAAAATGGATTTGAACCCTGGACCAAAGAAGACAGCCATGATGGTGATATTCTGTTCTTATGGTTAATTTTGGCTCTATTCAGCTGGAGTGGCCCCAAAATATGGAACCATGTGGCACCTAACCTAAAAATGAAGGAGACACTTTCTAGCAGCAGGGCAGGCAGTTTTGAAAAGGGGATTGCTGAAATCTTGGAGCAGTTCCCCTCAAAACTTCCTGCATTTGAGGGCCCGGAGAGATAGCACAGCGGAGTTTGCCTTGCAAGCAGCCGATCCAGGACCAAAGGTGGTTGGTTCGAATCCCGGTGTCCCATATGGTCCCCTGTGCCTGCCAGGAGCTATTTCTGAGCAGACAGCCAGGAGTAACCCCTGAGCACAGCCGGGTGTGGCCCAAAAACAAAACAAAAAAAAAGAAAACAAAACAAAAAAAAACTTCCTGCATTTGAACTGTTTTAGGTTATCTCTTTACCCTTTAGTTGCATCATTTTCTAGCTGGTTTAAATGTGTTTTATAGTTTTCCATAATTCATGTTCCCAACTGCACACTGTTTTACTGTGTATTTTAATGTAGTAGCCTGTTTTCAAACTGTATTTTCTGTATAAATGTTCTTGTAATTTTGTTTAGGAAAGTTTAATGAAAATGCTTGGTTAAATATGTTTAGGGAAGGTTAATAAATAAGAACTAGAAAGTTCCAGTAAAAAATGCTTGGTTAAATAGCATTAAGTATGAAAAAACATTTTTTTGGGGGGGGTCACACCCGGCAGCACTCAGGGATTACTCCTGGCTCTATGCTCAGAAATCGCTCCTGGCAGGCTCAGGGGGACCATATGGGATGCCGGGATTTGAACCACCATCCTTCTGCATGAAAGGCAAAAGCCTTCTCTCGGTCCCTTGCACCCTCACTGCTTCCCTCCCTCCTTCCTCTCTCCCTCCTATGTCCCTCCCTCCCTCCCTTTCTTCCTTCCTCTCTTCCTTTCCCTCACACCCTCCCTCCCTCCTTCCTTCTTGCTTCCCTCGCTCACTCTCTTCCATCCTCTCCATCCCTTTCTTTCCTTCCTTTTCTCTTCCTTCCCTTCCTTCAACCTTCCTTCCTTCCTTCCTCTCTTTCTTCCCCTCCCTCCCTTCTTTCCATCTTTCCTTTCTCTCTTCCTTCCCATCCCTCCCTCCTTCTTTCCTCCCTCCCTTCCTTTCTTCCTTCCTCTTGCCCTCCCTCCCTCTCTTCCTTCTTTCCTCTCTTGCTTCTCCCACCCTCCCTCACTCCTTCCTTCCTTCTTTTCTCCCTCCCTTCCTCTCCCTCTCCTTTCCTTCCTTCCTATCTTCCTATCCCTCCTTCCCTCCCTCCCTCTTTTTTCCTTCCTTCCTCCCTCCTTTCCTCCTTCCCTCTCTCCACTTTCCCTCCCACATCCCTCTCTCTTCCTTTCTCTATTCCTTTCCCTTGCACCCTCCCGTCCTCCCTCCTTTACTTGCTCACTCTCTTCTTTCCCCTCCCTCCCATTTACTTTCTTCCTTTTCCCTTCCTTCCTTTCTCTCTTCCTTCCTCTCTCCCTCCCTTCCTCTTCCTTCCTTCAACCTTTCTTCCTCTTTTCCTTCCCTTCTTCCCTCATTTCTTCCCTTCCTTCCTTTCCATCTTTCCTTTCTCTATTCCTTCCCATTTCTCCCTCCCTATCTTCCTTCCTTCCTCTCTCCCTCCCTCCTTCCTTTCCTTCCCTCCTCTCTTGCTTCCTCTCCTACCCTCCATCCCTCCTTCCTTTCTCTCTTCCTTCCCCTCCCAACCTCCCTCCTTTCTTCTTTTCTCCCTCTCTTCCTTCCCCTCCCTTACCTTTCCATCCTTCCTTCCTTTCTTCCTCTCTTCCTTCCTCTCCCTCCCTCTCTTCCACCTTCCTTCCTCTCTTCCTTCCCCTACTTTCCTCCCTCTCTTCCTTCCCTCTTTTCTCCTTCCCTCCCTCCTTTCTTCCTTCCCTTCCTCCTTTCTTCTCTTTCCCTTCTTCTCTCCTGTTCTTCCTCCCTTCCTCCTTACCTCCCTCCCTCCCTCCCTCCCACCCTTCCTTCCTTCCTTCCTTCCTTCCTTCCTTCCTTCCTTCCTTCCTTCCTTCCTTCCTTCCTTCCTTCCTTCCTTCCTTCCTTCCTTTCTTCCTTCCTTCTTCCTTCCTTCCTTCCAATTGTGTGACCTCCCTAAAAGTACCACAACTCCAAATGTGGAAGATCACTGTGAATGTCACATGATCCTATGTGCGAACACCTCAGACCCAGCATTTAAGCACAGAGCCCAGTGTGGACTCACTGGCTTCTCCAAAATGAAGAGTGAAAAGGAGAAGGTCTAATCTGGGGGAGACCACAGTGGTAGTTCAAACGTACAGTTTGGCACATGCCAGGGTCTGGGTTCCAACTCACTCTCACAAGTCTCATGCCAACCTGCAGCACTGCTGCTGTATCTCCCCCCCCACCAACAGCTGGACCCAAACATTGAACTGACCAGGTTGGCTGAGGATCCCTAGAAGTGGCCTTTGGGAATCCTGAGCACTGACTGGAAGGTGCTCTGCACCCCCTTAAATAAAAATATACAAAAGATATGTCTATGGGACTTGGTAGATCAAAAAGAGATTAAAATTTTTGCCCTGCATGTTACTGGTCCCGATTTAATCCTAGATTCTACAGATGGTCCCTGAGCACAGAGCTAGGAGTGGCACCCAGCACTTCCAGGGGTGCCCCTTTCCCTAAACTACAAGAACAGCAAAAGACTAAAGAAGGTGAAAGGACGAGCTGTAGGACAGAGGGGAGGGCCTTGTATGTAGCTGACCCAGGTTTGATATCTGGGACCCCAAGAGTCCCATGAAACCTGCCAGGAATGATCTTTGAGCACAGAGCTAAGAATCAGCCAGGAATACTGAGAGGTGTATCCCCAAAACTAAAATAAACAGAAAAAAAGCTGGGATGGTCTTCAGAGATTCCCAAGTGGGCAGAATCATGGCAGTGACTCTAATTTGTACCATGTCCAACTTCCAATGGAAAATGACCCGACAGTTGAACATAGGCAAGTGTGACACTGCTCTAGAGAGCACAGAGCCAGTAGTCAGCCTTGAGCATCACCAGGTGTGGTCCACACACAAAATATCAGACCTTCTGGGCCCGGAGAGATAGCACAGTGGTGTTTGCCTTGCAAGCAGCCGATCCAGGACTAAAGGTGGTTCAAATCCCGGTGTCCCATATGGTCCCCCGTGCCTGTCAGGAGCTGTTTCTGAGCAGACAGCCAGGAGTAACCCCTGAGCAACGCCGGGTGTGGCCCAAAATCCAAAAAAAAAAAAAAATATATATATATATCAGACCTTCCTCGGATGGAGTGTTGAAGCTCTCCAAAATGTGCCTCCTTTCTCCAAACTTTACCTTTCTGCAGCTCCAGGAAGGTGCTGAATGTACTTGGTGCCCCTTTCATTTGACAGTTACTAGTTTTTCAGGGACAACAGGTATTGCTCAATGACAAGGAGTGTGAGGTGGTGTCTATGAGGCTTGCCTGTGGGCAAATACCTCTGGAGACACCCTATATCCCAGAGAATATGAGTCAAAATGGGCTACAGCCAGAAACAAAAGATTCTGAGGGCCAGGAGAGATAGCACAGCGGCATTTGCCTTGCAAGCAGCCGATCCAGGACCAAAGGTGGTTGGTTCGAATCCCGGTGTCCCATATGTTCCCCCGTGCCTGCCAGGAGCTATTTCTGAGCTGACAGCCAGGAGTAACCCTTGAGCACCGCCGGGTGTGGCCCAAAAACAAAACAAAACAAAAGATTCTGAGCCTTCAGTTTTCTAAACAGAACTGAACTACACAGATATTGCATTCTTTTTTGGGTAGTGCTCAAGGGACACTCTGGGATGCCAAAGATAGAACATGGGTCAGCTGCATGCAAGGTCAATGTCCTTCTTGCTGTGCTCTCCCTCTGGCATCACCAAGACTGATTCTTGAGAGGCAAACTTGGGGAGCTGCTCTTAGAGGTCTCCACGGATCTTGCAGTGACTGGTAGGATCAACCTGGAATCCACACAGACATACTTGAGCTCTGGCCATTGGAACCAGCTCTGTGGCCACCAAAAGCCTTTATTTTATTCACCAACCCCACTGAAGTTTATTTACTCCAAAGATAGTTTCTTCGCACCTGCCAGGACAGTTAACCCCAGCATCAAATGCAGATAAGGGCCAAACGAACCAAAACAATGAAAACAAAAGGATGTTCAGCTTTAATGGGCACCATTCATGGGCTAAACCTGCCCGCCCATGTCAGATCCTTCCTTGTTTGACTAGAGGCTGGCATTGACCCAAACCCTAGGGTGGTAAAAGTAGGGCACTGGGGTTAGGGGGTTGGATGTTCCCAAAGGCATAGCTTCTATGGCCAGAGCGGGGAGGGCATTTGTTTGCTCATGGCTAATCTAAGTTCAATCCTCAGCATCCCATATGGTTCTCCAAGCCTATCAGGAGAGAGTTCTTAGCACAGAACCAGGAGTAAGCTCTAAACTTTCTCTGAGCCAGTTGTGGTCCCCAAAACTATGAAGTGTGGCTCTTTTTATTTTGGGGGGGGTCCACACCCGGCAGCGCTCAGGGGTTACTACTGGCTCTACATTTAGAAGTCGTTCCTTGCAGGCTCAGGGGACCATATGGGATGCCTGATTTGAACCACCGTCCTTCTGCATGTAAGGCAAACGCCCTACCTTCATGCCATCTCTCTGGCCCCTAGGTGCGGCTCTTGGAGAAGGCTTGCTCTGAGAGAGGGAAAGGATGATGGAGTGGGAGAGGGAAAGATTGGGGAACACCATCATCTTCTCGACAGCAGCTTTGCTTCAGCACTTTGTTCTGCCTTGAACTGAGGACCCAAGGACCTTGTGAGACTGTGCAACCTCCCGTAGGGGACCCCCTGACCCGCGGGGGTGTGGAAATGAAGGTTGCTAGTTATTCGTGGGTTTGCCCGAGCAGAACCGACCTGGGAAGAAAACTTGAGAAGTTAGTAAGAAAAGTCCTCAAGACAACACATGCTGTTCAAAAGGGGGTTTATTGTCGGGGAGATCAGCTTTTAAGGGCTGAGATACGTCAGAGGGTGTTACAGGTTTTCCACCAATTACAATTGCAAGCATTCATTAACATAAACTGGGGGGCAGGTAATAGGGAGGGGCAAAGAGGTAGACCTGAGCACATGTTTACCCTGAAAGCATAAGCTTCAAACAGAGTTCTATAAATTTTACTCAGCAAGCATAAATAAAACATCAGCTGTAATCATAATAATCTTTTGCTAACACAAAGGCAAGTTGCTCTATATTTTTCTTTCTGACTGGATGTATTGGGCTGCTTTGAATTACTTTAGTATTTGTCTATTTCCTTTGTTCTCAGGGCATGGGCGCCTTTGGTCATGTGGGTGACAAGGTCAGGGATTACTGAGGTGTCCTTTGTTCAAGGTTTCATCAGCTAGGCTCCCCACAAGACTGAACATGACAGAGATCAACACCTTGTCTGGGGCTATGTGAGTGGGTGGCTCGTGAGTGGGTGGCCTTACTAGTGGTGGTTGCATCTTCCATGAACCTCATCTTCTAGGAAACACACACAAGCAGAAAAGCCAACTGTAGGGAGGCTGCTTTAGATCATGTGGTCCAGGATTCCAAAGCCATGACAACAGGGAGAAGTGACCCCATTCATGTGTCAGGGTTGTGTCAGGTGGGGGTCTTCAGTTCCTAGGACTTACTCTGAAACTCTGATCTCTGTGTTCAGAAAATGACTCTTGGGGCCGGAGCGGTGGTGCAGGGCTTAAGGTGTATGCCTTGTGCACAGTAGCCTAGAACGGACTGTGGTTCAATCCCCTAGCCTCCCATATCAATCACCTCCCATCAAGCCAGGGGTGATTTCTGGGCACATAGCCAGGAGTAACCCCTGAGCATCATCAAGTGTGGCCCCAACCCCCCCCCCAAAAAAAAAAAAAGAAAAAATGATTTCTGTTGGGGCTTTGGGGACCATATGAGGTTTTAATGGCCAAATTTGACATGCAAGGCAAACACTCTACTACTGACTGCTATGACATCAGGTCTAAGAGCACTATTTTTGGGGGGGCGGTCACACCTGGCAATGCTCAGCGGTTACTCCTGGCTCTACACACAGAAATCACTCATGGCAGGCTCGGGGGACCATATGGATGCTGGGATTTGAACCACTGTCTTTCTGCATGTAAGGCAAACACCTTATCTTCATGCTATTTCTCCGGCCCCTAAGAGCACTTATTTAAAAAAAAACAAAAAACAACAACTATGTGTTTTGTGACACTACCAGAGCTGCTTAAGGCTTACTCCTGGTGGTTCTTGGTGGAACACAGTGGATGCCAGGGATCGAATGCTGGTACTATGGCTCCAGTTCCTGAAATTGCTTTTTTTTCCCCACAAGTGATTCCTGAAACTGAGGCTGTTCTGGTTGAACTGACATATTTTGTTTCTTTCCTTACCTTTCCTCTTCTTTTCTGTGTTTTTGGGGTCAGATCAGGCAGTGCTTAGGGTTTACTTCTGGCTCTGCACTCAGAAATCGCTCCTGGCAGACTCGGGGGATTATATGGATGCCAGGAATTAAACCTGGGTGCGTCCCGTGTTGGCCGCATGCAAGGGAAACATTCTATTGCTGGTCTACTCCTCTGGCCCCTTGTTTGTTTTCTTTATCCAGTTGCTGTGATAATAAAAGTGTTTGCTTAGCACAGATTCTGAATAATACTTAGGTTAATTTTTATGATTACAGAACAGTTTATCCTGCAATAAGGGGAGTAAAACTCCTTGGAGGAGAAGTAAGGATTTAAAAAAAATTGTGGGGCCGGGCGGTGGCGCTAAAGGTAAGGTGCCTGCCTTACCTGCGCTACCCTAGGACGGACCATGGTTCGATCCCCCGGCGTCCCATATGGTCCCCCAAGCCAGGAGCGACTTCTGAGCGCATAGCCAGGAGTAACCCCTGAGCGTCACCGGGTGTGGCCCAAAAACCAAAAAAAAAATAAAAAAAAAAAATTGTATTTTTTTTTTTTTTTTGCTATTTGCTTGCCACAATGGGAAAGCTCTACTCTTCAGGAAGTTCTTTTACGTTAATTGATTAGAAACTTCTCTCTCTCTCTCTTTTTTTTTTTTTTGTTTTTGGGTCACACCTGGCGGTGCTCAGGGGTTACTCCTGGCTGTCTGCTCAGAAATAGCTCCTGGCAGGCACAGGGAACCATATGGGACACCGGGATTCGAACCAACCACCTTTGGTCCTGGATCGGCTGCTTGCAAGGCAAACGCCGCTGTGCTATCTCCCTGGGCCCGAAACTTCTCATCTTTTTGTGGGAATCGAAAGGCCACATCTGGTGGTGTGAGGGGATCCTCCAAACTGTCCTCTGGAACCTCCTTTAGTGCCAGGAATTAAACTCAGGCCACTTTATGGGGACAGAGGGGGGGCATAGAACAGGATGTTTGGGGCCATGCCTGTGATATTCAGAAGTTACTGGTCAGGAGTAGCTAAGGGATCACTCCTGGGGATTTCTGGGGATGCTTTGCAGTGCCAGGAATGGAACCTGGGCTGATCACCTGCAAGGCAAGCTTCCTGTCAGCTGTTCTAGCCCTCTGGACCCTCCTTTGATTTCAAATAACCAAGGTAGAAGTCCTAGAGCTAAGGAGTACTGCAATTCGGGTGCTTTCCTTGCATGCAGTCGATCCAGATTTGATCCCCGGCATCCTGTATGTCCCCCCCAAGCACTGCCAAGAGTACTCCTGAGAAACACCGGGTGTGTTCTGAAAAAAAAAAACAAGCAAAAAGTAAAACTGGGGTTTATGGGCCCGGAGAGATAGCACAGCGGCGTTTGCCTTGCAAGCAGCAGATCCAGGACCTAAGGTGGTTGGTTCGAATCCCGGCATCCCATATGGTCCCCTGTGCCTGCCAAGAGCTATTTCTGAGCAGACAGCCAGGAGTAACCCCCCGAGCATGGCCGGGTGTGGCCCAAAAACCAAAAACCAAAACCAAACCAAAACAAAACAAAACAAAAAACACCTAGGGCTAGGGCCAGAGAGATGTTTACCTTGCATGCAGCCAATTCAGGACAGACAGTGTTTCGAATCCCAGCATCCCATTTGATCCCCGAGCCTGCCAGAAGCAATTTCTGAGTGCAGAGCCAGGAGTAAACCCTGAGCGCTGACAAGTGTGACCCCCATACAAACAAACAAACAACAAACAAACAAAAAAAACCTGGGGGCTAGAGATTTCTGCTTAGGGGAGAGAAAGCTGACAGGGCTGAGTTTGCAGAGGGAGGGGCAGCTGTGATTGGGGCGGGCTCTTTGCTGGTTTCTGGTATGTGGATCCCGCTAGGACAGTGCTTCTCAATTATTTTCTGTCATGCTCCCCTAGGAAGAAAACAGTTTTCGCACCCCCCGCGCGACTGTAAATAGTATCTTTATTAAAAAAAATACTTTAACTTGCAAAACAAAAATACATAAAATAATTTGAGCTGTGTTTTTTTTTTTTTTTTTTTTTTTTTTTTTTTTTTTGTTGTTTTTGGGCCACACCCGGCGTTGCTCAGGGGTTACTCCTGGCTGTCTGCTCAGAAATAGCTCCTGGCAGGCACGGGGGACCGTATGGGACACCGGGATTTGAACCAACCACCTTTGGTCCTGGATCAGCTGCTTGCAAGGCAAACGCCGCTGTGCTATCTCTCCGGGCCCTGAGCTGATTTTTTAATCAGAGGCAATGTCTGGATTGATGGCTACAATGAGCACTTTTTGCAATGCATAGCTTTTCGAAGCGGGGTTTGAAGCAGGACACAGCAACTCTCAGCTCCAGAGACATACAGAGACATAAACACGGGGCTTAGCTCAGAAATCGCTCCTGGCAGGCTCGGGGGACCATATGGGATGCAGGGATTCGAACCACCGACCTTCTGCACGCAAGGCTAACGCCTTACCTCCATGCTATCTCTCCGGCCCCCTGGAGGGTAGATTTCACTGTCCCTGGGGATGCCACTGATGCCACAAGGACACAGAAGCCTTTGTGGACACTAAGAGCCACTAAGGGGAGAGAGAGGCAGGTGACCTCTTGCTTTGCAGCTCTCGGCCAGTAGATGGCGCCATCTCGCTTCGGTAGTGCCAGTCCCGCCAGGATTTCGAGGTGTTCCCTTGGTTTGGGCCTTTGGGTTTTCATTTTGTTTGTTTGTTTGTTTGTTTGTTTGTTTTTGGGTCACACCCAGCAGTGCTCGGGGTTCCTCCTGGCTCTACGCTCAGAAATCGCTCCTGGCAGGCTCGGGGGACCATATGGGATGCCGGGATTCGAACCACCGTCCTTCTGCATGCAAGGCAAACGCATTACCTCCATGCTATCTCGCCGGCCCCTGGGTTTTAATATTTGTTTTTAGTTTTTGGCAGTTTGGGCCAGCGATGCTCAGGGGTTACTTCTAGCTCTGCATTTAGCAATCACGCCTGGCAGTGCTCGGAGGCTGCCAGGAATCCAATCTGACTCTAGTACTCAAATTTTATTGTCCCCCTCCACCCCTTACATTCAGGGGGAACCCCCCACCTACCTTCCTCTCCCCATTTCATCCCAAAGGAGAGAGAGTGGGCAGGATCATCAGCCCAAGCCACATGGAGGCTCCTTGTCTGCCCTGACTTGGTCCCCGGGGCCACCTGTGCAGAGGGCCAGTTTTTGGGGGGCTGGTCACCTCTCTGAAGGGGTGCTATGTGGCCTGCGTGTGTCCTTGTCCTGATGCGTTGCTGCCCGGTTCTGAGGCTTATCAAAGGCGGCCACCCCTGGCCCGGTGGGTCACCCCATCCTGCATTGGAGGTTTATTCTTGACCATCTCTTCGTCGCTCGAATCTGACTCCTCCACATCGCTGCGAACGTCCTTCATCTGGGGCACAGGTGGGATAGAGGACAGAAATCAGGGGACCAAGGAAAACCCAAAGGAGGGGCTTTGGGAAGAGTGCCTAGCCCCGCCCCTGCATGACCACGCCCACCTGCCACACCCTTCAGGATGGACCTGTAGAGCCATAGCCCCGCCTATTTGGTCCAGGGAGAAGCTGCAAGCCCTGCCCCTTGCCATGGCCCCTCCCACTTTACTCTTATTGGTGAAACTGTAGAGCACTGCCCCCTACCCTGGCCCCGCCCACCTACCACGCCCCTTCAGGAACTGTAGAGCCATAGCTCCTCCCATTTGGCCCTCGTGCAGAAGCTGCAAGCCCCGCCCTTGCCCTTGCCCCGCCCACTTTACCCTTACTGGTGGAACCCATTGCCCTGGCCCCGCCCACATGCCACGCCCCTCAGGATGGAACTGTAGAGCCTTAGCCCCTCCCTTTTGGCCCTCTCGGAGAAGCTGTAGAGCCCCGCCCATTACTCTGGCCCCGCCCACCCACCCCACCCGTGTAGAGCCATAGCCCCGCCCACCCGGCCCTTTTGGTTGAACTCTTTTTTTAATTTTTTTATATTTTATTTAAACACCTTGACTACATACATGATTGTGTTTGGGTTTCAGTCATGTAAAGAACACCATCCATCACCAGTGCAACATTCCCATCACCAATGTCCCAAGTCTCCCTCTTCCCCACCCGACCCCCGCCTGTACTCTAGACAGGCTTTCCATTTCCCTCCTACATTCTCATTATTAGGACAGTTCAAAATGTAGTTATTTCTCTAACTAAACTCATCACTCTTTGTGGTGAGCTTCATGAGGTGAGCTGTAACTTCCAGCTCTTTTCTCTTTAATGTCTGAAAGTTATTATTGCAAGAATGTCTTTCATTTTTCTTAAAACCCATAGATGAGTGAGACCATTCTGTGTTTTTTTCTCTCTCTCTCTGACTTATTTCACTCAGCATAATAGATTCCGTGTATATCCATGTATAGAAAAATTTCATGACTTCATCTCTCCTGACAGCTGCATAATATTCCATTGTGTATATGTACCACAGTTTCTTTAGCCATTCGTCTGTTGAAGGGCATCTTGGTTGTTTCCAGAGTCTTGCTATGGTAAATAGTGCTGCAATGAATATAGGTGTAAGGAAGGGGTTTTTGTACTGTATTTTTGTGTTCCTAGGGTATATTCCTAGGAGTGGTATAGCTGGATCATATGGGAGCTCGATTTCCAGTTTTTGGAGGAATCTCCATATCGCTTTCCATAAAGGTTGAACTAGACGACATTCCCACCAGCAGTGGATAAGAGTTCCTTTCTCTCCACATCCCCGCCAACACTGTTTATTCTCATTCTTTGTGATGTGTGCCATTCGCTGTGGTGTGAGGTGGTACCTCATCGTTGTTTTGATTTGCATCTCCCTGATGAATAGTGATGTGGAGCATTTTTTCATGTGTCTTTTGGCCATTTGTATTTCTTCTTTGTCAAAGTGTCTGTCCATTTCTTCTCCCCATTTTTTGATGGAATTAGATGTTTTTTTCTTGTAAAGTTCTGTCAGTGTCTTGTATATTTTGGAGATTAGCCCCTTATCTGATGAGTATTGGGTGAATAGTTTCTCCCACTCAGTGGGTGGCTCTTGTATCCTGGGCGCTATTTCCTTTGAGGTGCAGAAGCTTTTCAGCTTAATATATTCCCATCTGTTAATCTCTGCTTTCACTTGCTTGGAGAGTGCAGTTTCCTCCTTGAAGATGCCTGTACTCTCAATGTCCTGGAGTGTTTTGCTTATGTGTTGTTCTATATATCTTATGGTTTCGGGTCTGATATTGAGGTCTTTAATCCATTTGGATTTTACCTTCATACATGATGTTAGCTGAGGATCTCAGTTCAAATTTTTTGCAAGTGGCTATCCAGTTGTGCCAACACCACTTGTTGAAGAGGCTTTCCCTGCTCCATTTAGGATTTCTTGCTCCTTTATCAAAAATTAGGTGATTGTATGTCTGGGGAACATTTTCTGAGTATTCAAGCCTATTCCACTGATTTGAGGGCCTGTCTTTATTCTGATACCATGCTGTTTTGATAACTATTGCTTTGTAGTAAAGTTTAAAGTTGGGGAAAGTAATTCCTCCCATATTCTTTTTTCCAATGATTGCTTTAGCTATTCTAGGGTGTTTATTGTTCCAAACAAATTTCAAAAGTGCCTGATCCACTTCTTTGAAGAATGTCATGGGTATCTTTAGAGGGATTGCATTAAATCTGTATAATGCCTTGGGGAGTATTGCCATTTTGATGATGTTAATCCTGCCAATCCATGAGCAGGGTATGTGTTTCCATTTCTGTGTGTCCTCTCTTATTTCTTGGAGCAGAGTTTTATAGTTTTCTTTGTATAGATCCTTCACATTTTTAGTCAAGTTGATTCCAAGATATTTGAGTTTGTGTGGCACTATTGTGAATGGGGTTGTTTTCTTTTTCTTTTTTTTTTTTTAGACATTCAATACTTTAATATATATCATGTTATATTTTCTTTTTTTTTCCTTTTTTTAATTTAAACACCTTGATTACATACATGATTGTGTTTGGGTTTCAGTCATGTAAAGAACACCACCCATCACCAATGCAACATTCCCATCACCAATGTCCCAAGTCTCCCTCCTCCCCACCTGAACCCCGCCTGTACTCTAAACAGGCTCTCCATTTCTCTCATACATTCTCATTATTAGGAAAGTTCAAAATGTAGTTATTTCTCTAACTAAACTC
This sequence comes from Suncus etruscus, assembly GCF_024139225.1. Taxonomy (NCBI): domain Eukaryota; kingdom Metazoa; phylum Chordata; class Mammalia; order Eulipotyphla; family Soricidae; genus Suncus; species Suncus etruscus. The sequence continues at coordinate 86,571,687 of NC_064862.1, read as the reverse complement.
ATCACTCTTTGTGGTGAGCTTCCTGTGGTGAGCTGGAACTTCCAGCTCTTTTCTCTTTTGTGTCTGAAAATTATTATTGCAAGAATGTCTTTCATTTTTCTTAAAACCCATAGATGAGTGAGACCATTCTGCGTTTTTCTCTCTCTCTCTGACTTATTTCACTCAGCATAATAGATTCCGTGTACATCCATGTATAGAAAAATTTCATGACTTCATCTCTCCTGACAGCTGCATAATATTCCACTGTGTATATGTACCACAGTTTCTTTAGCCATTCGTCTATTGAAGGGCATCTTGGTTGTTTCCAGACTCTTGCTATGGTAAATAGTGCTGCAATGAATATAGGTGTAAGGAAGGGGTTTTTGTATTGTATTTTTGTGTTCCTAGGGTATATTCCTAGGAGTGGTATAGCTGGATCGTATGGGAGCTCAATTTCCAGTTTTTGGAGGAATCTCCATATCGCTTTCCATAAAGGTTGAACTAGACGGCATTCCCACCATTCTATATGGTCCCCCAAGCCAGGAGCGGTTTCTGAACACATAGCCAGGAGTAATCCCCCCTGAGCGTCACATGGTGTGCCCTCCCCCGACAAAAAGAAATGTAGGCAGTGCTGATGTTTTTCATATTACCATGGTAACAGGCAGGGAAAGAGGTTAAATGGAGCTAGATAGGAAAGAGGCTGAAGATATAGCACTGTGGGATATAGCACTTTGCACATGGCTGACTCGGGATCTTTCTCCTGGATCCCATCGGATCTATGAGAACCACCAGGAGATTCCAGAGGACAGAGCTTCATCATGTGTGGTCCCCAAACTAAAAAACAAAAAAAGTCAAACCTTTTTCAATTAGATGAAGTTTTGGGGGCCCCCAAATTTTGGTTCCAGTCTTTTTCCACTAAACCTTACCTCTTCACAGCTTCTTTTTATACTGGGCAAATAGCTCGGCCTTCGTGGGACAATTACTAGCTTTTCAGGGACAGTGAGAATTGCTCAACAGTGAGGCAGGTTAGGTATGGCCCACGACCCTTGCCTATGTGCAAGAAGGTGTTGTGACACCCTGTATCCTGGAGATCCCCAGTTACATAAGTGGGCTGCAGCCAGAAGCGAGATTCTGAGCTCTCATCTTTCCAAACAGAACTGAGCAGAATCAAACTTCCTTGTCTTTGAATACCTGATCTCTGATCACTCTTGGTGGTGTTCAAGGGACATTATGGGATGTCATGGATTGAACCTGGGTTGTCCAGGCACAAAACCAATGTCATTCCTGCCATGCTATTGCTCCAGCCCACCTTTTGCATTCTTGCCCTTTGGTCCCAAATGACACCAAGGGCAGCAGAGACAAGATTTGGAGGAGGCTCTGTGCTGTCTCTGGCTGAAACCCCATAGGGTCCCCTGAACCTTGACAGGAATGATTCCTGAACACAGAGCCAGAAGGTATACCTGAGCAGTGCTGGATGCTTTGACCCTGTTTGGTCTCTCTGCTTGCACATCTGCATGCTCCTGTATCCTCTGATCCCATCTTCACCTCATACAAATGTGTTGTTGTAGGTGTGCGATACTTTATCTCTCTTCCTACATTTTCTTTTCTTCTCTTTTCTTTTGAGCCACCCATCAGTGCTCAGGGGTTACTCTTGCTCTAAACTGAGAAATCACTCCTGGTAGGGTCAGGGACTATATGGTATGCTGGGGATCAAACCTAGGTCAGCTATGTGCAAGGCAAATGCCTACCATATGTGCAGTTGCTCAGACCTCCCCTCTCGCTCTTATTCTGTCTCTTTTGTCACTCCAGTTGTACTCAGAGGTTACACCTGGCTCTGCACATAGGAATCTCTCCTGGCAAACTCATGGTGGGGTGGCAGAGATCCAACCCAGGTCAGCTACGTGCAGGGCCTTACCTTTTGTACTATCTCTCTGCACCCCCTTATTCTTTTAAGTTTAACAAAAGATTGTTCGTCAGCCACAAATTCCACACTGACTGATCAGGGACATCTCCTAGAGAAGGTGATCATCTCCAAGGTCATGAATGAGATTATACAGAGTGAATACATGGCAATTTTTGCTTCTGTCAGTCTTTAAATGATTATCTATTGGGGCTGGATAATAGCGCAGCATAAGGGTGTTTACTTGCACATGTACAATCCCAGATGGACCCCAGTTTGATTCCCGTTATCCCATATGGTCCCCTGTGCCTGCCATGGTCAAGTGATTTCTGAGTACAGAATCAGGAGTAACCCTTGAGTGCCACATGGTTTGATTAAAAAAAAATTAGCTGTTGTCTAGGACATTTTCCAGATAGGCTACCTGATATGGCCAGGTAGCTTGGGACAGTGTTACTAGAAACAGGATTAAGATAGCTTAACATGTGGCTTACAACATGTGGTCATTAAAAAATAGCATTCTTCCTATTATAGTGATGCAAGACTGAACATTCTCTCCTCTTCTTATGGACTTGAGTCAAATTCTTGGCTTTCCTTGAGGTTCCTAGTCCATGGTCCCTGCTTATGGGCACAACTAACTTGAACACAACCATTTTTTTTTTTTTGGTTTTTTGGGTCACACCTGGCGGTGCTCAGGGGTTACTCCTGGCTGTCTGCTCAGAAATAGCTCCTGGCAGGCACGGGGGACCATATGGGACACCGGGATTCGAACCAACCACCTTTGGTCCTGGATCTGTTGCTTGCAAGGCAAACGCCGCTATGCTATCTCTCCGGGCCTGAACACAACCATTTTAACTGCATATATGCATGCCTGAATAACAGGGGTGAGGAAATTTATTATCAAGAGCATCAGAAAAAGAGTAAACAGTGGCCTAGCCTACAATCCTTGGTGATTGAGCGAAACACTGTTCATACTTGAAGGTGGAATATGTCCATTCTTGCACAGTGGACTTCACCTGCTGCAGCATTCCCCAGAGGACCCCAATCTGTTCCCCTTGAGCCATACAGTCCACCTTATTTTATGTACCTGAAGTCCAAACTCCTCCTGTTCTACAGGGACACTTTTTTGGGGGGGAGGTGTCATACCCTGCAGCGCTCAGGGATTACTCCTGGCTCTACATTCAGAAATATCTCCTGGCAGGCTCGGGAGACCATATGGGATGCCAGAATTTGAACCACCGTCCTTCGGCATGCAAAGCAAATGCCCTGCCTCCATGCTATTTCTTCGACTTCGCACAGGGACACTTTTTAAAGGTGTCCAGTGAGTACTCTAGATGTATGCTGGCAATTTCTGGAGAAGTTTGATCCTAGGCTCTCTTTTACTCTATGCTCGAAGGTGGGGCTTACACTGGCACCTTAAGGCAGTGTTGAACTGCTGGCTACAGCCTCCTTATTATTATTATTATTATTATTATTATTATTATTATTATTATTATTATTATTATTTTGGTTTTTGGGCCACACCCAGCGGTGCTCAGGGGTTACTCCTGACTGTCTGCTCAGAAATAGCTCCTGGCAGGCACGGGGGACCATATGGGACACCGGGATTCGAACCAACCACCTTTGGTCCTGGATCGGCTGCTTGCAAGGCAAACACCGCTGTGCTATCTCTCCGGGCCTCAGCCTCCTTATTTGATGCTTCCCTACTAGAAAGTTATTCTGGACACATTCTCTTAAAGACCTTACTGATATTTGAGCCAGACAACTCTGGCTAACAGCACTCCAAAATTCTGCCTGAGACATCTAGCCTGAGAATTAGGGTCTGGCTCCCTCTGTAATTTGAGTATGTGCTGCAGGTGGCCTCCCTTACACATTCCTATACCCTGCAGAGAAAGCACTCCTCTCCATCACATTCCCCCCACATTTTGGGGGACTCTATTCTGGACACACATAAAATGAGAATCTCTCAGAGCAACTTCCCTATCCTGGAACCTGAAATATAATGAAGAGATTCCTTGGGTGACAGTTTGACCTACAAACACCTATCTGCAGTCTGGGTAAGAGGGTGTTCATTCTTGCTGGTCATCCCACAGTCACCAGCTGCCATAAGTAGGAGCACCAAAATGATCTGCATTATGTCCTAGTCATCGGAGCTGAATTAGCTGGATGTGTAGAGGGTCCTTTTCATTCAAGATGTGACTCTGAAAAAGAAAAACAAGGTTTCTTCAGCAGGCCTCTGCTCTTTCCCCATACTGCTGTTTGCAAAAGTTCCAATAAATCAGCAAGCCTCTGCTCTTCCCCCATGGCTAATCACATTCTTCAATAGAAATTGCAGCTGAAAAATGTTACAGCAAGTGAAGCTGTCACAAGATGTTCCAGTACTATCACAAAATGTAACCAATGAAGCTTGCTGTAACCTCAAAAAGAAATAATGCTTGTTCTTTGTGCCTCCCTAAACTATACTCCATAAAAGCCCTGCTAGATCCTTGATTGGGGGTCTTTGTTCACTGGCTAACTCTGAGGAGTGCCGTGGGCATTGAACCTGATGAGTCAGAATAAAATCCTCACCTTTGTTCTTGCATGGTTGTGTGTCTTCTTGGGACCCCTAGGGATGCTGAAGAATGGAGAATTGGTCTCTAGACCCTAGCAACTCTTTACCACAAAGAGAAAAGAGGTTCCTGTGTCTTCTTCAATCTTGCATCCTAACAGCTGTTTGGGTAGAATGAACAACATAGTGTCTTAAAATCCAGTTACCCAGAGAGACAACTGAGGGTTGTTGCCTTTCTGCACTGGGTCAGACAGAAATGCTTTTCACACCTGGTGCTAATCTTTTACACTTAGCATTACCAGGGAAAGCCACAAACTTTGATCCTTCTTTCCTTACACATCCATCCTCTTTAAAAGTTAATGTCTGGTTAATTCATTCCACTTGCCCTGACCTTTGGGATAGATAGGCACAATGTACTTTCCAGTTGATGTAAATAGTCAATAACTAGTTGAGTTCTCATAGCCCTCTTACCCTTACTCCCCTGGCATCTTTCCTGCTAACCTTCCTGTTTCACATTTTCCCTAGAGATTTTATCACCTTAAAAGCCATCAAAGGGGAGTGTGGGTGAAGGTCCATCTTCTGTAACTTCTTCAGTTTGGCAAAGGACTATAAATTCTTCCTATACGTTTAATGCTACCTTATCTCTTACTTAGGCAATTGACTGTTTTGGTTTTGCAGTTTCAACATCCGAAAAGATTAGATCAGTTAGACAGAAAAATATTACTTAAACTGATCAGGCCCTGAAACTGTAAATGGTCATCTCTATCCTTGGGAGGACACAGCAGTAGAAGATGCTCCCTCTGCGATGATGACACAGAGGTTATGCAACAGAACCAAAGCATGATAGCATTATACCTCTTTCCTTAGTATTTTTGTAATCTGTGTGAGGTCACACTGCCAGTCTTCTTCAGGATATGCTCCGTAGTGTTACAGATGTTGCCTGGAGAGGAGACCCAGGACTCCCACTAGGTTCAGTAATAGTAATTCAAACACAGCTCTGACTTACTTCTCCTAATGTCCTACTCAGTATAACCTTTCCCTGATAAAGTTTTAGCCAAACTAGTGATTGCATTTTCAGCTTTCAGTTCCACGTGAGCAGTTTAATACAAAGAGTAAATACACTTCCATATAGGTTACCCAAGAGGAGTAGGCTTTTAGTTAAGCATGCCAGAATGTATTTCATTCAATCATCTACAGAAAACTAGTTTTTTCTCCAGCTTCATTGAAACTTGCCAGATGACTAAATAAACTTGTTCATTTCCATAAACCCAGTAAAACTGGAGAATTCTCCATTTGGGGAACCCCATTATTAACAGAAAATTTCTGGGGATTGGTCAAGGACAGAGCTGGTGTTTTACAAATAAAGGCTAAAACACTTTACCTGTCAGGTTAGGGTTTTTCACGCTTGGTTGATGCAAGAATGAGAAGGTCAGATTATTATGAGGATGGCCTTGGGCATCTTACCCTCTGTAGGAATGTCCTGGAAGGAGACTTCCTAATCATCTCGGGGGTTGGGAGATATTTTGATCCTAAAACTTTTCTCATTGCTGAGAGCAGGACCTAGGCTGTGGCCAGCTGGTGCAGATCTAGCCACTTGTAGGAGATGTCTAATTTCCCTGCCTAGGCCAATCAACCTCTATGGTCTCCCTGAGCTCATCAGAGTAATTGTATCAGTTTGGGATCTGTTGTCACTTAACCTCAACCCCTTCCAACTGTGGTTCCCTGAAGGAGGATTCTGGGGTTCCCTAGGAGGCTTTTAAGATTTCTTGTCTGCAATGTTTCTCAATTTTCAAAACACACAGAACAACCACTATGCATATGATTTTAAATATCATTAGGAAAATCTTGGTTTTCTGTAATTCTAGGTAATTTCTAATTTAGAGACATCTACAGGTCCAGTTTTCTTTTTTTTTTTTTTTTTTTTTGGTTTTTGGGCCACACCCAGTGACGCTCAGGGGTTACTCCTGGCTATGCGCTCAGAAGTTGCTCCTGGCTTCTTGGGGGACCATATGGGATGCCGGGGGATCGAACCGCTGTCTGTCCTAGGCTAGCGCAGGCAAGGCAGGCACCTTACCTCCAGTGCCACCGCCCGGCCCCAGGTCCAGTTTTCTAAGAGCACTGTAACATGAGTCTAGAGCATCTAAGTTTCTTTTCCATGGACTTCTGCACATTACTTTGTTCTGTTTTTAACTTTTCTACATTCCAATTTGCAACCAATTGATTACCCTTCCATAGAATGCCCTTCATTTTTCATAACTCAATTCATTATCTTGCACAATACACAAATCTACGTTCCTTTTTCTAAAACTATCATCTGCATTTGTTCCCAGGAGATAGTGAGGCCTGTGTCTGGGTGGGGAACTGGGAATCTCTAGACCCTCTATGGAGCTTGAACAAATGAGGCCTTCTCTTTTCTCTAGCCTTCCCTCAGTTTCCTTCTGGGTTCCTGTACCATCATTGTTCATCTGCCCTTTGGGGCCTGCCAGGTTGTTGCCAGGGAAGGGATAGGGAACCTCACTCCTTAATCCCTTCCACCAAATGCAAACGGGACTATCTTTTTGGGTCTGTCTCAGCATCTTTCCTTCCTTCCCTTCAGTCCTCATTTTCCCAAACTGCATGGATTCGTGAAGTCATTTCAATTTATATCAGAGATCTCACTAGCCTGTTCTGCAGGTAGCTAGAGAATGGGCATCGTTAATTAGGCTGAAAAAAGGGAGAGGCAGGATGACGGTTTATAACGATCTGCGAGTTTATTGTTTTCAGCTAATCTTTTAAGGCAGAGGGCACATAACGTGATTACATAAGGATCACACATTAAGATTACATAAGTCATGAATGTTTACATATTTTCATCCCATCTTAAGTCCATATAAGCCATCATGTATTCACTAAAAGCCTATTTCCTGGAGCATTCTGCTCTTCACCAGATAAGAGCAGGAACACACACCCAGAGCTATGACTGCAGTTAAAGCTATATCCTTCTGCACCGTTTGGTACACTGGATCCCTATTGCTTAAGGGCAGCTCCTTCGGCCTGTTCCTGGCTTGTCAGGCAGCTCCCAACATATTCCCCCTTCTTTATAATTTTCAGAGCAGTCTAAGTTTGCTAGGCCAAACTTTTTTTCTTGATGAGAAATGTCTAAGTTGCATATATAATACATAATGACTTTATACAGAAAAGGAATACAACACAGGACAAAAAAGAGAGCAAAACAAAAAAGCACTCCAGCTAGAAACAATTGCTGGAGCCACTTCCAAGGTATCCATCTTGCCTTTTTTTTGGGAGGGGGGTGTCACACCCGGCAGTGCTCAGGGATTACTCCTGGCTCTATGCTCAGAAATCGCTCCTGCAGGCTCTGGGGACCATGTGGGATGCTGGGATTCGAACCACCAACCTTCTGCATGGAAGACAAATGCCTTACCTCCATGCTATCTCTCCAGCCCCAAGATAGCCATCTTGTTAGCCACATAGACAAATCCTAACCTTCTTCATTTTGTCTGATTCTTTTAGACAGTTGCTTTAGCTTATCAATTTTATCCTGAATGTATTGACCATTGTCAGGAATATTAAAACAACACATTCTTTTAATTTTTTCACACCCTTGGTGATGAAACAATAGCAAATAATCAATAGCAGCATGATTATCTAGAACTGCTGGTCTTATTTGCTTCTATTCTTGATTTAATAGAGCTATGGCTGTGAATGTGGCATTTAAGGCCCTTGCTATATTGCATCCCAAATGCTGTATCTGCCTCTGATTAATAGGTCCAAATAAAAACAAACCTATAAGGGACAAAATCATAGCAACACCATTTGCATTTGATAGGAAAGACACCTTATCAGTGCATTATTTAAATAGATGCATCAATCAATTTCCTATATGTTTATAAACCTTTTCAATTGATACTTACCTGACAGAAAAGCAGTCAGTTAGGACAGACAGCACCCCCAAGAGAAATTTCCAGGAATTATAATTATAAGTATATTCCCCACAAGTAAAGAACCATCCTAAGGGAAGATGAACATGACCATAATTAGAGATAACTTCCCTATAATTAGAACAACTTATGGATCCTAAAGATCTACAAAGTGCCCTGAATCATTAACCAAATTCACACAAGTACTTTGATTAGCAATAATTATGGAAGGAGTAAACAATTTTACCACCTGCAGGGAATAGAATAAGAAACAGGACCCAGGGGCGGGAGAGATAGCATGGAGGTAGGGCATTTGCTTTTCATGCAGAAGGACAGTGGTTCAAATCCCGGCATCTCATATGGTCCCCTGAGCCTGCCAGGAGTGATTTCTGAGCATAGAGCCAGGAGTAACCCCTGAGCACTGCTGGGTGTGACCAAAAAAGAAAAACAAAAAAAAAAAACAAAAACAAAACAAACAAAAAGAAACAGGACCCCAATTAGCCAAGTCTTTGTTGATTACAGGCTTATTGAGAAATTGTGCAAAGAAAGTTAAATTAGCTATAGCACTACTTGGTTTGCATACAGGTCTTACACAGTTCTCCAACATATAATGCATGTGGGAGTCCTGTTGCAGACAAGAGGAAGTTAAGACTTTGTGCCAAGGAAATTCAATAATTTTGTCCAAAAGCAAATCTTGTTGGGGTCAAGACAGAGTCCACTACAGATATCCCAAGGAGATTTAAGATAACAATCAGAGTCATTATAGAGCACAGGTTCGGGGCCTTCTGCTTCATGGTAAGTACCATCCACTCCCCCTCTCCTTCTTTGTGGTGATTGCTTCTCTTTTTTTTTTTTTTTTTTTTTGTGGTTTTTTTTTTTGGGTCACACCCGGCAGTGCTCAGGGGTTATTCCTGGCTTCACGCTCAGAAATTGCTCCTGGCAGGCATGGGGGACCATATGGGACGCCGGGATTCGAACTGATGACCTCCTACATGAAAGGCAAACACCTTACCTCCATGCTATCTCTCCGGCCCCATTTTTGCTTCTCATTCATAATTTTTCTCTCTTTTTTTTTTTGGTTTTTGGGCCACACCCAGCGGTGTTCAGGGGTTACTCCTGGCTGTCTGCTCAGAAATAGCTCTTGGCAGGCACGGGGGACCATATGGGACACCGGGATTCGAACCAACCACCTTTGGTCCTGGATCGGCTGCTTGCAAGGCAACCGCCGCTCTGCTATCTCTCTGGGCCCCATAGTCTTTCTCTTGATGTGTTGGGTCAGGGCCTTGTTTACAACTTTTCCTGGGGGGAGTGCAGCCGTTCTGGGAACCTTCAGCATCCTGTGGGAAAACACAAACATGCCCTTGTTTCCAAATGAGGACAGGGTAAGGACCTTTCCATAAACCAGTTAAAACATCTTTTCATTGGACCATAAGATGTAAAGATTTAGGCATCTGCCGAAATCGTTATGCTGCAGAGTGACCATCTTTGTCTAAATTTTAAAATAAATAGAGCATGATGTAAATAATTTTGGGATGTCCAGGTGTAACCCACATTCCCCCTTTTTAGTTTTAAAAGATGATTTTTAAGTACTTAATGAGAACACTCTACTATTTCCTGATCTTCAGGGTTGTAAGGTATCCCAGACTTATGGCAAATATGAAAGGCAGCACACAATTATTGGAACTTGGCATTAGTGTAACCAGGGGCATTGTCTGTCTTTATATATTTAAGTATTTCCCAAACTGAAAAACAATACAACAAATGAGCAATAACATGAGAGGAGGATTCTTCAGGGCAACAGGAGGCTAAAAGAAAAGGCTAAAAGAAATGGTAACATGTATATATGCAAGTCGACCAAATTCAGGAAGATGGGTGCCATCCATTTGCCAAAGAGAATTATGAAGCAATCCTCAGGGGTTGATACCATAGTGAGGACCAGGGAGAAAAGGCACACAATAAGAACAATATCTTTTGCTGCTTTCCGGGAGATACCAAATTGTTGTTGTAGAGAACCACTAATTTGATGATGCAGAGCATGGGATTCCTGGGCAGCAAAAAAGGCAGAACAAATGGCTAAACGAGTGGCCTTATCCACCAGGGTATTGATGGTAGTTAGTGGACCAGGTATTGGGAATGAATCCTAATATGTCCAAAGTAACAAGGGAAGGCAGATGTAGGCATGAAGTTCATTTTAAATGGCTTGAAAAAACATTTGTGGGGCTGGAGAGATCACATGGAGGTTGGGCATTTGACTTGCATGCAGAAGGATGGTGGTTCAAATCCCGGCATCCCATATGGTCCCCCGAGCCTGACAGGAGCGATTTCTGAGCACAGAGCCAGGAGTAACTGCTATGGCAAACATAAACTTTTAGGGAGCTCAACCCACCAGATGTATCCTCAGATTTTCCTGGTGGGGAGTACTGAAATAACCCCCACGGGGTTCCTCAAAAGGCCTGCCATGGACACCTTTTTCCCCTGCGTGGATTTGTTGAGGAATTTCCGAAGGGATGTTTGGCATTACATTTTCAATCATTATTTGGCTATCTCTCCTTTGTAAATCTCTGGCATAATTGTGGCCTCTATCAAATAATTTGGCTCAGAAATTCCAGCGCCAAAGATAACTATGAAAACCCCATTTCTGGATAATAGCCAACCCTAAAAGCAAAGACAATACTTTTTCTCTTTTTCAAATATGTCCTTGTAACTGCAGTCTCTGGGTATCAAGGGCGAATGCAGATCCTGGCTAGACTCTTCTTTAGAAATAGGGAAACACATTTTAGGGGATTTGACTTCTTTCTTTTTTTTTTTTTTTTTTTTTTTTTTGGTTTTTGGGTCACACCCGGTGACGCTCAGGGGTTACTCCTGGCTATGCGCTCAGAAGTCGCTCCTGGCTTGGGGGACCATATGGGACGCCGGGGGATCGAACCGCGGTCCGTCTCCTAGGCTAGCGCAGGTAAGGCAGGCACCTTACCTCGAGCGCCACCGCCCGGCCCCATTCTTTCTTTACTTGACCTCTAAAACAATAAAACCCAGCTCAGCGAAGACCAAGTTCCTAGATATTTCCTACTTCCTTCTAATCCTAATTTTGCATTTGAAGTAAGCTTGCAAAGAGCTGCCTTGAGTTGTAACCTCCTTTTTAACTTAGAATTTTTACAGTCACACCCATAGCTTAGATATTGCCACTGTTGTACTTTGCTTTGTGATTATAATTATTCTTCTCTACACCTATAACTAGTTTTACTTCTATAAATTTTCCTGCTCAAAAAATTAAACTTGTTGCACTCCTGACAGAAGATGTGTTGGCCTCACATACTCTGTGTGTGGTTTCATTATTTCATATTTCATATTCGGCCGCTTGTGCTCCTGCTTTTCTCTCATGAAGGATATTGCTCCCCACTAGAGATGCTGAGATGTAAGACTCCTGCAGCAAGTAACCCCTGAGCACTGATGGGTGTGACCCCAAAACCAAAATAAATAAATAAAAATAAAGGTTAAGGGCCCGGAGAGATAGCACAGCGGCGTTTGCCTTGCAAGCAGCCGATCCAGGACCAAAGGTGGTTGATTCGAATCCCGGTGTCCCATATGGTCCCCCGTGCCTGCCAGGAGCTATTTCTGAGCAGACAGCCAGGAGTAACCCTTGAGCACCGCCGGGTGTGGCCCAAAAACCCAAAAAAAAAAAAACAAAAACAAACAAACAAAAAAATAAAGGTTAAAAAAAGCATTTATATATGAGAGTTTTGAGTAGCCAAAAATGTAGTTTCTATAACACACATGTGCCGATAGACATATTTGCTATCGGTATATACATTTACAGGTACATTAGTTGCTGCCTGCGTGGCTAAAGCATGACATGAAGCTTAGCTTCTTGGGCTGATAATGGTACTATGTATTTACTGAATAGCTTTTCATCTAGCAGGTATGAAGCTGTTCCTGTTTTAGGGACATCTGTAAAAGCCAGAGAATCAGGGGCCAGAGAGATAGCATGGAAGTAGGGTGTTTGCCTTGCATGCAGAAGAACAGTGGTTTGAATCCTGGCATCCCATATGGTCCCTTAAGCCCACTAGGAGTGATTTCTTTTTCTTTTTTTCTTTTTTTTTGGTCACACCCGGCAGCACTCAGGGGTTACTCCTGGTTATCTGCTCAGAAATAGCTCCTTGGGGCCGGGCGGTGGCGCTAAAGGTAAGGTGCCTGCCTTGCCTGCGCTAGCCTTGGACGGACCGCGGTTCGATCCCCCCGTGTCCCATATGGTCCCCCAAGCCAGGAGCAACTTCTGAGCACATAGCCAGGAGTAACCCCTGAGCGTTACCGGGTGTGGCCCAAAAACAAAAACAAAACAAACAAAAAAAAAAAGAAATAGCTCCTGATAGGCACGGGATGCTGGGGTTCAAAACAACCACCTTAGGTCCTGGGTCGGCTGTTTGCAAGGCAAACACTGCTGTGCTATCTCTTCGACCCCTGGAGTGATTTCTGAGCATAGTGCAAGGAGTAACCCCTGAGCACTGCCGGGTGTGACCCAAAAACCAACCCCATCCCCCCAAAAAAACCCAGAGAAGGAATGGGAAAAGTTTTGACCCAGTTAGAAAAAAGGAAATGATATTTTGTAGCAAAGGCAAGTAGCTTATTAGCAGAATAATGATTGTCCTGTAAAAGATAACAGGGTGATAGCCAAAGAATCAGTGTTTTAAAAGAACCAATAGCATTGGTCTCGATTATATGGAACAATAATTTGATGGGGTTCAAGGCCTGAGTGTCTGTGGGAGGTTTGTCTCCCTAGCATGATCATGTGATGACATGTTCATAATAGAGAACAAGGACCTTTTTAGATGTAGAAGACAAATGTATACAATAGAAGTGGTTTGGATTGAAATAAAACTCCAGTTAGTGTAAAGAGATTGGACAAAATACACAAGAAAAAAAGGCTAAAAATAATTAAAGTAGGTCATTCGATGTTCTGATACAGCAGTTTCAACCAGAGTTAGTGCTTCATGATCAGCCAGATTCAACTGGCGAGGGGAAAGAGGATCACAAACACCCTTGAGAATGTCAAACAGAGGCTTCAATTGTTTGGTGGTTAGTTTCTAATATGGGTGATCCAATTTATATCCCTAATAATTTCTGAAAGTCATTCAAAATTCTCAGATTATTTTTGTAATTTTTGGGCATCAAAGTATTCAGGGTAAAGTTGATATTCTAAAAAAGGAAAAGTTGAATTTTTTCTTGAGCAATAACCAAGCCAAAATATGTCAAATATTGTTGCAACAGTAAAAAGGTGATCAAGAAGGTTTCCACCTTTGTTGATAACAAGATGTCATCCATACAATGGATTAAATAAACCTCAGGGTGTTTTTTCTGCAAAGGAGCAATAGCTTGAGCAACAAATTTCTGGCACAGGGTTGGGCTATTGGCCATCCACTGTGGCAAGACTTTTCATTGAAATCACTGCATGTTTTTTTTTCTCTCTTTTTTTGGGCCACACCTGGTGACACTCAGGGATTACACCTGTCTATGTGCTCAGAAATTGCTCCATATGGTTTGGGGGACCATATGGGATGCCAGGGTTTGAGCTGCAGTCCATCCTAGGTTAGCATGTGCAAGGCAAATGCCCTATTGCTTGCACTACCACTCAGACCCCATGGGTTCTTAAAGTTAAGGGAAGGTAGACTCAAAGCAAATTGCTTACAATCAGAGGGTGCCATAGGTATGGGATAGAAGCAATCTTTTAAATTAATTATTAAGCAGAATTATGCTTTGGGTTTGGCCATGGGGGAAGGTAATCCAGAATATAAAGGCCCCATAAGTTCCATGGATTCATTAATTTTTTGTAAATCATGTAGCAGTCTCCATTTGCCAGATTTCTTTTTTATTACAAAGATTGGGGAATTCTATGGAGATGTAGTAGGTTCTATATGGCCTAAAGACAGTTGTTCCTGTACAAACTGTGTAGCTGCTTGAAGTTTTTCCTTTTTTGGGGGGGCCATTGATCAACCCACACAGGATTCTGGCTTTTCCAAACAATAGGATCAACATGAGCTACAGGAAAATCAACAACCTTTAAGAAAAAGGGTCAGACTGGAAAGAGCTGGGGCTTTCCTTGGCCAGAGGGAGATGAGAAAGATACACTCCCATGTCCTTCATTATATTCCGCCTTCACAAATTAACAGGCACCGGAGAGATAGCACAGCGGCGTTTGCCTTGCAAGCAGCCGATTCAGGACCAAAGGTGGTTGGTTCGAATCCTGGTGTCCCATATGGTCCCCCGTGCCTGCCAGGAGCTATTTCTGAGCAGACAGCCAGGAGTAACCCCTGAGCAACGCCGGGTGTGGCCCCAAAATCAAAACAAACAAACAAACAAAACCCCCCCCACACACAAATTAACAGGCAGATAAAGGATCATGAAAGTCTGGAAAGTTCCACCATGGCCTTCTTCATCAGACCAGGATAAAATGACACTACTTTGTTTGAGATTTTGTGATTGTCCAATACCTTGTAGGCCATTGAAAACAAGTTGCTTAGGCCAAGAAGTGGGCTTTTATTTTAAACTGATGACAGACACATGTACTCCAGTGTCCACGATTCCCCCAAATTCTTTACCTAGGATAGATAGTTTTAACATAGGTCGATCTAGTCAAATCATTTGTATCCAACAAGCATCTGAGGATCCAAATCTTCCTTTTCTCCTGGGATGCTTTTGCAATATTTTAGTGCTCATAAAAGCGAAAGGTAATAATAAAAGTTGAGCCACTCACTTCCCCTGTGGGATAACAGAAATATTTCTTGGGGATGAGACCATAATTTTAATTTCTCCTGCATAATCATAGTCAATGGAATCAGGAGACACTTACATCCCTCTCATGTGGTGACACTGCTTCTACCTAGTATCAGACCCTCTGTGTCTTTAGGTAGCGGCCCAGAGATCCCCATGGCCACAGCTTGCATGCTCATCTCAAGGGTCAAAATAACATATAGGAATGAGCAGAAATCTAATCCTGTGCTTCTAGAGGTTGTTAGATAGAGGTCAGAAATGGATTAATTGTTGAAATACTCCTGATTGAAGTGCCCCATATGTTGATGGGGTCAGGGACCAGCCCCTCTTTCCATTTCCTGACTGCTTGGCTAGCTGGTTCTCCAAATTATCAGTTTTAGATTTACATTCCTTAGCCCAATGTTTACCTTTACTACACATAGTACATAGGCCCGGTTCCTGCTGTGGTTGAGATCTGTGTGAAAGAAAGACACGATATGCAATTTTACCACAATTGAAGCAGCTGCCCTTAGGTCCAGGCACATGCTTTTATGACTGCTGAATGGCCATGACCTTCGCAATATATTTACTTTGTAAGGCAGCTGCCACTCTAACAACTTGTATATATGAGGTGTCTATATCTGCACATAATCTAATATAATCTTGTAGGGTGCCTTTCTTTTTCCAAGGGTGAATAGCAGCTTGGCAGGCTGAGTTAGAACTTTCAAATGCCAATTGTCTTACCAAAATCATTTCAACATCAGGATCACTGACCATTTATTCACTGTCTCAAGCAGCTGGGTGACAAAGTACTGATAAGATTCATCAGGGCCCTGCCGAAGTTTTTATAAATCTTCCGAATGGCAGAAAGAGTTGGGTAATTTTCTCCATGTCTTTGAGCGGAGGCATTAATTTGACCTTATGCCAAAGGTATGTAACTGATTTGATTCTGAACTGCATTATACTGTACCTCTCCTATCAACATATCATAGGTTATGCCATTCTTAGTTCTCCTGTTTTGCTCAGCTGTAACAGCACACTGATCATATTCCTCCTCCTCCTTCTTTTTGTTTGTTTGTTTTTGGGTCACACCTGGCAATGCTCAGGGGTTACTCCTGACTCTGTGCTCAGAAATCACTCCTGGCAGGCTCAGGGGACCATATGGGATACCGGAATTCAAACCACCGACCTTCTGCATGCAAGGCAAACACATTACCTCCGTGCTATTTCTCTGGCCCCATTATTCTTATTTTCATAGAAAATAATCACCACCAGTAAGACAAGCTTTAGCCAACTATTTCCAATCTTCTGGAGGCAAACATTGGTGACGAGGGTATCAATAATAGTCTTGTGAAGCCGTCTGTGAGCCCATACTGAGCAATATAGCCTTCAGATCTCTTAATTGTTTAAAAGTGTATGCTGACATACTCTTTGCTAATTTTGGTTTACAAAAATCGGATATCCCTCAGAGCTCTTCAAATCCTCTCCCCTAGTCCATGCTTGTTGAAGCACCTGCTGAACAGGGGAGATAAAGAGTAGCCTATCCTTTCCCAGTGATGAGAGGGGCAAAGACGCCAGAGAGGCAACAGAAGGGGCAGAAGCACCTATCTTCTTTTGACTAATGGCCTGAGAGCAGCCTGCAGTTTATCAACAAGGCATTCATTTGAACAAGGGTCATTCTTTAGTTCAGTTAATTTATTATGAATAATGGTTATGAAACTAGAAAAAAAAAAGCATTCCAGTCTTCTGGATGGCAATGGGCAGTTTCATCCTCCAAGTCTTGCACATACCCAGGGTCAAAAAGAAGAAGAAGAAGAAGAAGAAGAAGAAGAAGAAGAAGAAGAAGAAGAAGAAGAAGAAGAAGAAGAAGAAGAAGATCAGTGTGCTATTAGGCACAGGTGGACCAGGAGAAGATAGAGGGTGTTCAATGGAAGGTTTTTTTTTTTTTTACTTAAATCTATATTTCATTTATGTGATTCATGACACGGGTCAAGGTTATCTTTTATTAAATTTCATAAAGAAAACGCATCAACAGGAATCTTTTGAGGGCCATGTAAATCATAATGCTCTTGTAAAGCTGTTCCTATCTTTTCCCAAGTTTCTAAGTTAAAAGAGCCCTTCTCAGGGAACCAGAGGCAAGTCTCTTCTACAAAATTAAAAAAAAATTCAATTTGTTTTTCCCCTTCCTTAATGTTATGAGCAGCTAATATGTTCTTTAACACATGAACAAATAATATAGACTGTTCTCTTGCCCCATTATTACTCCTGCCAATAGCATTCACTGCCGTCTAGACCTGATAGCCTTTATTTCAAACGTCCATCTCAGAGGCTGGAGAGATAGCATGGAGGTAAAGCAGAAGGTCACTGGTTCGAATCCCGGCATCCCATAGGTCCCCCAAGCCTGCCAGGAGCTATTTTTGAATATGGAGCCAGGAGTAACCCCTGAGCGCTGCCGGGTGTGACCCAACCCCCCCCCCCAAAAAAAAAAACCCAGTCCATCTCAGGCATTGGCAGTAGCCATATATGGTGCTCTGAAGTTTCTGTAGTGGTGCAGTGAGATTTCCTGGGTTTTAGCACCACCTCTCGCTAGCCTGTTCTGCAGGTAGGGAGAGAATGGGCACTGGCAGTTAAGCTGAAAGAAAAGAAAAAGGGAGCAGAATGACAGTCTATTAAAATCTACAATTTATTGTTTTTTAGCTTGTCTTTTAAGGCAAAGGTTACATAATATTAACATTAGGATTACATAAGCCATGAATGTTTACATTTTATATCCCATCTTACATTAATATAAAGCCATCATGTATTCACTGAAAGCCTATTTCCTGAAGCACTCTGCTCTTCACCAAATAAGGACAGGAACACAGAGAGAGCTATGACTGCAGTTAGAGTTATAACTTTCTGCACCATTTGGTACATTGGATCCCTATTGTTTAAGGGTAGCTCCTTCTGCCTGTCTTTGGCTTGCCAGGTAGCTCCTGCCACATAGACTTTCTGTCAGGTTGGATCTAGAACTTCTTTCAACAGCCTAAGAAATCCAACACTCCAAATTACTAACTGCAAAGTTCAATGGGGGAAGCTAAACAAGATATATACTGTGGAAGATATGGAGAGAAATACTGGCAGCAAATCTCCAAGTCCACCCAAATGACTGAACCTTATAGGCAAGGACCTAAAATTAACACTTAATGTTTTAGCAATGGAAATCAAGGAGTCACTAGCCTGTGAAATTAAGAACTCTATAGATGAACAATTCAGAAGATGAGAGAATCTATGCAAATGTAACTGAAGGAACTAAAAAAAGCATGTTAGCAAGCCATAATAGTAGAATTACACTGGTGGAGAATCACATAGACTTACTTGAAGATAAATTACAAGTCAGCTGGGATAAAGAAGTCAAAAAAGAAAGGAGAGACAAAACCCTGGAAAAAATGTAAGGTAGTCAATGAACAAAAGACAGGAGAAATAACTCCAAATTATAGGAATTTCAGAAGGGGAAGAAAATGGGAAAGGGGAAGAACAAATAGTGAGGGAAATAATAACAGAGAACTTCCTCACCCTTGCGAAAGAGGTTTTTCTACAAACCTAAGAGGCAAGAAGAGTGCTAACCAAAATAGACCATAACAGAACAACACCAAGACAATTGGTAAGCCAAATGGCAAAAATCAAAGAGAGAGATCAACTCTTTAAAGCAGTATGGAATAAAATAATCCCTCAGGTATAAAGGAAACAACATAAGAATCAAACCAGATCTTCCATTTAAAACAATCTAGGCAAGAAACGACTGGAATGACATATTCAAGCTACTGAATGAAAGAAACTTTTTTTTTTTTGGTTTTTGGGTCACACCTGGCAGTGCTTAGAGGTTACTCCTGGCTCTATGCTTAGAAATCTCCCCTGGCAGGCACTGGGGACCATATGGGATGCCGGATTCTAACCACTGTCCTTCTGCATGAAAGGCAAATGCCCTACCTCCATGCTATCTCTCCAGCCTCCGAAAGAAACTTTCAACCTAGAGTCCACTACCCAGCAAGACTCTCATTTACATGGGAGAAAGGGTTAAAACATTCTTAGAAAAGATTCTTAGAAAACATTCTTAAAAAAGAACTAGCAACATTTGTGTTAACCAAGATGACCCTTAATGAGCTACTCAAAGAGCAATTATACAAACTAAATTTCCAACTGTAACAACAACCATCCTGTACAACATAATGGCACAACAGTTTTTTCTGTTCATAGTTTCCTTAAATATCAATGGATTAAACTCTCCCGCAAAGAATGGATATGACTATTTAGTTTAAGCAGCTGTCCAATCAATTGATCTTTATAGATATCTATAATAATGTTTTAATGCTTTATTCATGGAAACATGTGAAAAATGTGTTTGAAAGCCATGGGCTCCCACTACAGTGGTCACTATAAATTGTTCCCCCAAGTATAAATTGTTTTAATGTTTTAATTTTACTATGTTTATAATAACTCCTTGATATTTTTGTCCACAGTGGTTTTTGGAGATTTAGTTTGGTCACCCAGTTCCACATCACAATGATATTAAATATTAGATCAGAAGACAAATCTCATGATGATGTTACAACAAAAATTCTAATCTAGGGGCCGGAGAGATAGCACAGCGGTAAGGCATTTGCAGAAGGACAGTGTTCAAATCCCGGCATCCCATATGGTCCCCCGAGCCTGCCAGGAGCAATTTCTGAGCAGAGAGCCAGGAGTAACCCCTGAGCGCTGCCAGGTGTGACCCAAAAACCCCCCCCCCAAATCTAATCTATTCATTTTCTACTTGATTATGCCTGATAATATAGTCTAGTGTTTATGTCCACAGATAGCAATGGAATATGCAACGTCATGCCATGAACTCCTGTTGCAGAGCTCATTCATTGAATATGTTATTGTAATTTGTTTTCAATTGTAGGTAGTTTACCATTATACCATAATACTCATTATTTTAGATTGCTTCTAGGAAAGGAAACTGGATGCCCGAGACCTGCTAGATCTGCTAGTCTATGATATAGACTTCTCTTATAGTGTTCATTACCATATCACTTAGTTTTCTAGACCTGAAAATTATAATTGTTTTTAAGAATGCTCTATACACACTCTAACCCATGAAGCCTATGTACATGCATGAGTGTATGTGTTGGTCATTTCAGTGTCTAATATATATAATGTCTATTTTGAATATTGTCCTTCTGCTTGTCATATAATCCTTCCCCCCTTTGCTTACCACCTTACAAATTCTTTTCTATCCCTTCACTCTCTCATCTCTGTTATTTCCCCCATTTAATCCTTTTTACCCTTAATTATTGACTCCTCATGAAGCAGAGCACTCACCCCACCCCAGCCAGCTGCCAACCAGCTCCCAAAATGAAAAGATAGATTCTCAGCCTGAGAAGAAACTGATACTCTGCTGCTATTGATTTGCTCTCAGTGGCCCACTTTCCCCTTCCTCCCTTCACTGTGAACTTTTGCTTGTTACCAGACTTGGTTTCTAAGAAGCCCTTGGCTCGAAGACATTTCCTGATAATGTGACTTCTGAGAGCCATTTTTAGACTCCACAAGACCAAATCACAGGCTAAAGCTGTGCCCTGGATTTTACAGACTACTTAAAAAAACTTATAGGGGAGATGTATATCTCCTTTGAATAGTTCTTTAGATGTATTTACTTAATAGGTATGGGGATCTGTTTAGTAGGAAATTCTAGTAGATAAGTTTCTCTAGTGTTTAGAGTTCATGTTAGTATCAGGTTATGGGGATTGTTGGGCTTCTTACCTCTGCCCCCATATGCACCAATAATAGAATGTGGCATTGTTCCTTTTTGCATAGATACATTCCAATTGGAAAATTTTAGGTGTGCAAACAAATCCTTATCTATTAGAGATAGGAACACATACATTTTATACTGCAGTGAGGTCTTACACCCTGAACACTTGTCATAGTGACTTGGCTTAGACTTGGACATTGACCATTCATGCCTGAACCTTGGATATCATCTACAGAAACAACCACGATTTTCTACACCATCACTAGGAATCTACTTCTACCAGGGAAGGGCCAACTGCTGTCTTGGCATCGAATTACACCAAAGAGGATCCTTATGACACCCTGATGACTTAGTAACAGCAACAACCTGCTTTCAGGGCAAGGTTCTCTGCAATGCCACCTAATGGTAAGATGAAACCAGAGGACACTTCATGCCACTCTGACTTTGACATAGAAACTGTAGAGAAACCAGGATCTCTAACTACAGAAACCTGACAGCAACAATCGTGATTGTGAAGACCTTTTACTGGGACCACAGAGAAAGACTTTGGGGTTGGACAACTTAGTATATCTGGAGCCTGGAGTTGGTCTTATGCCAGAATTCTTCATGAGATAAGGTCTCCCTGTTTTAGGCCAAAGATTTTTCCTTTCTATTTCCCCCATATTTTGCTGTGCCAATGCAAACAACAACAGCAGCTGCCACATACACCTTTTAATTGTATTTTTATCTCTTATCTTTAAACAAAAAAGAGATTACTAGACCTTCTGCTAATGTATTAATGACTTTATTGGAGATACAATAATTTTCACAAATATGCTTGCTATGAAACTTTTTCTTCTTTCTTTTTTATTCTCATTCATTTTATTTTTTAGTGTTTTTTCCTATTATTTAAAATAACTGCTTTCTGTCCTCTTGAAACAAATGTATTATTATCAGTTATGTCAACTATGTGTTGCATTTTCTTTAAATAAAAAAAATAAAAAAATTTTCATGTCTTTTTTCTTTGACTCCCCAAGGGCATGCCATTTGAGATTTGTCCCAGTTTATGACCCTACGTGGTCCACCCTGACCTGTCTCTACGAGAGCAATGAATACCAGACTTGCAAATCAAGCTATACAAGGACAGATCAAAGACTCACACAGGCACACAATGAACTCCAACCAAATTCCATCAACCCCGAGGGGTGGCATTCTCCCTAGAATTTCTCTCCAAGTTCTGACCAAACTAAACAGTAATACAGAGGAAAAACAGCATAAATGGACACAAAGACAGAGAGACACAAAGTGACTGGAACCTCAGTGATACTTGTACCCATGTGGTTACAGGGTGGAATTCGAACCCACATAGCCCAGTCTGTGGAAATGTTAGCATAACTCTGAGCAGGAGTCGAACCCATGTCAGTATCATTCCTGGTGGTGATGGCGATCAAACCTGCCTTCCCTGGTGGATGGAGTCAGCATCCCTGCACATTCTTTGGCCCTGGGGAGCGATACTACATCCAGTTTCTCTTCCTTGGGCCTCCTTCCTTGCGGGGTCCTGAAGCCCCCCGGAGGGGCCCGGCCAGCGGGGATCAGCTGGGGAGGCTTTGGGACAACCGCACCTTTATTTTGTAGAGCAGAAGTTCAACCACACCTGTAAAAAATCTGAGAGAGGTTAATAATAAATGGCCCAAGACATAAACTCTGTTCAAAGGCGTTTATTGAGGTCCAGCACCTCAATAATATAGGGAAGGTGAAGGAGGCAGGCAAAAGGCAATGTCAATCATTCTTTTGGCATGAAAATTACTTCATTATTCCAAATAAGGCAAGTGGGCAATACTTCTTGCAGTATCCATGGAAACATCTTGTGACCTTCTAGCTGCATTTCTAAACTTTTAACAGATATAAGGTGGGGGCAATGTTCTTACAGAAATAATTTTGTACAGACAATGTAACATATACACATAATAACTGCCTTGTTGACTCCGGAATGTAGTTGAGGGAGTAAGACCTCATTTCTGGGAATGGTACCGGGCCGTGTTGCTCTCCTCCGGGCTACAAGATTAATTATACTTTGCAGCTGCATATTCCTTTCTCTTTGGCCCAAGAACTTACAGCAAGACTGCACGTAGCCTTTAGGTGAAAGGCTGAACTAAGGCAGAAAGTATAGCAAAATAACCTCAAACAAGTCACAGTCCCCAACATCTCCCCCTTTCTCTTCTAATAAAAGAAGGAAAGTTGTGAGCGGGTGGAAGAACCGTGTCTTAGGCTACAAGGTTTGACCAGGTCGGACACGGCCAAAGCCGCATTTAAAAGGTGGCTACAAGCGCCGTGGGTGTGCACAGAGATTCGAATTATGTGTTGTAGCCTTTTAGGGCCGTGTCCTAACTGGGACCTTGCTAATCCCGTCGTAGGTATCTCCACAGCCGAGAGCACAAGTACCGGAGCGAGCTCCGTTTGTTAGCTATGCGCTCTATCTCCTGAAAACTTAGTGGCTGGAAGGGCGGCTTGGTGACAAAAGCCAAGTTTTCACAGGAGTCACGTTGGGTTAACTGTTGGTAGTGAACTTGAACAGAGGTTTTTGCCGTCTCATCTACCTGGTTTTTAACAAGGGCAGTAAGTTTGCGGAAAGCCCATGGGTCAAAGGAAAGGAGCAGCATGAGGCTAATAAGAGGGCCCAAAATAGTGGACAGTAATGTATGTATCCAAGGAGAAGAGAAAAACCAACCCTGTTACCAACCTTGTTCTTGGTCAAAACGTTTCTGGAACTCCTTCATACCGTTACCAATACGTAGAACACTATCCCTAACTAATCCAGTTTTGTCTTTAAATACACAGCATAGTTCTTTAAGGGCCACACAGACTCCCCCTTCCTTTATAAGGGCAAAATATAAAGCACGACGATTTTGAAGAACTACATCAGCAAGGGAACTAACAGTATTAGTGAGAAATTGTAAGCTATGTTTGATTTCATTAATGTTTTGTTTTACAGCGTGAGTGAGAATGCGAAAATTGGACTGAGTGGAAACAAGGGAGTAAATTTCTATGCCAGCACCAGTAGTGGCGCCAACAGCAAGGAGGACTGCAAGGGTAACAGTTGTAAAGGGCTCGCGACGTCGTTGAAAGACGGAAGGATAAGAGTAGGGGTTGAGGAGAGAAGCTAAGCTAACAGCGTTCATAATCTGGGTCTGTGAGGGCTAGAGCAGAGGCATTTATAAGATTTAAAATAACTTGAGAGGAGGAGGATGGGCTAGAAGGCAGAGTTCGTAGCTCACAACTTGCCCAACAGTGAGTTAATGACGCTGAGGCTGAACTTTCCAGAGAAGAAGTTTAGAGTCATTGGTGTAGATAGGAGATTTAAACGTTGTGATGCTTTCATAAAACGGCGAAACCGGTGAATTGCAGGTTTAACAGTGTTCATAGCTGGTGTTGGAGAGCGCCTGGGCAGAGGCATTGACCATTTGCAGGATGAGGTTCGAGGTGGAAACCGACCAACAGGTTTGATGGTTATTCTAAGCATTAACAAAGCTAAAACATAACAATCATGATAAGCAAGAAACATTTCAGTAACAATATGGGGGGAAAATCCAGTGGAACAAACAAAATAAGTGGAGTTTGGGGCTTCAATGAAGATGGAAGAGTTGTTAACAATAATGGTTTGATTGCAAATGTTTGATTGTTGAACAGGCGGGCACATATATGGTTTGAGCAAGCAAAGTTCCACGACCGTGACTTGTTTGCAATGGAGGTTGTTGGTGGCAATGGTGGGCATCCAAGGCAGCTAGGCAGAGTGTCTAATTCAGCATTGTCAAAGGTGGAGTCGGTTAGAAACAGGTTTGCAGGAATGGCGGCTAGCAGGAGGTTTATAAGAAAACAGCTTGGCAGGAGGCAAAATGGTTACTTTATATAAAAATTAAGAATTTACTTAGTCCTCTGGCTTGGGTTTACAGGCAGAAAACATTAGCAATTTACATTACATGAGTTATTTTTGAATACCACGGGAATGTTATTTGACTTCTGTTAGACTTTGGCATAAAAGAAAATTTATAATTAACAATTGCTAATTAAAAAAATTTTTTTTAAAACTGAATATAAAGGATTTTTCTTAAACTTCTAGTTATTATGTTAAAGCTGGATGCTATTTTTTAGCCATAAATACATATTCTATAGGCCTGAACTTACACATAGCAGGAAAGCCAGGTGACTGCAAAGTCCAGAAATTCTCCAGGGAAAAGTTATCCCCGATGGCCATTGAGAAATCTGGGGTTTGCCATCCCCCACACCCTCCGCCATGTTCTTAGAAGGACAAAGCTAGCTTAATACATAATTTTTAACACATGATTTTTAGTTGTAAGATGCCAGTCTGTGAACTGACCAGACTGAACCAGGTTGAAAAAATTAATTGAAATTTGAAAAATGGATAAGGCTTTAAAAATTGTATTA
This sequence comes from Suncus etruscus, assembly GCF_024139225.1. Classification (NCBI taxonomy): domain Eukaryota; kingdom Metazoa; phylum Chordata; class Mammalia; order Eulipotyphla; family Soricidae; genus Suncus; species Suncus etruscus. The sequence continues at coordinate 86,546,410 of NC_064862.1, read as the reverse complement.
TTATAAAATGTAGAGATAACAAATAAACAGACAAAACAAAACAACACTAAACACAACATTTTACACTTGTGGCCACTTTCATTCATCACAACAGACACATAAACAGACAAAAGGATTGATTTAAGACTTATTTATAAAAAATTGACAAGCGCTTTTAAATATTTAGCTAGCATGTTTGTGAGAAGAAAAAAAATTTTTGTAGAAAAACTTTTTTAGTTTTGAGAAGTACTTAATGTAGATGGAGTGGAACTTTGCTGAAAATAAATTTTAAGGTTTAGATTTAACACAAAACATTTTTAAAACAATTTTAATTTGAAGTTTAAAACATTAAGTAAAATGGTTAATGAGCACTGTAGAAGGAGTCTCTACTTGGAAGTATGAAATGATTTGCTGTAAATGAATAGGTTTTCTTTAAATTGGTTTTGCAGTAGAACAGTAAGACAGCTGCAATAAAGTGTTAAAATTTTTATGATTAAACACAATAGCATGAACTATGATTATTAAAGGTATAAAAACTGATTTTAAAAAACAAACAACTGTTTTTACTATGAAGACTTTAAGTGAATAATTTGTAAAAAATATTATATACCAAATTAACTAGATGCTTAGATTATTATAAAATATAGTTAAAGACATTTGATGCATTTACACACCTAGAACTTAAGACTAAAATTATATTTAATACTAGTTAATTTGCTTATAAAGTTTAGTTACTTTTATATATTACTTATAAAATTATATATAATATATTTTTCATTTATATTATTTTTTCACTGCGACACAAATATACAGATTTGTATAATGTGCTGATATTTTGAATGCACTTAAAATAATAGTTCTTTCAATGCAGAAATAAAGAACAACCATTGCTGTAGCACAAAGTTAAAACTAAGGGTACTATAAAGCACACTTAGGTGTTTACTGTGCATTAAATTAACTATATTGTTTAAAAAGGCTAACTACATTATTTTTCACATAATTTTGTAAATACTTTAAAAATTAAAATAAAACTTTTAATAGAAATATAAGACTTAAATTTAACACTTTTGTGTTCGTTTGGATTTTAAAACACAAAGAAGTTTTTCTTTTACCAATATTTTGTTATCTGTAAAGTGACAGAATTATGACCTTGGTGTAAAATTTTCTGAGAGGCATGAAAAAAAAAGTTTATTGCTGTTATTTTCCTGTTGCTTTTTAATGTTTTAATAATTACTTTACACTACTTAATGCACTAAACCTAATAACACATATCTGACAAAGTGTAGGGCTAACAAGGTGAAGCAGAGTCTTTCACTGATAACTCGGGGAGGGGCTAGCACAGTTAACAGCAGGAAGGCTAGAGGCAAATTCTTTACAGTCAGCAGGGTGTAATGATATAGAGAAAAAAAGCAATCTTTTAAGATTAATTACTAATTTATTGGAATTAGAGGGAATGGCAACCGAAGAGGGGAGTCTGGGTTGCAAAAGTACCATGGGGATCATGGTTTTATTAATTGATTTGAGAATATGCAAGAGATGCCACTTTTCAGATTTTTTTTGAATAACAAAGATTGGGTATTTCAAGGTGAATTGGAAGGCTTAAAGTGGGAGTGGCAGGGCCTGAGCTGGCTGTTTCCCAAGGCTGGCAGGAAAGAGGCTGAAGGAGGCTGAGGGCTGGTTTGAGCAAAATGTACTGAGTAAAAGGTACATTAGGCTCAGAAGTTTTAACAGCAAAGTGTAGATATCGCAAGGTTTTATGGCTTAGCAGATGATACTTTGTAATTATCCTGCTCACTGTGCCCTTAGGATTTTTTGTAGGCACTGCAGCAGTTTCTGTTTTATGGCACTCAGCCTGACTTTTATTAGTTTGTTTCTTTGAATTCTCAAGAGGGGGGGCTTGGCCGTGGAATTCAGTGGGCAGAGGACAGACAACTATAGATTTAGGAGGGGGGGGAACGCCTGAAGGGCAGAAACCTGTGAATTAAGAGAAGCAGCCTGTTTTTGAAGGCTTAAGATTTGTTTAAGATTTTTAATTTGGCCAAGTAGTTTCATATCTATAGCTTTAAGAGGGGGAGCGGTGAGAGGAGGGAATCTGCCATGGTTAGGGACTGAGCGTTCTCCGCGGTGGAGGCTGCTGAGCAGGTGGGGGAAGACTTTCTCCATTAGGGAGAAAGACAGGAAAGGTAGCGCTGGTTTTTGAGCCAAGAGCATTATCATTATCATTATTATCATTATTATTGTTAGAGAGGTGAGAGACCATGGATGTAATTGTGGTGAGTTGGGAGCTTAAGTCAGAAAAGGGGGGGGGGAGGGAGAAAGCAGCAACAGTTTGTTGCCGGTGTGGGGGAGCTGCTGGAATGCCGGCTCTGGGGAGCGACTTCCAGGCACAGAGGGCAGCAAGAGCCATGTTGGCAAGCTGGGACCTGGAAAGTGTGTGCTGTACCTTTAAGGTATGAAAAGAGGCGAGGCCAGCTATAAGAGCTTAGAGATCAGGATTCCTGCCTATCTGCAAGGGCTTTGCAATGAAAAAAAAAAGTTAACTTACCAAGAGACAAAGAGTTCAGCTATTAGATTCTAAGCAGGAGAGCGTGTAAGGGGCTTGGGGGCCATAGGAGGTTACGGCTTGAAACGGCTCTTTGAGGCTTTTCCAATTAAAGGCTTTGTATTGTTGCAATTGCTGGCTAAGGAGGGGAGGGTGGTGAGGGGAGTAAAGGTTTTGGTGGAACAGGGACGGAGCTGAAGCTAGGGAAGTGAAGGGCTGTTTAGGATTTTGCACAGAGGGTGCAGTGGCAGAAGTAAAGATGAAGGGTCAGAAGAGGAAGGAAACTGAGAGACAGAGTCAGAGCGAGAGGGAGCCCAGGAACACTAGATTTTTGGCAAACATCATGAACAAACATTAAAAAATTACAAATATCTTTTTTGGTAACCTCTATATGTCTGCGTTTCAATTCAGACTGTATATCTCGAATGAATTTAAGCTCAGTACTCAATGCGGCACCCATGGTAGCGGATCCTATGGGTGAAGCCCCAAAAGCCAATCAGGGGCGGCGGTCAGAACGACTGGAAAAACTGCAGTTTAAATTTTTGATCAAGGCTAACTCGTTTCTACGCTTACCCGGATGGGGTTTCCCAGCGATTTATGAAAGAGCTCCGGATTCGCCGGCCAGAGTCGTTCGAGTGTGGTGGTGGTCTTCTGCCCCACGTTGGGTGCCAAAATGCGGGGTCCTGAAGCCCCCCGGAGGGGCCCGGCCAGCGGGGATCGGCTGGGGAGGCTTTGGGACAACCGCACCTTTATTTTGTAGAGCAGAAGTTCAACCACACCTGTAAAAAATCTGAGAGAGGTTAATAATAAATGGCCCAAGACATAAACTCTGTTCAAAGGCGTTTATTGAGGTCCAGCACCTCTTTATATAGGGAAGGTGAAGGAGGCAGGCAAAAGGCAATGTCAATCATTCTTTTGGCATGAAAATTACTTCATTATTCCAAATAAGGCAAGTGGGCAATACTTCTTGCAGTATCCATGGAAACATCTTGTGACCTTCTAGCTGCATTTCTAAACTTTTAACAGATATAAGGTGGGGGCAATGTTCTTACAGAAATAATTTTGTACAGACAATGTAACATATACACATAATAACTGCCTTGTTGACTCCGGAATGTAGTTGAGGGAGTAAGACCTCATTTCTGGGAATGGTACCGGGCCGTGTTGCTCTCCTCCGGGCTACAAGATTAATTATACTTTGCAGCTGCATATTCCTTTCTCTTTGGCCCAAGAACTTACAGCAAGACTGCACGTAGCCTTTAGGTGAAAGGCTGAACTAAGGCAGAAAGTATAGCAAAATAACCTCAAACAAGTCACAGTCCCCAACACTTCCTAGAGCTCTGTTAGGCCTTCACATAAAGGAAATCCCAGTGTATGTTCGTGGGACCTAGGCAGCTTTGTTGGCAACTGAGTCATCGTCGTTGGATCCTGAATGAGCCCTCAGATGTTAGGATCCAGAGTTGAAGGACGAGACCACACTATTGGAGTAATGCTTAACAAAACTGTACTCCATTAGCCACAAGCCCAATGCTGACTGATCAGGGCTGTCTCCCAGAGAAGACAACTTCCCCTATTTTTAAGGAGGCTATACTCAATGGTACTCAGGGATTACTTCCAATCTAGGGAACATTGCTGGCGGTGTTCAGGGAACACAGCAGTGCTGGTGGTTAATCCTCAACTTCCTGCAGACAACTCAAATGAGTTCCAACCCACTGAGCCATGTGACCAGTCCAAGACATTCTTTTGATATTTTTGAATTTTGGGGGGTCACACCAGGCACTGATCAGGGATTATTTCTGGCTCTGCACTCAGAAACAGGTACTGGCAAGCTCTGGGGCTATAAATGATGCTGGGGATGAATTTACTCTTCACCAATTGCAAGAGAAACGCCCTTCCTGTTGTGCTATCTCTCTGGCTCCACCAAGACTCTTTTATGAAAGGCAAATTTAGGAGCCACTCTTGAAGGTGTTCCAGGGATCACGCAGTGCTGGTGAGATCAACCAGGAATCCATACAGGCCTATTTGATCTCTGGCTCTTTGAGTCAGCTATATGGCCCCCTGTAAATGATACTCATGAAGTCAGATCCCAAGACGTAGAAGTTACTGGTGAGGTCAGAGTCACTGGATGTAGAAGGTACTGGGGAGGTCAGATCTCAGGCAAATAGAGCAGTCACAGAGAAACATCCATCAGCCATTCAGAGTAACTTCGTTACTAGATAGGTGGGAAAGGGATATTCATATTAGGGGAGATTAAGGTGGAGAGTAAGTTGTGGACTCTCTCAATTAGTCAGATAGGATGTGAGAGGGCATAACAACAAGGTGTGTGCTACTGTGTTTAGGGAAGCCAGAAAAAAGAGATTAGGGAAAGCAAGGTATGTGTTTATGTGTTGGATGTTAAAAGGGTGTATAATTAAGTCTCCCAAATCTTAACTTTATAAAAATACATAAATATGAGGTAAAAAAGTAATTAGTGTCCCAATCTTCTAAAAAAAAAACGTGGATGAGAGATAGCACAGCAGCGTTTGCCTTGCAAGCGGCCGATCCAGGACCTAAGGTGGTTGATTTGAATCCCGGTGTCCCATATGGTCCCCTGTGCCTGCCAGGGGCTATTTCTGAGCAGATAGCCAGGAGTAACCTCTGAGCACTGCTGGGTGAGGCCCCCCCCCAAAAAAAAGATAAGAGGGGGTGGCAGATTTTTTGCATCAGCCCAGCAAAAGTTGGGATAATAAAAGAAAAAAAAAGTAAGTTTTAGTGGCAAGTAAGGTGATCAACTATTTTTGTTGATTTTTGGACCACACCCGGCAGCATTCAGGAGTTACTCCTGGTTCTTTGCTTAGAAATAGCTCCTGGCAGCTCGGGAGATTAAATGGGATGCAGGGATTAAAGCCGGATCCATCCTGGGTTGGCAGCATGCCGCTGTTCTATCACTCTGGCCCCAAGGTAATGAAATTTAAGCCAGTTGTACCTAATTCCTAGAAATCACTGCTAGTAAAAATGGTAAATTTGGCTTAAAAGCATCATATTTTAGTTTGCGTATACATCATTCGCAAAACAACCAAATTTTCTATATTATTATCTTATACATGCCACATTTTTTCATAGACTTATCTGAACATAAACATTACAAACTTTCTGAAGATATAATTTGAAAACAAGTTTTAAACATTCTTACAAAAAGCACTGTAATACAGTTTATAGCATTCAAGTTCATTTTCCATAAACTTCTCTAAACAAACTCAGTAGACTATTTCTGCAGATATACATAATTTTTTTTTTTTTTTGGTTTTTGGTTTTTGGGCCACACCCGGTAACGCTCAGGGGTTACTCCTGGCTATGTGCTCAGAAGTTGCTCCTGGCTTGGGGGACCATATGGGACACCGGGGGATCGAACCGCGGTCCGTCCAAGGCTAGCGCAGGCAAGGCAGGCACCTTACCTTTAGCGCCACCGCCCGGCCCCAGATATACATAATTTGAAAAAATTTTGCTAAAACATTCTTCTACTAATCACTGTAATAACAGTCTATATTATCCAAGTTCATTTTATTTAGATCTCTGTGGACAAAAGCATTCAAACATTTTTGCAGTCATACAGACTTAACTTGAGAATAAGTTGCTAAATGATATCAGAGCATTGCAGCAATTGGGAAACATTCATTAGGATAGCTGAGAACCATAAAAAAATCTAACATTATGCTTTTCACCTGAACTGTGCCAACTATTATTAAACCACTAGGTTGGGCACAAAATTATTTGTTTGCAATGGGTCATAAAACCAAAGAATAACTATTAAGATATACACAGGCAGAACATACAGTTTAACCAGAATATAGTGATCGATGCAAATAGGATCAAGAGAGTAAATGAACAAAAAGTGAATTTTTTGGAAGCAACTCAGATGCAGATTTAGAAAGTAGCTTCTCCTTAGTTGAACTTTTACTGGTTTCTTCATTACTTGCTTCTGTACCTCCTGATCAGACTTCTACTACCATGAGTGGTGGGGTAGCTGAGTGAGGCCAGGAGATAAATCGGCAGAACCTATGTTGATTGGAAGCATATTGGCTACTTTCCCTGGCATTCCAGCAGGTCTGGATATATTATTAGCGTTGTGACTCCTCTCTCATTTCATGACATCAAACTTTATAATCTCCCCATCTCCAGTGCTACACAGAAACTTCCTGGGATTGTTTCTTTTTTTTTTTTTTTTTTTGGGCCACACCCAGTAACGCTCAGGGGTTACTCCTGGCTATGTGCTCAGAAGTTGCTCCTGGCTTGGGGGACCATATGGGATACCCGGGGATCGAACCTCGGTCTGTCCAAGGTTAGTGCAGGCAAGGCAGGCACCTTACCTTTAGCGCCACCGCCCGGCCCCCTGAGATTGTTTCTATTAATAGTTTTTCAATGCACAAAACAACTTCTTTGGTGTCAATTCTGTTGATAAATTTGTTTGTTTTTGGGTCACACCCAGTGGCGCTCAGGGGTTACTCCTGGCTCTATGCTTAGAAATCACTCCTGGCAGGCTCAGGGGACCATATGGGATGCCAGGATTTGAATTATCGACCTTCCACATGAAAGGCAAACACCTTACCTCCATGCTATCTGTGGACAAATCTGTAACCATTCTGATCTTTGAACTTTTTGACAGTTGACTTGGATTACCAGCACTAGCTTGCCCATCTGACTCAGGGCTTTGGGCGTGGGTATATCTCTGGTAGAATCATTTCAGATTCTGAGTCTGCAGAGGTAGTAGTCTGTTTATCATCCTTGGGAGATGGGGGTCTCTCTGGTTTAGTGTTAATAGTGAGTGATAAATTATCAGCCCTGGGAAGACCTTTAGATCGAGAATTCCTCACCACTATGAAGGCACCCCGCCCCTTTTGGGAAATGTGGGAGGAAGAATTCTAGGAGCCTGGCACATGAAAAATGCAAGTCAATTTTACTCCCTCTGATAGATAAATTGGCTATAAATGATTTTCTCATAGCCTGTCAGAATGTGCAAGATATAACTCAATCCCCGTCCCACACAAACCCTGTACAAGCTTTCACAGCAACAAAGGGCACCACAGCTTCTCCCCAGAGAGAACAAAATGCAATCAGGAAGCCTAGGTTTTGCCTGAAGTGTGGGAAAGGCAGCATTGGGCCAGAAACTGCTATCCTTCTGTGAATTGGTTTTTTTTTTTTACTTTAAGTAATATTTATTTAAAATGCACTGTGTTAATAAATTATTTTTTTTTAAATTTTTATTGTGGCCAAAGTGAATTACAAACAATGACTAGAATTGTTTTGATAATTACCTAGGGAGGGGTCTGAATACAAACCCCAGGAGGCAAAGTAACTGTTTCCATTGTGGAAAGCCTAGACATTTCAAAAGAAATTGCAGATTCTTTTAAAATTCTGTTCCCCAAGGGCACAGGCAGATGATGCTGGAAAACTGTTTCAGGGCCTAGCCCCATCACCTCCAAAACCAGGGGCAAACCCCTCTATCATAATGCTTCCAGGCCCAGTTCAAGAAATTTTGTACTGTAAATGATCTCAGCCTGGCAATCTCTGGTAGTGGAGCTCTTGATATAATATGTCCAGAAGAAATTACCATCAACCCAGGCCAATGTCCTTATATGTTGAGAACAGGTATTGGGTCCAATACCCTCAAACACCGTCAGTTTGATTTTTGGAAAAAAACAGTTTAAATATCAAGGGTATTTCAGTTATAAATGAAATCATAGATTCAGATTAAATTGGGGAGATAATTGTGATTATTAATGTACTGGTTACCTGGACCTTGAAATCGCTCCTGGCTTGGGGGACCACATGGGATGTCGGGGAATCGAACCGCAGTCTGCCCAAGATTAGTGTATGCAAGACAGATGCCCTACTGCTTGTGCCACCACTCCTGCCACTGGCAGAATTCTTGTTTGGGCACATCATATCAAAAATAATTGTAGGTTCCAGGGGCCGGGCGGTGGCGCTAATGGTAAGGTGCCTGCCTTGCCTGCGCTAGCCTCGGACGGACCGCGGTTCGATCCCCCGGCGTCCCATATGGTCCCCCAAGCCAGGAGCGACTTCTGAGCGCATAGCCAGGAGTAACCCCTGAGCATCACCGGGTGTGGCCCAAAAACCCAAAAAAAAAAAAATAATTGTAGGTTCCAAAGGAGTTTTTGTCCATTTTGAATGGAACTTCAATTTATTTTATGTAGAGTGGTTTCCAGCCAGAAACATCCTGTCTTGGATTTTTGGTTTTTTTTTTTGTTTTTGTTTTTGGGTTACACCCAGCAGCACACAGGGGTTACTCCTGGCTCTACACTCAGAAATCTTTCCTGGCAGGCTCGGGGGAACCATATGGGATGCCGGGATTCAAACCACCATCCTACTGCATTCAAGGCAAACACCTTATCTCCATGCTATGTCTCCAGTCCCCCTGTGTTGGATTTTTGACTTAAGCACCTATCACTAAAACATTGGCCATACTCCCCTATATTTCGTACATTACTTTTGGATCTTTCATGGACTTCTGCATGAACTCTACCTATGGAAGAAGAGCTTGGATTAAGCCCAGGCATCCATTAATCTTACATTACAGATTTCTCCCCAGTGATCTTTGGGACGTGTCTACAGTTTTCCAGGAAGGGACTCTAATCTGTACCCCTCAAAATAGGCTTCCTCGCCATCTTGAGCATGACTTGAAAATAAACTTCATCTTGCCTGTTGGATGGCCTTTCCGGCATCTCTTTAGAGGATCTCTAACTTCAGATTATAGTGGGACTTTTCGATTGCTTCTTAAAATCTCTGTAACCTACTTGATCTTTGATCATTGAATTCTTGCTATGCCACAATTTTCTAAGGAAGACCTTATTAGAACTCTTCATCTGGTACTTTGTGGATTGTGGAATTATCTTCTCTGGAGTTTATATTGGATTCCTTGACTCATGTTTCTGGTTATGGACACCCTGTCTTTTAGTTTAGAAGTTTTTCATTACATTTTCCTTATGATGCGCCTATGCAAACTGCTGCCTTTTGTTAGCTTAGGTTTTCCCTTGAACTTATAGGGTTTATTGCTTATTCACCACATTGTTTTATATTTTTATATACTAGAAAAGGGGGAATTGTTAAGTATTTAGAGGCTTTGATAATATTTCTCTTTGTAAGCTTTCTTTGCCTGCTTTCCAACCTACGACCTTTCAGGTAAGGGGCACTGTTTAGATCTGAATATTATTTGAGATACAATAATTTTTATAAATATACTTGCTACTGAACTTTTCTTCTTTCCTATTTCTTCCATTATATATTTTTAGTTTTTCTTTCTATTTTCTTTCCATTTTAAAAATAACGTTGCTTTCTGTCATCTTGAAACAAAGTATTGTGATCAGTTATGTCAACTATGTGATGCATTTTCTTTAAATAAAATATTAAGAAATGGGCCCGGAGAGATAGCACAGCGGTGTTTGCCTTGCAAGCAGCCGATCCAGGGTCTAAGGTGGTTGGTTCGAATCCTGGTGTCCCATATGGTCCCCCATGCCTGCCAGGAGCTATTTCTGAGCAGACAGCCAGGAGTCACCCCTGAGCACCGCCGGGTGTGGCCCAAAAGCCGAAAGCCAAAAAAATAAAACAAAAACAAAAAACAAAAAAATAAATAATAAATGGAGCGGTGGCACAGCAGTAGGGTGTTTGCCTTGCACTTGACTAACCTAGGACAGACCATGGTTTGCTCCCCTGGCATCCCATATGGTCCCTCGAATCAGGAGCTATTTTTGAGTCCACAGTCAGGAGTAACTCCCGAGTGTCACCAGGTGTGCCCCAAATCCCCCCAAATAATAACAATAATACTTGTAATAATAAAAGTAATTAAATACCTAGATACTTTTCTAAATTAATGGCTCATATTCTTTTTTTATACTTTTAGGCCCACAACTGACAATGCTCAAGCATCATGGTCAGGGTCCTTCCTGGCAAATTCGGGGCACCCAGTGTCTAATAGACCCAAAAGTATTTCCACCCTGGGAAAGCAAGGGAAACTACAGGAAATAATCCAAACAAAGCTGAGAGTGAAATATTTCAAGTGCCAATCTTTCTCCTTAAGCCTCAAGTTTGCTTAATACATGTCAAGTATTAATCTCTGCTTTGGGTAAAACCCAGTTGTAAACAAACAGACACAAAGAAACCAGGGATGATCTTTGGTTTGGGAGGAATCAAGTTGGAAGTTGTAAACCAACAGAGTCATGCATGTATGATCAAAAGCCAAATGCATAAATAACGAGCTATCCCTACTTGACACTCGCTCCAACTTCATATACAGAAAGAAATTAAAAAGCTAAAAGAGGGGCCAGAGAATTCAACGGGGAGGGTGCTGGCCTTTAAAAAACTGACCCGGGTTCTAGTCCCCGCAGCTCATAGGGCTCTCAGCATAGCCAGAGTAATTGCTGAGTGAAGAGCTAGGAGTAATCCCTGAACAAGGCAGAGCTTGGCCAAAAAATAAAAAATATAAAGAAAATCAAACCCGAAGGGCTCCAAGCTGGGGACACCTAAAAATCCTGGAGAGACTGGCACTGCCAAAGTGAATTGCCGCCACCTACTGGCCACCAGCTGCTCTGCCTGAGAACTGCAAAGCACTGAGGTCACCAGTCTCTCCCCTATGTGGCTCTTTGTATCTATGGAGGCTTCTGCATCCTTATGTGGCGTAAGCGGCATCTTTGGAAACATTGAAAGCTCATTTGGTGAGGAGACCCTGTACTTGCTGGGTGGTGGTTAGTGTGTTCCAGAAGGAAATGAAATGTCTGCTGTGTCTCTAATACCCAGCCCAGACTGTTGAATGGGAGGGTGGATAGGTGGATGGACAAATGGATGGATGGGTGGTTGGATAGATGGGTAGATGGATGGATGATGAATGGATGGATGGGTGTGAGGCTAATGAATGGATGAATGGGTGGGTAGATAAATGGATGATGGTGGATGGATGAGTGAATTGATGGGTGGATGGAAGGATTGAAGAGTGTCTGGATGGGTTGGTGGATAGGTGGAGGGAGAATGCATGGCTGGGTAGATGGGTGAGTGGATGATGGGTGGTTAGACAAATGGCTGATAAGTGAATAGGTGGATGAATAGAAAGGTAGGATAGTTTGTGTATGGATGTACAGCTTAATTATGGTTTGGTAGATAAATGATGCATGAATGAATAAAATAATTGAGGGCAATTTGGTTGATGGAAGGATGAGTGAGATAAAAATTGGTGGATTGGAGGGTGGGATCTGGGTGTGTGATGGGGATGAGCATGCAGATGAATGGACAAATGAAAATAGATGAATACACAGGTAGATTCAGGAGAGGGGCAGGTGGGAAAGCAGGTTAGTGGATAGATGGATATGCAGATTGATGAATGGATGGATGAAAGACAGGTAGGTGGGTGATGGTCAGATGAATGGACTAAAACAGGACAAGTTGGTTGATGGATGAAATGAAGAATTGATTGACTGGAGAATGATGAGATAAATATGTGGTGGGGATGAACAGGTGAATTAACAAATTGATATATGGATAAAGAAAAGTAGATTCAGGAGAAAGACAGGTGGGCAAGCAGGTAGGTAGTTTAGTGGATGGATGAATTGATGGATGGATGGGTAGGTGGACAAATGGGTGGGTGGAAGGATGATGGATGATGAATTGATCAATGTATGGTTGGCTGGGTGGGTAGATTGACAGACAGGTAAATATTCCAGTGGGGACTGATGTGGGGGTCTGAGCACATAAGGCTCAGGAAAGAAAGGATGTGGCTCTGTGGTTGAAGCACTTTCCTCACATGCATGAGATGTGCTTGGTACATCATACATACACATCTCAGAAGAGGGAAAATTAGTTGGATTCAGCGAGAAAGCAACCCCTTCTCTCATATCAGCTGGGGCTGCTCTCATATAGTTGCTGCTGAAACACTGCCCCCCCCCCCCTGCCAGTTCACTGCTGCATTATCTAACCAGATCAGAATGATCAGGGCAGTAACTGTGTGTCCCAAAATCCTTCCACTCTCAGCTTGGATAGAAATGACTTTCTGCCACATATGAACGTAATCAACCTTAGACATAGTGGAAGGGTTAAGGAATTCATGTAAATCTGCATGTGGCTAACCTCAGTCCAGTCCTCAGCATTGCCGAGCACTTTCAGACATAATCTTTGAGCACAGAGCCAGGAGTCAGCCCTAAGTACTGCCAGATGTGATCCAAACACGTAAAATCAAAAATAGACTCAATCCCTTGCATCCAGGTACCTGAGATTTGGGGTATCAAGAGGACCCATATCAGTTTATCAGATAAGCTCTCCACTCACTGGTGCCTTTTCCCCAGGATGTGGTCCAGCCTGAATGAATGGTTTTGGTGGGAGAAACTCTGGCTTCCAACCAATGTCACATGGTCCGACCTGGAGGACCATGATGGTCGGGTGTATCCCCATCCCCGGGACCTGCTTGCTGCCTTCCCCATGGCATTTTCCCTGCTGGCCTTTTGCATTACCTTTGAAAGGTGAGTGTCTGCATTGTGTGTCCCTGTGGTCATTCGCCCTGCATTTGTGGGTATATATATTTATGTGTATTATGGTGTATTAATTATTAATGTGGCTTTTTTATATGTGTGTTGTATGTTGTGCGTGCATCCATGTATGTTTATATTTCATAGGTGCCACCTGGCTTTGAGCTTTGAGCTCTGCTCCATCCAAGAGTAAGGAGTAAGCCCAGAGCATCGCTGGTGTGACACCACATCCCCCCCACCTCCAAAAAAATAAGTCCCATCTCCTGAGCCCATTACCACCTACTTTGGCATGTGGTTTTATGGGGCACCGTTTTTAAAGAATCATGAGCCTGAAACCTCAGGGCTCAACTCCCAGGCTGGGGGCCCCCTGGTGGATATTGTTCTGACTGACCAGAGTCTGGCTGCTGTGAGTCTCTGTCCTGGAACAGGCTGGATGTGAGAAAAGAGCCCCTGTCTTCCAGGGTGCTGCCCATGAACCCTGAGATAGACAGTGGGAAATTCTCACCCCCAAAATGAGCTGAAAGGGACCCCAAGCATTTTGTCGATCTTTTTGTTTGTTTGGGGTCACACTGGGCACTGATCAGACTTACCTCTGGCTCTGCACGCAAAATCACTCTAGAGAGGACCTTATGGGATGCTTAGGATCAAAACCAGGTCGGCCATGTGCAAGGCCAGTACCCTTCCCATTGTGTTCTGAATTTGTCCCTGAATGATGCCAATACACCATTGTCTCAAAATATGAAGCAGATACTTTTCTTCCCAGCTTAGAGCATCCACCAAGTGTCCTTTCCAAGATGTCACCTCTATGGCCCCACCTGTAGCCCCCTCTCATGTACTCCATCTTCAATGCACCAACAGATTCATTGCTCTGCCCCTCAGCTATTGGCTTGGAGTATGGGATCAACCTCGGCAGCCAGCCAAGCCCATCCCTGAGCTGGAGACACTTCATCATAGCTGGACCAAAACCCAAGGAGGTTTTGGTCCAGAGCCTCCCATTCTCACCACCTGAAGCCCATCATCCTTCCTCCATGAACCCCATCATGGTCCCTAAGTAGCCAGATGCTTATCTAAGGATACATGTGCTGGTGAGAGGGAATCAACCCTATTTTACCGCTTCATCATATCCATACTGTGGCTGCCAATGAGCAATCTAACACCACTAGGTTGATACCCAGCAGAGTTTAGGAGGCCATCAATGGCTGGGTTTGAATCCCAAACCCTTAATACTAGAGTATCTTCTAGTCTCCTTTCTTTTCTCTCCCTCCCTTCAGCAAAGTAGGGACAGATCTAACTGATTCCTAGACCTGATTGTTCGGAGGAGTCCCGAAGCCCCCAGTCAACACCTGTTGATAAGGACTAAGGGGCTGGAAAGATTCAAATGGCCAGTGCATTTGCCTTACATGTGGGTTTGAATCTAAGCATGCCACAGGGTCCCTTGAACACCATCAGGAGAGTCATTCTGAGTGCAGAACTAGGAATCAGCACTAAGTGTCACTGGATATAAGCAACCCTCCACCTTGCAAGAAAAAAATTCCACATAAATACCTGAGTTTTTTTCCCCTGTTGCCCCATCCCCATAAGTATATCTGGCCACACCACAGGCAGGATGTGGAGTTCTACAGAACGAAGCAGGGACAGAGGATCTGAGTTTTCTTATCACTCTATTCTGCTTCCTGCACCCCTTTCAGGCCCAGTTGGCACTCCTGGCTGCCCAATGTGGGCTCACACTGCACCAGACTTGGCGCTGGTTCTGCAGACGCTGCAATCAGGACTGGCCCCCACTGAGCAAGAATTTCTGTGAGGCCAGGTCAGCCCCAAAAGGGTGGGGAGCTGAGAAAGTGTCCTCTGAGGACACAGCTAGGGGATTTCTTGGGTGTCCCCTCACATGCAACCCATCTCTGTGTGTGCAGTTGGAATTTCAACTACTTCCTTTGCTGCTTCTTTGGTGTTTCCATTCTCTACCATGTGAGTGTTCTGGTTTTCTGAGATGGAGGGACAGAGGCTGGAAGTGGTAGTTGGCAGGTGCAGAAAAGCAGGTGCATAGGCAGAGAGAAAAGTAGACAGTGAAAGGTAGAGGATGGTATATCATCAGGTGTTGGCTTTCTATAGGGCAGACCTAGGTTTGCTTCCTGAACTGCATGGTGTCTCTTGAACACCAAGAATAGTGATCATTGAGCAAAGTGCCAGATAACCCCTGGAAATTCCAGCAGTCATTCCTGAATACATATCCAGGGGTTATTCCTGATTCAGAGCTGGGAATAACTCCTGAGCATTACTGACAAAAATAAAGAACTGCAGTGATTATTCCCTTGCATGATATTTTATTTATTTATTTATTTATTTATTTATTTATTTAGTTATTTATTTATTTATTTAGGTTTTTGGGCCACATCCAGCGGTGCTCAGAGGTTATTCCTGGCTGTCTGCTCAGAAATAGCTCCTGGCAGGTACGGGGGACCATATGGGACACCGGGATTCGAACCAACCACCTTTGGTCCTGGTTTGGCTGCTTGCAAGGCAAACGCCGCTGTGCTATCTCTCCGGGCCCTGCATGATATTTTAAAGGGCTTCCTGCAACCCAGGAACTGGGGATGCTAAAGTTGAGAAGTAGTGAGAACCCCAAGAAGCAGGACACCACAAGGCTGAGTAGGAGCCAAACTTACAGAAATGGCTGGGTGGTGTTTGGAGATAGAAAGTGGGTCCTGTGTCCCCACTGTTGTGCCTTCTCCCCTTTCTCAGGAGTCCTGGTTGTGGAGACCAGTTATGTGCTGGAACAGTTATCCAAACTAGATGAGTAGGGAAGGATCTGGAGGCAGAAGGTTGAGGATGGTGCCCATAAAAGCCAGTGGAGACATCGCTGGTCTATCCAGAGCTGTCATTTGGGCCTCAGAGCCCTCCTTCACTCTATTTTGGTCTATCTTCGCTGAGGAGCAGAGCCACGCATCAGTAAACTAGGAGCAGAAGCTGCCACTTGGGTGCTCTTGATTAACTCCAGAGAAGGGAGTGGGGCTCACACTTTCAGCTCTCACTTGGATTCTGGGGGTACTGAGCCCAACACACACACAGAAGCATGCATAGATGAGAACCAGACCCAGAGATGACCTGGTCCACCTCACACAGCCCCTGAAGCCCACTCTCTACTGTTGGTACCTCCTAGAGCTGAGTTTCTATGTCTCTCTGCTCATCACGCTGCCTTTCAACATCAAGCGCAAGGTAAAGTGATGTAAAGTGGAGAGCCTGGCTGGGCAGGCGCCATTTCACTGCCAGGAATGTGCATGCGATCTCCTGCCTCCATCCCAGGAGAGAGGTGTGGCTGTACACAGCTGTTTCTTTGGCCACTCTGAGTCGGCAGGGAACGGGCCACTTCCTCTTGCCAGCCATTCATGGCCTGGTCGTGACCCATCATCTCCTGCAGGACTTCAAGGAACAGGTGCTGTACCACTTGGTCACCATAGCCCTGATCGTCTTCTCCTACAGCTCCAACCTGCTGTGTATCGGCTCCCTGGTGCTGCTTCTGCTTGACAGCTCCAACTATCCTCTGGAGGTGGGCACAGGCCTGCCAGCCACCCACCCTGATTCTGCCAGCTCCTGGAGATGAGGCACCATCCCTCCAGGCTATTGAATGAAGCTCCTCCCCTTAGCTTTCCTGGGACATTAAGTCCCGCCCCTCTCAGGCTTATTAGATGATGATGCCCTGAACTCTAGGAAACTAATAGGTGAGGCCAGGCCCATCTCAAGTAACTAGTTGATGAGTTCTGCCCATACAGGCTAACACACACACACACATACACACACACACACACACACACACACACACACATACAAATTTTAAAATAAATATAGGCAGTTCCCAAAGATTAGTTTCTCTCCCCAAGATTCCTCTGGTGTAGCCAATTGATGTATTTGCCTTGGACCAGACAGCACTCTCCCATCTTCCTATGGGCTACCCTGTCCTCCTTCTCTGAGCACATGTCTTCCAATGCCTTCCTTAGGTCGGTAAGATGTTCAACTACACGCAGTACTGGAACGTGCCCAACGTTCTCTTCTTCATCTTTACCTTTGTCTTCATCTGCACGCGCTTGGTACTCTTCTTCACTCAGTGAGTCAGTCCTCCTGCGCAGAGTGGGGTGTGGGCATGTCGAGGGGGGTCGGGCTCCAGTGTTGTGTTGTTCTTTCTTGGGTTCCTGGCCCAGGGCTTGGAGCATGGCACATGGCTGGGGAGGCAATGCTGGGCATTAGGCTGGTTGATTGGTGAAGCTCCTCACAGCAGAACATTGAGCCCAGCTATCTATTATCTTGGTCTTGGTTGGCTAGAAATAAGGCAGAACAGGCCCGGAGAGATGGCACAGCGGAGTTTGCCTTGCAAGCAGCCGATCCAGGACCAAAGGTGGTTGGTTCGAATCCCGGTGTCCCATATGGTCCCCTGTGCCTGCCAGGAGCTATTTCTGAGCAGACAGCCAGGAGTAACCCCTGAGCACCACCGGGTGTGGCCCAAAAACCAAAAAAAAAAAAACAAAGAAAAAAAACAAACAACAAGAAACAAGGCAGAAAAAGGCTGGAGACATAGCACAGTGGGGAGGAAGCTTGCTTTGCTGATCTGGATGTCCTCCTCTGGTCCCCCAAGCCCCACTGGGAATGATTCAGTGAGCTTTGAGCATCGCCAGGCATTATGGCCCTCCAAAAGAAAATAACAGGGCAGGGAGACCTCTGCAATGCCTGGCTTCACTCTTGGGGGCAGTAGCGAACCATGGAAATTAGTGGCAGGTGACACTTAGCAAGGTAGAAATACCCAGAAGGAGGTGACAGAGAGGTGGGTGGCCGCTAGGTGAAGCTCGTTGTCCTTTGGACTGTAGGATCCTGTACACTACCTACTTCGAGTCCATCATGGGCAGAAGCCCCTTCTTTGGCTATTACTTCCTCAATGGGCTCCTGATGATGCTTCATGTGTTGTACATCTACTGGTTCTACCTCATTCTATGCATGCTCTACTTCAACTGGAAGGGGAAGGTAGGCAGGGCCATGGCAGGAGGTGGGCTCCACAGCTTTACTAGCAAGGACAAAATGTGCAGTAGTGAGGGGCGGGACTCTGAAGTTCAACCAGGAAGGGCCAGGTGGGTGGGAGCAGCAGGGGACAGGTTAGGCCGACTTTCCCAAAGACCCTTTTATGGGATTTCCCTTAGTTCTCTCCTCCCTCTCCTCCCTGTGCCCTAACTGAAGGATGTTCTCAGTGATGTGGAAGAGTCAGATTTAGTGAAGGTGAGATGGTCAAGAAAAACCTTCCATTGTAGAACAGGGTGGACCACCAGCCAGAAATGACCACCTCTGATGGGCCTTGGAGCCAGGCAGCAATGTGTCAGGACAAAGGACAAAAGCGAGCCTCTTAGCAGTTGAGTGAGGTCTGACCCAGCTGATTTGGTAGACTCGGGACCATTTAGGGCAGATGAGATACCCCCACTTAGTGTGGGCTGATGTTCCTGCCCACCATCTGTCGTTTAGGATGAAATGGAGGGAGAGACTGGGGTCTTCCTAGAAGTAAAGGTCAGGGAAAGGGGGAAATGAAATTTGAGTAGAGTCAAATTCTCTGCCTGAGACTTGAGTTTCTGTCAAACATTCCTTTTCAGGGTTCAGTCCCCCTATTCTGCAGATGGGACAAAATAGCCACTTCTGGGCACAGCCTTAGTTCCTGCCAGTCTCAGACCTTGGACCCAAACTGAAAGTTGCAGCACCTCCTCCCACCAGCAGGAGCGCAGTTTCACTGAGCCCTTCAGGCCAAAATCGATGGGGTACTGTGGGAGGGGTGAGATACTCTCAATACTCCCTTTGAGATGCCTCCATTCCTATTCAAGACGGGGCTGCTTAATACCCTAGCTCTCCCCAACAACCAGCCACCAGGAAATGTCTGCTTTTCAAGTTCAGCATGGATGAGGGCTTGTTACCTTGAAAGTGGAGACAGTTTGCAATGTCATGGGTGTTGCAGAGTGCCCAGTGTTATTGGAAACAACTTCCAGAAAGAAGGTTTAATGGTAAGAGGGGAAAAAGTGGGGGGAGGGGGATAAAGAGAAAAAGATGAAAGGGTTTTAGTCTACTCAAAAAGAAAGAAGCTAAGGGGCCAGAATGATAGGAGAGGGTATTTGTCTTAAAAACAGCCAACCTGGCTTTGATATCTGGCATCCCCCAAGTCCTCACAAGAGTGATTCTTGAGTGCTGAGCCAGGGGTAACTTCTCAACAATGCTGGGTGTGGCATGAAAGAAAGAACGAAAGAAAAGACAGACAGAACGAAGAAAGAAAGAACAAAAAAAAGAAAGAAAGAAAAAGAGCTGCAAGATGTTCAGATTTTTATTTTATTTTTATTTATTTATTTATTTTGGTTTTTGAGCCACACTCGGCATTGCTCAGGGGTTACTCCTGGCTGTCTGCTCAGAAATAGCTCCTGGCAGGCACGGGGGACCATATGGGACACCGGGATTCGAACCAACCAGCTTTGGTCCTGGATCGGCTGCTTGCAAGGCAAACGCCGCTGTGCTATCTCTCCGGGCCCCCAGATTTTTATTTTCATATTTTAGTTTCTGAGTCACACCCAGTGGTGTTCAGGGGTTACCCCTGGTAGGTTCAGGAGTGCTGCATAATGAACCCAATTTGATTGTGTGCAAGCAAGCACCCTTCCTACTCTACTATCTTCCTAGGCCCTGAGACTCAACCTTTTAGTATCAATTCAGCACAGTGCATGCACCTGACCCAGGTTTCATCCCCAGTACCCCATATGGTCTCCCAAACCCCACCAAAGTTGATCCCTGAGCACAGAGCTAAGAGTAAACCCTGAGCAATGCTCTGGGTGGCAAAACAATTCGAATCAAATATTAACCTTTATAAATAGATTGAATACCTTTATGTAAAATGCAGGAGCATAAACTTGCCAAGAGAACCCAGGAGAAAATAAACACCTAGGACAGGGGTCTCAAACTCAATTTACCTGGGGGCAGCAGGAGGCAAAGTCGGGGTGAGGCAGGGCCGCATAAGGAATTTCGCTTACCAAATATTTGCAATAAAAAATCACATTAGTAAGAAAAAAATCGCAAAAAATCGCATTAAACATTTGCATATCCCAAACGTAACTGCTCGGGGTATGCGAATGTTTAATGCGATTTTTTTCTTACTAGTGCTATTTTTTTTTTTTTGGGTCACACCGGCATCTCTATGCTGGCTCTATGCTCAGAAATCACTCCTGGAAGGTTCGGGGGACCATATGGGACGCCGGGATTTGAACTGATGACCTTCTGCATGAAAGGCAAACACCTTACCCTCCATGCTATCTCTCCGGCCCCAGTAATGCGATTTTTATTGTGATTATTCGGTAAGCGAATAATCACAAATACTGCGATATTTGAAGGCTGGCCGCAGACCACAAAATGTTGTATGGAGGGCTGCAAATGGCCCACGGGCCGCGAGTTTGAGACCCCTGACCTAGGGTGTGGTGAGGTGGTCATTTCCAATCACACCACAGGTCTCCTTGAAAGGGAATAAGTAATAAACTCAGCTTCATTAAAATCAAAATGTTCTACTCACAGATGCTATCAGTGGTGGGCAGAAGTTAGACACATAGGGCTGGAGTAGCACAGCAGTAGGGCTGTGCCTTGAACATGTCCAACCCTGGATGGGCCATGATTCAATTCCTGGCACCCCAAATTCCCCCGAACCTTCCAGGAGCGATTTTTGAGAGCAGAGACAGGAGGAACCCTTGAGAGACACCGGGGATGACCCTCCCCCCCAAAGAAGTTAGACACAAATGGAAAGCAAACACTTGTAGGAGCTGATAACAGACACATTCAGGTAGAACAGAGCTGGCTTCTAGAGAGCAATAAGAAAACAGGCCATGGGGCTGGAGAGATAGCACAGAGGTAGGGTGTTTGCCTTGCAGGCAGCCAATCCAGGATGGTTTGAATCTGAGCATCCCATATGGGTCTTCCCCCCCCCCCCCCCGTGCCTGCCAGGAGCTATTTCTTTCTTTCTCTCTCTCTCTCTTTTTCTTTTCTTTCTTTTTTTTTTTTTGGTTTTTGGGCCACACCCGGCGTTGCTCAGGGGTTACTCCTAGCTGTCTACTCAGAAATAGCTCCTGGCAGGCACGGGGGACAATATGGGACACCGGGATTCGAACCAACCACCTTTGGTCCTGGATCGGCTGCTTGCAAGGCAAACTCCGCTGTGCTATCTTTCCGGGCCCAGGAGCGATTTCTTAGCACAGAGCTAGAAATAACCCTGAGCACCGCCAGGTGTGACCCAAAAACCAAAATCAAAACAAAGCAAAACAAAAAATAGGTCATGAGGTCACAAAAGATAAGTGTAGTGGAGAGTGCACTGTTCTTGCATAAGGCCAGCCTGAATTCAACTGAAAGAATCCCACAGTGTTGGTTTATCATTTCCAACCAGGTTCCACTCAAAACAAGTTCATCTCTGGTTCCTTAGTATATGTTTGTTTACAACTTGGTTTTACACAAGCAGAGAGCTTCATACTTGACATGTATCAAGCAAACCTGGAGACTCTCCTCTTGAACAGACAGATTCCTACTTGACCCATTTCACTCTCAGTTTTGTTTGGATTATTTCCAGCGGTGTCCCTTGCTCCAGACATACTTTTGTGGAGACAGGATTTAAACTATATATATATTGATTAAAGCATAGCAATAATAGAATCTATATATGTAAAAGAATAGGGTTAGGAAAAAGCATGTTTAAAATATAGTAATTAAGGCCTAGCAATAACTTGTAATGCTAAATCCAGTTCAAGTTAAACTCTTGCAAAAGTTCTGATATTTGTCCAAACCCACTTTATCATAAGGTGTGTGATGTGCCAACAGAATGTTCCTGACATGGGGTGTGAGAATGACAAAAGACAATCAAACCAATTAAACCTTTGGCCAAATGAGCACCTTGCATTAGCAATGTGGTAATGAAGTTACACAAGAATCCCCTTGGGGGGCCAGATATATAGCATGGAGGTAAGGCGTTTGCCTCTCATGCAGAAGGTCAGTGGTTCGAATCCCAGCATCCCATATGGTCCCCTGAGCCTGCCAGGGGTGATTTCTGAGCGTAGAGCCAGGAATAACCCCTGAGCACTGCCGGGTGTGACCCCCCCCCCAAAAAAAAAGAATCCCCTTGGAAACACCCCCAGAACCCTAAGCCGTATTTAGAAAAGGAAGCTAAATTGAACTCTTGATTGGACATTGCTTCCCCACCACCCTATAGTCCAAACTCGAGCAACGCTAGAAACAACTCAAAAATTCTCTTGGAGACCTTCCTGGAACCCTGAGCCGTATTTGGAAGAAGAAACTCTTGATTGGACATTGCCTTGCCCCTACAGCCCAAGCCCTATAAAAACCCACTTGCTTTGCTGTTCAGAGCTCCGGTCCTCTGTCTCCTGACATGATCACAGCCCTGGCTAGTCAGTCAATAAACCTGCCCTTGCTAATTGCATTCTTGGAGTTATCATGGTCTCTAATTGAGTGGTGGGCCAGCACAGACCCTAACACTTTCTCTGGGTGCAATACAGCATTTGGATTATTACCCACAGGGTCCCCTGAGTTGCCAGGAGAGACCCTGACACTGTTGCCTGAGCATTGCCAGTTGTGGTCCAAAAACTGGAAAAAAAAAAAGGAAAGAAAGAAAATAAGCTATTAGGTTAGGAAAGGAGGCAGTTTTTTTTTTTTCTGGTCACATGAAAATTTTACTACTGTACTTTAATCATCAGATCTTGGTCTTTCCTTCTTGTCTTTATATAAGGCCAGAAGAGAGACGTTGGCTACTTTGACAACCTTAAAGCGGACTCCAGGAATGTCACCAACAGCATGCCCTTTGCAACCAAATCCAGCAACCAGAACTTCATCGTTTTCCTCGATGAAATTCAAGCAACCATCATTTGGTACAAAAGCTGTGATTTTCTTGCCGTTCTTGATCAGCTGGACACGGACACACTTCCTAATAGCAGAATCTGGCTGTTTGGCCTCAACACCAACTTTCTCCAGCACGATTCCTTTGGCATGGGAAGCACCTCCGAAAGGATTGGCCTTCAGGGCTGTGCCCAAATGCACTTTCTTGTATTGCCTGTCATGCCATTTCTGATCTCGCCAGTGGCTGTGGAGCTTGCAAGCCCTAAGAAGGTCGCGGCACTTCCCCATCCTGCCGGCAGCACGAATTCCAGCAAAAGCAGGAGGCAGTTTTTATAACCTTCATTTAAGCACCATGATTACAAGCGTGATGATAGTTGGGTTTCAGTCATAAACAGAAACCCCCCTTCACCAGTGTACCATTAATGCCCTCCCTCCCTCCTTCCCAACCCTTGCCTATATTCGAGACAGGCATTCAACTTATCTCACTCATAAAGACTGTCATGATAGTTGTTAGTATAGTTATTTTCCTAACTGCACTCACCACTCTTTGTGGTGAGCTTCATATTGTAAGCCAGTTCTTCTGGTCCTCATTTCTCTCGTCTCTGGGCATTGTTACAATAATGTCCTTAATTTTTCTTACAACCCATAGACAAGTGAGAATATTCTGTGTCTGTCTCTCTTCTTCTGGCTTATTTCACTCAGCATAATAGATTCCATGTGTACTTCATTTCATGACTTCATCTCTCCTGATGGCTGCATAATATTTCATTGTGTATATGTACCTAAATTTCTTTAGCCATTCATCTTGGTTGTTTCTAGAGCCTGGGTATTGTAAATAGCACTGCAATAAATATAGGTGTGAATAAGGAATTTTTGAATTATACTTTTGTGTAATTATTATTACACAAATAATAATTATTATAATTATTGTTATTTTAATTTTACCTTATTTAAAATAGTGGGTAACAAAGTTGCTCATAGACAATTTCTGTGTTCAAACACCAGTATAAGCTCCTTCCACCATATCCCACCAGTTTCCCACTCATCTCCAACCCATGTCCCTTGACTGGCAAGAAATAATACTTCTTACAACAAAATGGAAATGAAATTATAGAGAGAATAACAATGACTTCAGTAAAAGAAACTTTGGGACAATTGTCATAACTCACAATAGGGTCAAGTCATTGTCTGCAGGTGAATTCCTACTCGGGTGTTAGGATAGAAACATTTGGAGGTATCATGCATCTAAACTTCACTTAGGAGGATGCCACTACTACCTCAAACGGTGGTGCCCAAGCCTTGTGTGCAAGAGGCCCGAGTTCCATTTGTGGCACCACGTGGTCCTGTGAGCATGGCCAGGTTGGCCCTAGAACAAAAAGAAAAGGAGGAGAGGGTGGAATAAGAGTAGTTAAGGTATGTCTTTTTGGGAGTGGGTTATACTGTGTTATGCTCAGGGATTACTGATTTTGCACTCAGGAGTTACCCCTGTCAGAGCTTGAGGGACCCTATAGGGTGCTTGGGATTGAACACTGATCTGCCATGTGCAAAGTAAGTGCCCTCCATGATGGCCTCCCATGGTCATATCTATCCTTGCTGGGTGTATTCCTATGTATGCTGGCCATCCTCAGAAGTAGACCTAGGCCAGAAATAGCCTTGATCAACTCCAGGAGTGACTCCAAAGTTCTAAATAAAGCTAAAGTAGTCATGTTGTCATCGATATATGATAGGGAGAAAGAAAGAAAAGAAAAGGGTACTTGATGAAAAGCCAAATGCATAAGTATGTGCTATATCTATTGGACACTTGCTCCAATTTCTTTTTTTTTTTTTTTGGTTTTTGGGCCACACCCTGTGAAGCTCAGGGGTTACTCCTGGCTATGCGCTCAGAAGTTGCTCCTGGCTTCTTGGGGGACCATATGGGACGCCGGGGGATCGAACCGTGGTCCGTCCTAGGCTAGCGCAGGCAAGGCAGGCACCTTACCTCCAGCGCCACCGCCCGGCCCCTCCAATTTCATATACTGAAGGAAATTAAAAAGCTAGGAGAGGGGCCAGAGAATCCAATGGGAAGGGTGCTGGCCTTGAACAAACTGATCCAAGTTTGATTCCTCGCAACCCATAGGGTCCTCTCAGCACCACCAGAGTAATTGCTGAATGTATAGCTAGAAGTAACCCCTAAACGTCGCAGAATGTGGTCAATAAATCAAAAACTAAAAAAAAAAAAAAATAGAAAAAAATCAAAACCCAAAGGCCCCAAGCAAGGGAACACCTGGAAATCCTGGCTAGACAGCACTGCCATATTGAATCAGCGCTACTTACTGGTCATTTGCTGCTCTGTGGAGAGCTGCAAAGCACAGAGGTCTCCAGCCTCTCCCCTTAGTGGCTCTTTGTATCTATGGAGGCTTCTGCATCCTTGTGTGGCATCAGTGGCATCCTTGTAAGCTACACAACAGAAGCCTTCAGTTTGACTCTGGGCTCCCACCTGGGAGGAACCGAAGTCATCCAGTCAATTTAGAGAAATGCATGGAGTGATAAGAAATGGGCCCGGAGAGATAGCACAGCTGCATTTGCCTTGCAAGCAGCCGATCCAGGACCAAAGGTAGTTGGTTCGAATCCCGGTGTCCCATATGGTCCCCCGTGCCTGCCAGGAGCTATTTCTGAGCAGACAGCCAGGAGTAACCCCTGAGCACTGCAGGGTGTGACCCAAAAACCAAAAAAAAAAAAAAAAAGTCCTTATCGCCCAAGTGGGGTCCACATGATATCAGCAACTTCCAAGGAGCCTGCCCCAATCACAGCTACTTCTCCCCCTGCTAACACAGCTCTGTTGGTTTTCTCTCCACTAAGTAGGAATCTCTAGCCCAGAGTTATTTTTTCAGGCCACATATGGTTGGAATCCTGAAACACCCAGTTGAGCTGCAACTCCCCGCCTCCCTACAATTCACTCATCTGCTGTGTGTGTGGGGTTCTGGGGCCAGGCCCCCTGATAAGGGCGAGGCAAGGGTGGGTAAGGGTCTCTTCCAGCCTGTGACCTCGAGGCTGAACTCAGGAAAGAGAGGGAAGACTGTGAGCCACAGACAACTCACAGGAAAGCATTGTCAGTGCAATGGACTTTGTTTATTGAAGGTAGGGACAAGGCATTTAAGGGTAAACTTTAGGTGGGAAACAGAATGTGGGCATTACAGTTTAGACATTATAGCAACAAGATGGTATGAAGAGACAACAGTCACAACAGTCACAGTACATGGCATCATTGATTTGGATGGTATGTAAAGATAGCAGTTACAATGCCCCTGGCATCAGCAAACCAGAAAGCATGTCAAGATAGCATAGCAATGCCCATGGCATCATTAAATCAGGAAGTATGTAAAGATAGCAGTTGCAATGCACTGTTAGACTAGACAGGTTGTTTGACCTGGATGACTTTCCCCTGATGACTTATCTTGTCTGCTGATGACTTTCCTGGATGACTTTCTCCTGTGCTCATAACAGCAGGGACACAAGTCTCTAAACAGAGACATTCTTTTATTTTCAAGCTTGTAGAAATCTCCTTATTTCCCAGCCTCTCTCCCCACAGTGTGTGTTTCCTGGAAGATGAGATTCCTGGAAGATGCAGCTACTAATGAGGCCACTTACTCATACTGCTCTGGGCCAGGTATCTGTCAGTCTCATAAAGTCCTCAGTTCTTTAGTTTCTGCTCTCAAGAGCAGAGCAGGCAGGGTACTGAGGCAGAGCTCGTGTGAAAAAGATGCTGGTGTTCAACAATATCTCCCCAACTCAATCATCACCCTTTTTTCTTTTTCATAGCAAGCCTTTTCCAAGAGACGCACCTCAGATTTTTTGGAAACCACAACTGGCAAGTCTCAGAGTTACTCCTGGCTCTGCATTCAGAAGTCACTCCTGGCAGGCTTTGAGGACCATATGGGATGCTGGGGAATGAACCCAGATTGGCTGTGTGCAAGGAAATGCCCTCCTCACTATGTTATCACTCTGGCCATAGAAGCAATATCTTCGGGAACATCCAAGCCCTTGCCCCCAGCCTCCCTTCCTTCTACCAGCCTAAGGCCTGTGTCAGTGCCTTTCCCTAAACTATGAAGGCTCCAACATAGACTGGGAAGATCAGCCCATGTGTGGTGTCCTTCAGAACTGAATGCCATTTTGTTTTCATTGCTTTGGTTTGACTGGCATGTGATGCTGGGGCTGACTTTCCTGGCTGATGTGAAGAAAGTATCATTGAAATAAATAAATTTTAGTTGGGTTGGTGAAAAGCAACAACAACAACAACAACAACAACAAAAGGCCTTTGGGGGCCACAGAGCTGTCTCATAGGCCAGAGCTCAAACTGGCCTGTGTAGATTACGGTCGATCTCATCAGTACTTCACGACTCTGGAAATCTCCAAGAGCAGCTCCCCAATTTTGTCTTTCAATAAATATTCTTCTTTTTTCTTTTTGAGTCACACCCGGCGGTGCTCAGGGGTTACTCCAGGGTCTACACTCAGAAATCGCTCCTAGCAGGCTCAGGGGACCGTAGGAGATGCCGGGATTCGAACCACTGTCCTTCTGCATGCAAGGCAAATGCCTTACCTCCATGCTATTTCTCTGGCCCCCAATAAAGAGTATTAATACGGCCAGAGCAATAGTACAGCAGGGAAAGGGTTTCTCTTGCACAACCCTGGTTCGATCCTTGGCATCCCATATAGTCCCCTGAGCTGGCCCGGAGTGATTTCTGACACAAAGCCAGAGTAATCCCTGAGTACCCCCTTGTGTGACCTCTTAAAAAAAAAATCAAAAAATAGTTTAGGCTGGAGAGATGATACTCTGGGTCGAAGCAAACTCATGTGAATTACCTGCAGAAAATTCAGATTAATCCCAGCACTGCTGTGTCCCCTGAACACTGCCAGTAGTGTCCCTTAAACTGATAATCTCTGAGTTCCACCATGTATAGCTTTCTTATAAATAGGAGGAATCCAGAGAGATGATACAGCAGGTAAGGCACTTGCTTGCACCCAGATTGGATCTCTGGCCCCCCATTGGATTTCTAGGAGTTTGCCAGGAGTCATTCCTACATGCACAGACAAGTGTAACCGCTGAGTGCAACTGATGGCAAAGAAACACAGAGAAAGACAGCAAGTGAGAGGTCTGAGCTATAGCAGATGTGGAAGGCATTTTCCTTACATGTGGCTGACCTGAGTTTGGTTCCTGGAATCCTATTTTGTCCCCAACATTGCCAGGAGTGATTTCTGAATGCAGTCAGGAGTAACCCCTCAACCTTGTTGGGTGTGGCCGGAAAACGAAACAAAAAGAAAAAAATAGAGAGAGGGAGAGAGAGGCAGGATCACACACCAAAAACATCAAACATTTCTGAGAGGGAGATGAGATCAGAGGATAAAGGAGCATGCAGAAATGAAGCTGTAGAGACCAAAAAGGGACAAAGTATGCTCAGGCCTGACTCCTGGCTCTGTTCTCAGGAATCATTCCTGTCAGGGTTCAGGGTCTCTAGTGCAGAAATCTCCTCCCTGTCCCACCTCAGTTGCCCTTGGTGTTATTTGGAACCATAGGGTAAGAATGTGAAAGGTGAACTAGCAAAAGAACAGCAGGGAGGACATTGGCCTTGTAGGCAGCTGAACCAGGTTCAATCTCTGACATCCCAGAGTGTCCCTTGAACGCCACTAAATAGCAGTTGGACTTAGACATGCCCCTCTGGTACCCCCACTGTTATGACTGTTGAACTTGGACATGTCCCCTAGACACACCCCTTTGATTTACCCCCAGTCATGCAGGGTATAAAAGGAAAAACTTGGACCTTGTGGAGGGACACAGGATTGTAACCAGACAAGTGTCTGTTGTTGGCAGGTGGGAAAAATAAAGCCTCAGAGAGATGCTGCCTGCTTTGTATCTATTCTTTCTTTCTTTCTTTCTTTCTTTCTTTCTTTCTTTCTTTTCTTTCTTCTTTTCTTTCTTTCTTTCTTTCTTTCTTTTCTTCTTTCTTTCTTTCTTTCTTCTTTCTTTCTTTCTTTCTTTCTTTCTTTCTTTCTTTTCTTTCTTTCTTTTCTTTCTTCTTTCTTCTTTCTTCTTCTTTTCTTCTTATCTTCTTCTTCTTCTTCTTCTCTTCTTCTTCTTCTTCTTCTTCTCTTCTTCTCTTCTTCTTCTTCTTCTTCTTCCTCTTCTTCTTCTTCTTCTTCTTCTTCTCTCTCTCTCTCTCTCTCTCTCTCTCTCTCTCTCTCTCTCTCTCTCTCTCTCTCTCTCTCTCTTTGGGTCACACCCGGCAGCACTCAGGGGTTACTCCTGGCTCTATGTTCAGAAATTGCCCCTGGCAGGCATGGGGGACCATATGGGATACTGGGATTCGAAACCTTTACCTCCATGCTATCTCTCCGGCCCCTCCCTTTTTTCTTTTTTGTACCTGGGCCCTCCCTGACCAGTAAATATTCATCAAACTATGTCATATCATGCAGTATAGATGTCTCCATATAGGGGAAGCAAGCCCACCAGATGTATCTATTGACTTTCCTGGTGCAGTGTGTGGATATTTTTCCCAGGAAATATTTTAGTCAGCAGGCCCATTGGTGGACCTTAATTATACCCCCTACGCGGATTACTGGTTATATTTCTGATATTCATGACACGATAGGACATTACAATTTCTTTCTGACTATTTGGCACATTCTCTCCCTTCCAAAATACAGGCCAAAATTACAGGCCTCAGTCTTGACTCAGGGAAATTCTCAGCACCAAAGCTCAGCTACTTTCACACCCTGGCCAGATAAATCTGCATTTTTAAAAGCATAGTGGTCAGTGTAAATGCAAATCAGCTTTATCTGGTTTCAGCTTCTAGGTAGTACACAAACAGTTGCTATCTTTCTTGTCTTTTACTATTCAGCTGGCTGCAAAATTGTAACAAAACAAGTGAAAAGGGAAGTCATCACTACCCCGCACCCACCAACCTTGGCGGATGTCCCACCCTTAAGGAAGTCGTCACTACCCCTTTCTTCCCCCTCCCCCTTCTTATGGTATATAAGAACAAACGTAGAATGATAGGTGCTTTGCTCCTGTTCCGTTCTGAACAAGGCAATGAACCCTGGCTGGCCAGAATAAAGAACCACACTTGAGCTTTTGCCTGAGTAACTGTCTCTTCATTTCTCCGCGTTGGAGCAGTATCTGGACTGCCGAACCTTTCACAAGTTTCTCGTCTTTGTCATGAGAACCTCCTTTCTAAATTAGACCGTCCTCCCTTTTAGCAGGGGATTCTCTTCACTTGTATGCGCTAGTTTTTAATATGTATATTCTAGGGCCTACTATCATTGTCTTCCTTTTCCTAAGATTCCCCACCTTTTGTCAACACGGAAATATCTTGCATACCAGAGATGTACTTATATGTCACCAGCTTGAAAAGTAAAATTGTCTCACATCTATGGCAGGCTCAGGTCCCCATACAATGTATTTTGTGTTGTTTTCGTTATTTCATATTTCATATTTCGCTGCCCGTGCAACCCACTCTCCCTAAAGTGGATTCATCGAAATCCCACTGATGGCCATAGGACAGAAGCCGCCTCCAGCAAAACTATCGTTGGTTTCAATATCTCTCTTCTCTCTTACTCTCTTTCTCTTTCCCTCTCTCATTCTCTGGCAAGTGGTCACTATATGTAGGCATCTGGGGTGAGCAAGATGCCTTCACAGGCCCTTGTAGTCTTGCAGCATCAGGCCCTGGCAGCCTTGGGCCACTGCATACAATCAGAAATGATTCAGCATTCAGAGATTGAGCATTACCCACCCCCAGAAAATGCAATATCTAGGAGGTTCAGTTCTGTTCGGTTCTGATTGGATAGCTGAGGGCTCAGAATGTCTCTTCATACTGTGGTCCAATGTCTGACTCAGTTTCTCAGGACACTGGGAGTTGCTAGCACCTTCCTATGAAAGGACAAGCATCAAAGGCCACACCCCACCACCCCATCATTGAGTAATGCCCATTGTTCCTGAAAAGCCTGCAACAGTACTAGCCTGAGCTAGCTGCCCAGTACATACCAGGAGCAATGGAGAGGTAAGGTTTGGGGAAAAGGGGCTGGGAGCACAATTTAGGGGCCCTCAATACTTTATTTACCTGAGAAAGGTTTGAATTTTTTGTATTTTAGTTTGAGGCGACACCATGTGATGTTCAGGGCTGACTCCTGGCTTTGTGCTCAAGGATCACCCCTGGCAGGTTTCATGGGACTCTCTGGGGTCCCAGAATTAAACTTAGATCAGCCAAGTGCAAGGCCACAGACATCCCCTATGTCCTATTACTCCAGTCTCTTCACCTTTGTTAGTTTTTTGCTGCTTTTGTTGTTCATCTGTTGAACTGAGGATTAAACCAGGAGCAGTCACATGTAGGGCAAAAGCCTCAACCTCTTTTCTGTCTCCAAAGCCCAATAGACATATACTTTGTGTATTTTTTTTTAATTAGGGGGCTGCAAAGGATCTCCCAATCTGTGATCAGAGAGCCCACAGGCCACTTCTGGGGATCCTCAGCCAACCTGGTCAGCTCAATATTTGAGTCCCGTTGTGGTGTGTGTTTGGGGGGAGGGATACAGTAGTAGTGCTGGGGGTTGGCAGAGGCCTGTAAGAGCTAGTTTGAACCCAGACCCTGGCACTGCCAGGCTGTACCTTTGGCCCACTGCTGTGGATCCCCATTTAGTCCCTCCCATTTCTGCTCTTCATGGTGGGGTAGTTGGTGTGTCCACACTGGGCTTAAATGCTGGCTTCAGGATGTTCACATACAGGCTCTTGTGGCATTCACAGTTATCTTTAGGGCAGGTCACACAGGAAGAAAGGAAAGAAGAAAGGGAGGAAAGAAAGAAGGAAGGAAAAAAGTTTGTTTTACATTTTTGGTCTTTACTCAGCGGTGCTCATGGCTTCCTCCTGACACTATGCTCAGCAGTCTGTCCTGATAGGGGATCAAACCTAAACCCGAATCGCCAGCTGTTGGGTACTGATTCTACTAATCAATACTGTACGACACCCTAGAGTGTGATCTGGTGATACTATATTGGATAATATCTTACTTGGTATTCTTCTCCCACCCTAGGGTAGGACCTGATTCTTGTCAATAAAAGCAAGGGTCTGAGGAAGGCAGGGCTCATTCTTCGGTCTTCTTCCACTGAGCTGCACTCCATCTTAGGAGCAGAAAGCATGGGTGGTTTGGATTCCTTGCCTTGAAATCCTTGAAATTGGATTTCCTGAACCCAATCTTATACCTCTTCATGTGTGGATTATTTCCTGCAGATGTCTACAACTGGAACTATTCCCCCTTCCTAATCAAACGGGGGAATGGGAACAGCCTTTCCTGTCTGGGAGCTTGGTGGGAATCAAACCTCAACAAATCTCCTAGAAAACGTGACCCTTCAACTGGCATGCAAAAAACCCCACCATTCTTACTGTCCTGTCACTTCACTACACCCCATACCCTCACACCCACATTCTTCACTCTTTCAACACATGTTTCCCCATCAAGGGAATCAAAATTTCAAAAAGCATCAATGGGAGTAGAGTTAATAATCTGCATGTGTAGGATGAGAGGCTGTGCCTGTGGCTATATTGGAGAAGGGGTTAGAAAAGCAAGAAATGAGGACTGGTTGCTCAAGCACTGGGTCACAAACTGCAGGATAAAAGCCAAGAGAGTAGTTCTGATCATTAATATGTCCAGCATGGTACAGATCTTAAATATTTTATTATGAAATATTGATACACGAATCCATGGTGCCCATTGCCCAAATCTCAATACAAGCTTCTCCCCACCATCTTCCCTGCCACTCCCAGTTTACCACTTCTCGTTGAACGTCCCCTAACCAGTCCCACTTATCTTGGGTGTCCTTGGAAGGGATGCTTCCACCCCTCTTTGTTGCATAAATCCTGACTTTTCTCACCTTTTTATTGGTGGACACACCCAGCAATGCCCTGGTCTGACTCCAGGATCTGAGCTCAGGTATCACCTCTGGTGGAGCTTCTGA
This sequence comes from Suncus etruscus, assembly GCF_024139225.1. Taxonomy (NCBI): domain Eukaryota; kingdom Metazoa; phylum Chordata; class Mammalia; order Eulipotyphla; family Soricidae; genus Suncus; species Suncus etruscus. Next base: position 86,513,530 of record NC_064862.1, on the reverse strand, counting down.
AAACCTATGGGGTGTCAAGGATCTAACCTGGGTTGGTTGCCTACAATACAATCACACTGCCTGCTAGAGATGGTGCTTTCTAAGTTTTGGGGGTGACTCCAGAGTGTCCCCTGCCTTTAATTTCACTGCCCATCTTTATTTGCTACCTACTTCTAAGCACATGGGGGATAGCTCACTTGTTGAGGAGTCCCAGTGCTTACTGGGTGGTGGCCAGTGTGTTCAATTGAGAAATAAAATGTCTCTGTGCCCTCAATACCCTGCCAGACTGCTGAATGGAGTTGTAGGTAAGTGGATGAATGTACCTATTGATTGACTGATCGATGAATGGACAAACAGACAGATGAATGGGCGGATTGATGGATAATTTGATGGGTGAATAAGTGGATGGATGGGTGAATGGATGGATGGATGAATGGATGAAGGGGTGGAGTGGAGGGGTGGATTGGAGGAAGGAAGGAGGATGTCTGTGCAGGTATACGGGTGGATGGATGATGGATATTTGCACAAATGGCTGATAGGTGGATGGATGGGTAAATGGAAGGGTAGGTAGGTGAGCTGGGATGTATGGCTGAATTGGGTGTGTAGGTAGATGATGCGTGGATGAATAAAATAAATGTAGGCATGCTGGTTGATGGATGGATGGGTGGTATAAATAATTGGTGAATTGAAGGGTGGGAAGATGGGTGTGAGATAGGGAGATGAACAGGCAAATAAATGGAGAAATGGAAATTGGATGAATGAAGAGATAGAATCAGAATGTGAACAGGTGGAAAAGCACTTAGGTGGATGAATAGATAGATGGATGAATGGATGGGTGGGTGTATGGATGGATGGATAGGTGGGTGGGTAAGTGGATGAATGAATAAATGAATGAATGAATGTGTGAGTCAGTGGATAGATGTGTGTATGTATGTACGGATGGATGGGTGGAGGTATGTGTGGGTGAGTGGATGAATAAATGAATGACTGGTTGGTGGGTCTATGAATGGATGGAGGAGTCAGTGGGTAGGTGTGTGCATGTATGTATGGATGGGTGGAGGTATGGGTGAGTGGGTGGATGGATAAATGATGGTTGGTTGGGTACATGAATGGATGAATGAATGAATGTATGGATGTATGTGTGGGTGGGTGGATGGATGGATGGGTAGGTGGGTGGGTGGTGGATGGATGGATGGGTAGGCAGATAGATAGATGAATGGGTGGGTGGGCAGATAGATGGGTGGGTGGAAGGATGATGAACTCATGTATGAATCAATGGATGGATGGATGGAAGTGTGGGTCAGTGGGTAGGTGAGTGTATATATGGATGGAAGGGTGTATGGTGGGTGTATGGGTATATGGATGGGTGGGTGGGTGGATGGATAAAAGGACGATTGGTTGAGTGGATGGGTGGATGGATGGACGAATTGATGGCTGTGTGGGTGGGTGGATAGATGAATGGATGGATGAGTGAGTGCATGGGTGGATGAATGGATGGGTGGGTGGATGGATTGATGGATGGATGGGTAGGTGGATGGGTAGGTGTTTGAGTGGGTAGGTGGATGGAATGGGTGGGTGGAATAATGATGGACTAATGAATGAATCAACAGATGCATGGATAGGTGGGTGAATAGAGAAACAAATAAGCATTCTTAGTGGGAACTGATGTGGAGATCTGAGCACATGACTTGAGGGCTCAGAAAAGAAGGCAAGAGATGTGGCTCTATGGTGAAGCACTTTTCTCCCATGCATGAGATGTGCTTGATCCCACCACCCCATACACACCCACACACAGCTCATACGAGGAAAAGTTGTTTAGGGTTGGTGATAAAGCAACCCTCTTTCTACATATCGGCTGGGGCTGCTCGCATATAAATGCTTCTGAAACACTGCCTCCCCCTTGCCAGTTCACTGTTGCATTATCTAACTAGGTCACAATGAACAGGGCAGGAACAGTGTCCAAAAATCCTTCTATTCTAAGCTTGTAGAAATAACTTCCTGCCACATATGAACTTAATCATAGTGGACTGTGAGATAGTGGAAGGGTTGATTCTCCTTAATTTGCATGTGGCCAACCTCAGTCCAGTTTCCAGCATCGCTGAGCACTTCCAGACATGATCTTTGTGCACAGAGTCAGGAGTCAGCCCTGAACACCACCAATAGGACTCAAACACCAAAAGCCCCCCCCCCCCAAATAGACTCCAATCCTTGCTTCCAGATGCCTGAGATTGGGGTCCCAAAAGGACCCTTCAGCTGAGCTCTCCAATCACTGGTATCTGTTCCCTAGGATGTGGTCCGACCTGAACGAATGGTTCTGGTCGGAAAGAATCTGGCTTCGGCCCGATGCCAAATGGGCCGACCTAGAGGACCGTGACGGCAAGGTGTTTCCGCATCCCCGGGACCTGCTGGCAGCCTTGCCCCTGGCACTTGCCCTGGTGGCCCTTCGCTTTGCCTTTGAGAGGTGAGTGTCCGCATTGTGTGTCCCTGGAGTCTGTCACCACACATGTCTGTATATGTATTTATGTGTATATATGGTGCATTAATTATCAATGTAGCTGCGTGTATATGTATGTGTTGTGTATATGTGTGCATGTTTGTGCACAGATGTATGCATATGTGTGTTTCTATTTCATAAGTGGCACATGGCTTTGAGCTTTGAGCTCTGCTCACTACCAAAAGTGATCCCTAAGCACAGTCAGGAGTAAGCCCTGAACATTACTGGTGTAACAACACCCTGCCCCAAATATATCAGTCCCTTCTCCTGATCCTATCACCACTAACTCTAGAAAAGGGTTTCATGTGGCATTGTTCTTAAAGAATCAAGAGGGTCTGGAACCTTAGGGATCAATTTCCAGGCTGGGGTTCCCCCCTAGATGGTATTCTGCTGACTGGCCAGGGTCTGGCTTTCGTGAGTTTCTGCCTGGAATGAGGTGATTTCAACTCTGGAAGGAGATTAATGTGAGGGGGAAGCCTCAGTCTGGTGCAGTGCTGACCAGGATCCCTGAGATAGGCGGTGGGAAACTCTGGTCACCACAGGACTGTGTTGAATCCCCAGGCATTGTGTCAATCTTTTGTTTGGTTGGCATCACTCTGGGCATTGCTCAGGTTTACCTCTGACTCTGCACTCAAAATCACTCCAGGTTAAGCTAGCGGGGACCTTGTGGGGTGCCCGGGATCAAACTTGCTCGGGTCAGCCACGTTCAAGACCAATGCCTCCCCACTGTGCTCCGAATTTGCCCCTGAATAATGTCAGATACACCATTGTCTCAAAATATGAAACATCTACTTTTCTGCTGACCTTAGAGCAGCCACCAAGTGACTTTCCCAAGATGTCACCTTTGTTGCCCAATCTGCAGTACTACTCTCTTACTCTTGCTCCATCGCCCTTGCACCCCTAGATTCATTGCTCTGCCCATAGGCCATTGGCTAGGGATACAGAATCAGCCTCGTCGGCCAGCCAAGCCTATCCCCACGCTGGAGAGATACTTCGTCACAGTTGGACCAAAACCCAAGGAGGTATGAGCCCATAGCCACCCACCCACAGCACCTGAAACACCCACCCTCCAGGAATCCCAGTTTGGTCCCCTAGTAGCCTCATAAGGACATGTATGGGGGTGGAGAGGAGCCAGCGCGATTTCACTTCCTCATTTCCATCCGTGCTATGACTGCCCAATGAACACCATGGCCCATCACCAATGTGCCCATCTAGCACCCCTAGGTTGGTAATAAGCAGTGTTTTGGGGTCATTAATGGCCTGTTTTAAATCCCTAAACCCTGAATCTCAGAGAATATTCTAGTCTCACTTTCTTTCTTGTTCATCTCTTCAGCAAATCAAGGATAGAACCTAACTGCTTCCTAGAACCAGGGTGAGACCTGATTGTTCTGGCGAGTCCTGAAGCCTCCACCCATACTCTATTGCCCAGGATTGAGGTTCCAGAAAGATATTCCAATGGGCAGTACACTTGCCTTACACGTGGCCTACCTGGATTTGAATCTAGGTATCTCTTAGCAGTCCTTGAGCACCATCAGGAGAGTAATTCTGAGTGCAAAGTCAGGAATCAGCAATAAGTATCACTGGGTGTAAGCAACATTTACCCCCCCCCCCCAAGAAAAAAATCACCCACATAAATGACTGAGTTTTTATCTCCTCATACTCCATCCCCATAAGTAATAAGTAAATCTGGCCATACCACAGGCATGATGTGGGAACCTACAGAACAAAGCAGTGACAGGAGTTCTGAGTCACCTCATCACCCAGATCTGCCCCCTATAATTTTCAGGACCAGTTGGAGTTCCTGGCTGCCGTATGTAAACTCACACTGAACCAGACTCGGCGCTGGTTTCGCAGACGCCGCAACCAGGACCGAATCCCACTGGGCAAGAAGTTCCGTGAGGCCAGGTTAGCCACGGAAGGGTAGGGAGCAGGAAAAGGGTCCTCTAGGGAGAGAGCTGGTGGGCAATTTCTGTAGGTATTCTCTCACGTGCATCCCATCCTTATTGTGCAGCTGGAGGTTTACCTACTTCCTTTTCATCTCTCTTGCTGGTTTTTCCATCCTCTACCACGTGAGTGTTCTGGTTTTCTGAGATGGAGGGGGAGGGAGGCGGGAAGTGGGGAGGGCAGGTATGCAGACACAGGTTTGAAAACAAAGAGAACAGTGAGGGGTGGAGGACAGTAAAGGGGGTGCTGGTTTTCTATAGGGAAGACCTGGGTGTGCTTTCCTGCCCTCCATGGTGCCCTCAAGCACCACCAAGAGTGATCCCTGAGTTCAGAGCCAGAAGTAACCCCTGAGAACCTCCAAGATCACTGAGCACAGGGTCTTGAATAATCCCTGAATGCAGAGCTGGGAATAATGCCTGAGCACTACTGACAATAAAGAAAGAACTGCAGTGACTATTCCTATGCATTGCATTTTAAAGGCTTCTTGCTGGTCAGGAGCTGGGGATGCTATAGTTGGGAACTGGAATAAACCCCAAAAGCAGGACACCACAGGCTGAGTAGGAATCATATTTACAGGATTGCCTAGGCCCAGATTGGAGACAGAACGTGGGTCCTGGGTCTCCATTCATGTGCCTTCTCCCCTTTTCCAGGAACCTTGGTTGTGGAGACCAGTTATGTGCTGGGACAACTACCCACACCAGGTGAGCAGGGAAGGTTTCGAAGGTTGGAGGTCAGTTATGGGGACCCATAAAAGCCAGTAGAGATATCTCTGTTCTATTCAGCACTGTGATTGAACGTCAGCTCTCTCTGTCACTCTATTTAGGACTCTGCTTGCTCAAGAGTGGGGTCGGGCATCAGCAGACTTGGAACAGGTGCTGGCACTCCGGCACTCTTGATTACCTCCAGAGATGGTGGCTCAACCTTTAGCTCTCACTGGGATTCTGGGGTGCTGAGCCCAATTCTCTGTCTCTCTCTGTCTCTCTGTCTTTCTGTCTTTCTCTCACACACACACACACAAATACACAGAGGCATGCATGCTGGAGGAGCCCAATTCCATAGCTAACCTGGCCCCACCCCACTACAGTCCCTGAAGCCTTCCCTGTACTACTGGTACCTCCTGGAGCTGAGTTTCTTCACCTCGCTGTTCATCACGGCGCCTTTGGACATCAAGCGCAAGGTGAGGCCAAGTGGAGAGCCTGCTCGCAGGTGCCACTTCACTGCCAGCAAAGTGCATGCGACTTTCTTTCCCAGGAGAAAAGTGTGGCTGCACTTCGCACTCTCAAAGCCTTTCGGGGGCCACTGAGAGCCTGTGGGGTCAGAGCGGGCCCCTTCCCCTACCAGCCATCCATGGTCAATCTGTGACCCGCCATCTCCCTCAGGACTTCAAGGAGCAGATGCTGCACCACACTGTGACCATCCTCCTGATCTTCTTCTCCTACAGCACCAACCTGATTCGTGTTGGCTCACTGGTGATGCTTCCGCTCGACTGCACCAACAGCTTTCTGGAGGTGAGCATGGGGCTGCCAGGCACCCCCGCTGCCCCTGTCAACACCCCAAGATGAAGCTCTCCCCCTCCCAAATTAATGACTCGAGCCTCCTCCCCATAGCATTTCTGGATGTTGAGGCTCTGCCCCTCTTAGACTATTTATTGATGCCCTGCCCCTGAGAGGAATTAAAAAATAATACTCCATTCTCAGGCTAATGATATGAGGCTCTTCCCTTAGTGTTCCAGGATGATGAGTCTCTGCCCCTCTAGGGCTATTGACACAGGCTCATTCTTAGCTTTCCAGGAAGATGAAACTCTGAACCTTCCAAGTTAATGACTTGAGGCTCCTCCCCTTAGATTTCCTGGGAGATAAAGCTCTGCCCTTCTCAGGTTAACTAGATGTTGAGGCACTGCTCATCTAGGTAACAACCATCTAGTGAGACACTGCCCTGTTTAGTATTGTTGTTTATGAGGCCACACCACTCTCAGGTTACTAGTTGCTGAGGTTTCACCTTTCACTGGCTAACACGCAGACATACTAATTTTTAAACAAATCTAGGCAGTACGTAAAGATTCATGTCTCTACCCAGGATTCTCCTAGTCCAGTAGGGAAGCATTTGCCTTAGACCAGACCGCACTCATCACCCCATGGGTTGCCCTGTCTTCCCCCACTCAGCAAATATCTTCTTATTTTGCTCTTCAGATCGCTAAAATATTCAGCTATACAAAGTATCAGAAGGTGTCTCAAGTTCTCTTCTTCATCTTTGCCTTAGTCTTCTTGAGCCTGCGTATGGTGATCTTCCCCACCCAGTGAGTCAGTCCTCCCACGCAGAGTGGGATTTGAGCAGGTTGATGGATGCTACTCCAGTGGAGCCTCTTTCTCCCTTGGGCCCCTGGCCCAGGGTGTGGAGCTTGGTGCCTGTCTGGTAAGGCAGAGCTGGGCACTAGCCTGGTTGAATGGTGAAGCTCCTCATAGCAGAGCATTGAGCCTAGCCACATACTATGTTGGTCTCCACTGACTAGAAACAAGACAGGGAGGGCTTAGATCCATAGCACAGTGGGGAGAGTGCTTGCTTTGCCATTCCTCAGCATTGCCCTGTGGTCCCACAAGCCACACTACCAAAGATACCTGTGCAATGCCAGCAGTGAGCCCTGAGCATCAGGTATGTGCCCCCAAGAAACTGGGCAGGGAGACACCCGCAATGCCTGGCTTCACTATAGAGGACAGTAGAGAGCCATGAAAATAGGTGGCAGGAAATGGCATCTGGCAAGGTAAAAATGCCAGAAGGAGGCGAGCTGGGCAGTGCTATGTGAAGATTGTCCCCCCCCCCCCCCACTGGTTATAGGATCCTGTACACCACCTATTATGACTCCATCGATGGCACCGGCCCCTTCTTTGGCTACTACTTCTTCAACATTCTCCTGATGATGATTCAAGTGCTGCAAACCTTCTGGTCCTACCTCATTGTGCGCATGCTCTACAACTTCAACTGGAAAGGGAAGGTAGGCAGGGCCATGGCAAGAGATGGGGTTCTACAGTGTCAGCAGTAAGAAAAAGTGAGTAGGACCAGGGCAGGGCCGAAACTCTAAAGTTTCTTCAGTAGGGCCAGATAGGCGAGATGATAGTTCTACAGTTCCCTCCGGAAGGGTGAGGTGGGTGGGGTCAGAAAGTGGACTGAGCTCTACAGTTCCACCGGGAAGTGCCAGGTGGGCAGGGCGATGGCAGGAGAAAGAGCTTTATAGTGTCAACAGTCATGCAGAGTGAGCAGGGCCAGCTTTTGGGCGGGGCTCTACAGCTTCTCCAGGAGGGCCAGACAGTCTGGTGAGGGCTCTACAGTTTGACCCAGAAGGGCAGGCAGGTTGGGCCAGTGTAAAGGTGGGGCTATACAACTCAAACAGGAATGGCCACGTGGGCTGGGGCAAGCAAGAGTCAGGGCAGGCCCGACTTCAGAGCCCCTCCTACTGAATTTCCCTGTTCCCTATAACTGAGTTCTATCCTCTCTCCTCCCTGTGCCCCAGGTGAAGGACATTCGCAGTGATGTGGAAGAGTCAGACTCGAGTGACAGTGAAGTGGTCGAGAAAAACCCTCCATTGCAGGATGGGGTGGCCCACCGTCCAGGGGCGACCACTTCTGATGGTCCTCGGAGCCGGGCAACAACAAATCAGAACACATGTGGTCCACGTAGCAGATGAGCAAGGCCTGGCTCGGAGAGGATGACCAGCCCCCACCCCCAAACTGGCCATCTGCTAGGCAGCCCAGAACAGACTGGAAGCCCCCCACGGTGTGGGCTGATAATCCTGCCCACCCTCTCTCCTTTGGGATGAAATGGAAGGAGGTAGACAGGTGGGGGTTCTCCCTAGCTGATAAGGTGGAGGGGAAGAAAACTTGAATAGAGTCAAATTCTCTGCCTGAGACTTGAGTCCCTGTCACACATTCTCTTAGTCCTTCACAAAGATCTCTAAGCTCAGCTGACAAATACCTCTCCCCCACAAACTGGACACATTAGCCAGGTCTAGGCAAAACCTTAGTTCTCTCCAGTCCCAGACTCTGGGCCCAAACTGGAAGTTGCAGTTCTTCTTTCCACCGTTCGGGATGCAGCTGCACTGAGCTCTTCAGCTAAACCAAGGGGCAAGGTTCAGATTAGGGGAACGAAAGGAAGGCATGAAGTACTCTCCACCGGTGCCCCCTTTGAGATTTTTCCATCCCTGATCAAGACTGGTTTGCAGACCTTAAAACATACACACATAAATAAAAATAAGATAGAAGGTCAAAGAAAAAAGAGCAACAAAATACTGGATTGCTTTTCACCCCTGCTCCCCAGTCATACGAAAATGTCTGCTTTTAAAGGACAGCATGGGTGAGACCCAGTTCCCTGGAGAGAACAGACAGTTTGCAATGTCAAGGATGGTGCAGGGCCCTCAAAGGAAATAGTGACTAGGATACAAAAGCCACCCACAGAATGGGAGAAATTATTCATCTAATACCCAAGAAAGAAGAGAAAAAGTAATAAAAAATTTAAACAAAGAATGGTGTGTGGTGTTACTGGAAAGAAATTCTAGAGAGGGGCCGGGCGGTGGCGCTAGAGGTAAGGTGCCTTGCCTTGCCTGCGCTAGCCTTGGACAGACCGCGGTTCGATTCCCCAGTGTCCCATATGGTCCCCCAAGCCAGGAGCGACTTCTGAGCGCATAGCCAGGAGTAACCCCTGAGCATCACTGGGTGTGGCCCAAAACCAAAAAAAAAAAAAAAAAAAAAAGAAATTCTAGAGAGAAGGGAAAGAGGAAGAGGGAAGGAAACATGGGGGGAGGGAGGGAATGACGAGAAGATAGGAGTCAAAAAGAAATAAGCTGGGGCTGGAGCTGTGGCGAAAGTGGTAAGGCGTCTGCCTTGCCTGTCCTAGCCTAGGATGGATAGCAGTTTGATCCCCTGGCATCCCAGATGGTCTCCCAAGCCAGGAGCGATTTCTGAGCATCATCGGTGTGAAAGAAAGAAGAAATAAAGAAGAAAGAAAGGAAGAGAGAAAGAAAAAAAGAGAAAGAAATGGAAAAAAGTGTTGCAAGTCAGCCCTTGATTGGGTTGACTGATGGAGGGATGGAAGATGAGGTCTTTCCCCTCCAGCTCGAAGCACTTGTCTGCCACCCTTTTCAGCTGGCAGTTCTGAAGTGAAGTGGCAGGTAAACGGCTAGCAGACAGTCAGGCTTGTGAAAATATTAGCTTTATTCGGAGGACAAAACTAAAGCCAAAAGCCTCAGCATCAGTTCCAGCCAAAAAGCCCCCCGCCTTCCACAGACCCTTGCTTTTATCCCCCAGAATCAGGGACCACCCAATGGTGGGAGCAGAATCAGGTACCACCGTAGGGTGGGAGCAGAATGCCAGGTCACACCCTAGGGTAGGGCACAATCACCGATCAGGGTAGGGTCAGTAACGTAATAATCCCATTGAAATGTTTACATACACAACAATTCCCCCATTTGTTTTTAGTAAACAAACAAAAATATACAAAGGTAAGTAATATTGTCTACAATTATTAAAGAAAAAACTAATCAATAATAAAAGAGTGGCTGTTTTCATAAGCGCATCACAGGAAAATGTAAAGAAAATCTTCTAACCTAAACACAGGGTGTCTAAAACGAGGAACATGTGTCAAGGAATCAACTACAAGCTCCTGAGATGATAGATTTATGACATACAAGATGAAGAATTCCAAGTAAATTCTTCCTTAGAGAAGCAGATGGAGAATCTGAAATGCAATGATCAAGGATCTAGTAGGCGATGGGAAGCTCCCAGGGCAATCAGAAAGCCCAATTGTAATCCGTAGACATAGATCCTTCAAAGAGACGCCAGAAAGGTTGTGTAGCAGGCGAGAAAAGGCACCTTTTCTTTATTTGTTGTTGTTGGTTTTTGGTATTTGGTTTTTGGGTCACATCTGGCAGTGCTCAGGAGTTACTCCTGGCTCTATGCTCAGAAACCGCTCCTGGCAGGCTCAGGGGACCATATGGGATGTCAGGCTTTGAACCACTGCCCTTCTGCATGCAAGGCATGCTATTTCTGCGGCCCCATTTTCCATCCAAGTCCAGGTAGACCAGAAAGCCCATCTTTGAGGGCATCGAATTAGGCCCTTATTTTGGAGGAAGAAGCATATACTCCCTGCACTGTGGGGGCCCACTGCAATGATGATCAATAGTCATCTGAACTTAATCCAAGTTCTTAGTCCAGGCAGAAGTCCATATGAGGTCTGAAATTGATGTACCAAGTACAGCCAACTATTTATAGATGGGAGCTTAAGTCACAAAACAGAACAAAATGTTTAAGGCAAACAAATAAATAACAAACAAACAAACAAACAAACAACTTGAGGGTCCATCCAAAATGGATAGAACCTCCTTTTAAACCTAGTATTTTTTGCCTATGATGCACCCAATGCAAAAAACTCTGAGAACAGACAAAAATATCATTTAGGAAGTTATAGACAATAATATCTAACCCACTAACCTAAAGTCAAGAAAGCAAAACCCCAATGTAATACAACATCAATTCCTAAGATTAAAAACTAAAATAGAGAAACATTAATTACAATAGTCAAAAGAAGTGTAGTACCAAATATAAATTCAAAGGATTGCAATTATAAGAAAAATACAAAAAAAATACAAAAGGTAAAATTTCTACAGAGTCCAATACCAATCTGTAAAGATGAGGGTCTGGAACTCCGAATAGGCTGGTAAAAGAGACTTGATGGGTCTGGAAAAGCGGGTTGAAGCCTGGTACAGAAGATAACATCAAGCTGAAAGAAGAAGGAAGGCCATAACAGGCATCCATGTGTTGGGGTATCCCCAAGCGTAACATCATTGCCATCATGAGTTGGTTGGGCGTCTGCATTTTCTTTGGCATTGGTGCAATCTTGGGGTAGCCATTGTAGAAATGATCAACAGTAGCACAGTATATGTGGATGGAAAACCAGAAGTTCAGATAGCACAGTTTAATTGGAATCCAGAGACTGCGGGTCTTATCTTTTTTTCTGGGGTTACATTTTGACACAAATTCCAGGCGGTTTCATTTCCAACAAGTTTGCAGCAACCATGGCACAAAACTCCAACAGTCACTGATTTCTTCCTCAAGCAGAGATCAGGAGGCTTGTAGTTGTGGGTGAAGGAGATGATTTGCACATGTGAAGGGAATCCTGAAAATTAAATGTTAAGGATAGGAAGAGAGAGGAAAGGATAAGGAAGACTAAATCGGGGGAGATAAAGTTAGGAAAAAGGGAACTATATACAAAATATGCAAAACAGACAGACACAGAACAAGGCATACACATATAGACTTCACAAAAAAATATGGCCATAACACCCAGTCATACCAAAAAATATTTGTTTGGAAAGGATCCAAAATAGAGCAAAAGAAAAAAAATTCAACTGAATCAACTAAAAGCACTTAAAAATGTAATAGCTGGCAAACTGTTTAGATGAATTATTTCAAATTTAAAAAAAATTTTTAATGGCAGAGCAGAGCAGATCTGAAAGAGAATTTCATGCATAACACAAATATGAAAAACTCTACTATAAGTGTGTAACAGTATATATACAAAGTTATTGTATAACAGCAACTCTATGATAGTCAATCATAGGCGAGAAGCACTGTGAAGAAAGTCCACCTAAAAAGTATTGTTATGTCAGCATTATGAATTCATTTTCGTCTTAAAACCTAAATTGAGGGAAAAAAGCAATGATGTTAGAATAAAAAGAGTGAAAGTCATTAAATGAGTATACCTAGAAAGAAAAACAACATTAATATGATGAGAAATTTTTCTTTCAGGTGAACCTTGACTAAATTAAATTGTAAGATTTCATGATTAACTGAGACCTAGAGCAATAATGAAATTAAGACATAAATCCACCATACAAGGAAACACATTGGGGATCCATAATTTTCAATCCTATTCATTGATCATGCCTGTAGAAAGAATCATAGAGCATTAATAGCAACCGATAAGGAAGTGAAATGATTATCTGGTGTTCATTGTAGATCTCTAAGAAGTATAAAACAGGATGTATGCTGCTGTGGATTTCACCAATGTATTAGGGACTTTTTTGATCTTGTCATTGAATTTGATCCAGTGTTGTCTTGCAGCAATTTTACAGTATGAAGTACAGTGTCCATAGTGAACTTTACCATAATGGTTTGACACTGATAATAAGTTGTATTTCTTAATCTTGCTTTTATTTTCTGAAGTGAATTCTACTAAATTGAGGTCTTTTATAGGAAAATCCACATAAGTGTGCAATTTATTTATTTGTTTGCCATCAAAAGCAAAACGTTTCAAATGTATTATTAGTACTGGTGGCAACTTCCATAAATATGTTTTCTTTGAAAAATCCCTTCTACTGTTGCAGCTGTTGAACTGAACTTTATTGTGATCCCTTAATTCTTCTTCTTTAACAAATTCAGAGAGGCATTCCTGTAATGTACATTTATATATATATCTGTAGATGTGACAGCCAGAGACTAATGAAAAATGGCTCATAAACCTCAGACTTTTGGTGGCATGTGAGACACTGAAGTATAGATTTGAATTTTCCTTGAAAGAGATCACAAATAATTGATTTGTGAGTCTTTTGGTGTTCTGGACTAAATTGCTCATAATTTTCATTTTCCATAAGATGTATAGTTTTATCTGTCATTAGATTTACAGTAAGCAAATCCTGATGTAGTCCTTCTATTACAAACATCAGTAATTTGTGTGGATCCTGCTGATTGTGTCCAGCAAACTGGTCATTAAGTAAACCAATTGTTACTTTGAAGCTCTCAGGGTTAATATATCTATGAAATCCATTTCCCATGGTTTTGATGAGCCGACCAAATTCTTCGGCTAATTTACCTTTATGCCCTTTTGGATTTTTCCTGTTAACATTCTTTTTATATTGATCTTAATGAAAATACTGAGTCAAGTCTGAAATATTATACAGGCATTGCAATATTGAGTTCATGTAGCTAGCAAGTCAGCAGTTTTATTTCCTTGAGCCATCAGTCCCGGAAGACCTGAGTGGGCTTTAATATGCGTGATGAAGATAGGCTCAGTTTGTTTTTGAAGAAGCTATTGTAATCATTTAAGTAAATTCTGTATGATTGGGTTATTAGCATTAAGAGAGCCAGTGGCTATTACATAACATAAATTTACCACATACAAAGAATCAGAAAAGATATTCATGGCTTCAGATACATTTTTTCTTTCTTTCTTTCTTTCTTTCTTTCTTTCTTTCTTTCTTTCTTTCTTTCTTTCTTTCTTTCTTTCTTTCTTTCTTTCTTTCTTTCTTTCTTTCTTTCTTTCTTTCTTTCTTTCTTTCTTTCTTTCTTTCTTTTCTTTCTTCTTTCTTTCTTTCTTTCTTTCTTCTTTCTTTTCTTTCTTCTTTCTTTCTTTCTTTCTTTCTTTCTTTCTTTCTTTCTTTCTTTCTTTCTTTCTTTCTTTCTTTCTTTCTTTCTTTCTTTCTTTCTTTCTTTCTTTCTTTCTTTCTTCTTTCTTTCTTTCTTTCTTTCTTTCTTTCTTTCTTTCTTTCTTTCTTTCTTTCTTTCTTTCTTTCTTTCTTTCTTTCTTTCTTTCTTTCTTTCTTTCTTTCTTTCTTTCTTTCTTCTTTCTTTCTTTCTTTCTTTCTTTCTTTCTTTCTTTCTTTCTTTCTTTCTTTCTTTCTTTCTTTCTTTCTTTTTTTTCTTTCTTTCTTTCTTTTTTTTTGGTGTTTTCGGGCCACACCCGTTTGATGCTCAGGGGTTACTCCTGGCTAAGCACTCAGAAATTGCCCCTGGCTTGGGAGGAACAATATGGGACGCCAGGGGATTGAACTGCGGCCCTTCCTTGGCTAGCACTTGCAAGGCAGACACCTTACCTCTAGTGCCACCCTGCAGGTCCCAAATTTTCTAATAGGTAAATTAATGTTGCTAATTCAACTTTCTGTGAAGATTTGTATTTGGTATCTATGGTCATATTAATGTTGTCTCCGGTTATTTCTCCTTTTCCATTTTGGGATCCATCGATATAAAAAACCTTGGCATTGGAAATTGGGGAATCCCGAACAATTGAAGAAATAACAAACTGAGTTTTCTTTAAAAAGTCCCAAGTTTTTCCTGCTGGATAATGGGAGGATATTTCACCTGTGAAATCTGAGAGGGCCCTTTGTAGAGATTCATTAAGAGGCAATATTGACTCAATTTCTTTTTTTAGTATTGGCAAAACTATTATATCTGGGTCAAAACCTAGTAAAGATATAGATCTGAGTCTTGCCTTGATAATAATCTTTGAAATCAATTGCAAGAAGGAAACAACTGAGCCAGGCTGTTTGTTATGTAAATACACCCATTCCAAAGGTCCTGCCTGTTGCATCAAGGCCCCCATGGGGGTTTCTATGATAGCGAAGATGAACTGAAATACTTTTTCTCTCAGGATGAATCTTAAGAGAAACGATTTTTGTAATCTGCTCAAGAAGATGTCCAATTCATTTTTGGCAGCTGTTGTTAAGTTTCTCGGGCTATCTAAAGCAGGGTCACCCTCCAAAGTTTTAAACAGATTAGAGAACTCTGCAATCGGGATTCCTAGTGCAGGGAAGAGCCAATTTACGTCACCTAAAAGTCTCTGAAAATCATTAAGCGTTCTGAGGTTTTCTTTTTTAATAGAAAATTTTTGTGGACGTATTGACGTTCGGTCCAAAATAAAACCCAAATATTGATACGGTGGCATAGTCTGTATTTTTTCTGAAGCTATTTTCAGTCCTGATGTTTGTAAATAGTCAATAACATAAGAGTATAAGTCCTGTAAATCTGTTTTATTGTTCATTGTAAGCAAGATATCATCTGTATAATGAAATATTATGGCTTGAGGAAATTTTTCACGAGCAGGGCTCAAAACCTTATCTACAAAAAACTGGTACATTGTTGGAGAATTCAGCATGCCCTGGGTGAGAACAGTCTACTGAAAACATCTGCAGGAATGGGTATTATTGAGAGAAAAAACTGAGAATGTAAAACGTTTTTTATCATCTGGGTGGATAGGAATATGGTAGAAGCAGTCTTTCAGATCAATTATAATTAGTAGCTATTCCTTTGGAATAACTACTGGTGATGGTAAACCAGTCTGCAGTTTGCCCATAGGTATCATGGATAAATTTACAGCTCTAAGATCCAACAAAAGTCTCCATTTACCGGATTTTTTTTAAATAGTGAATATAGGCGAATTTCACTGAGAAAAAGATGGTTCAATATGTCCTAAACTTAACTGTTCATCCATTAATTCTGTCAGCACCTTTAATTTATCAGTTTTAAAGAGCCACTGACCTGTCCAAATTGGTTCGTCAGATTTCCATTTTATTTTTATTAGCGTGGGGTATTTATGGCTGTGGCTCCTACGAAAAATTTTGAGTTTTTGAATTGAGAGAATGTTCGAGCTCTTCTGGAGCTAATGGGATGTGGAATTCTGCCTTCCACTGTTTGTGTAGGTCATGGCCCCACAAGGATGGTGAGAATGGACCCATATGAGGTCTGATTATAGCTCCTTGATTTTCTGAGCCATAAAACACCATAGTCCTCATACTCAATAAACAGGAACTTAAATCTCCTACTCCTTCCAGAGAATACGGGATTTCCTGGAGAGGCCAATTTTCTGGCCATTCTTTATCAGATATTACAGTAACTTGAGCAGCCATATCTATCATTCCATCAAAGGGTTGTCCTTCCAAGTGAAGTTTGATCATTGAGTTTTCATCTTTTAATTTAGTAATCAGAGCTATGTGTGGGTTTTGAGCAGCACCCGGATCTGTGCTTCCAAAACCTCCAATTCTTTTCTTATCTGAGTTCCCACATTTGACATAAGGCACTATCACAACCTGGGCAATTGCTTCCCCTTTCTTAAAGGTCCACAAAACTGGTACAGTAATAATTACAATAATTTCTCCCATTGAATCTGAGTCAATGACACCAGTGGTTATTGATATACCCTTTATGTTGAGGGAACTTCTACCAAGAATCAAAACCATAGTATCTGGGGGTGGTGGGCCCACGATGCCAGTTTCTAACTTGTTAGGGCATGCTCCTGGATAAATTGTAATGTCCTCTGGGCAAAAAACATCAGGCGCTCCCTGATGTAGTGTGAATTAATTCCCTTATTGTGATGAATTTTCTTGGGCTGGGCTTGGAAGGATTATTGTCTGTAGACTTTGCCCCTGATTTTGAAGGGCCTGGGGGGAGGCCCTGTGGGCATTTCCCTGCATCTTGTATGTGTGTCCTTGAGGAGCTGAATTTAAAAGAAGATGGCAATTCGTTTTGATATGCCCCTGTTTTCCACAATGGTAGCAGACGATTTGCCTTTGGGGATTGTGTTGAAACCTCTCCTTAGGTTATTATCAATGAGGTTTCCGGATCTGCAATATTTAGCCCAGTGGCGACCCTTTTTGCATTTTGGGCAAAGACCTGGTTTTCGGGAAGTGCTTTGTCCCCATGGGTAGAAAGGCATCGTTCCCTTGGTAACTGGGAAAGTTTTTTACTGAGTCTAAGTGGGGTGGATGTTGTTGTTCCCCATAGACATTCCGACAGGCATAAAGGAAATCATTCACATCTACCTTTTCATTTAATGTATTTAATACTAATCTACAGGCAGAATTTGCATTATGATAAGCCAAAGATTTTACTAGAAAGTTTCTCATCTCCTCATGTAACTTCAGCGCATCTTTAAACATACCCACAAACTCTACAAATGGCTCATAAGGGCCTTGGGTAATTTTTAAAAAGTTTTCTCTACCAATGCTGTTAGAATCAATTTTCCCATGAAGACAATGCAATATCCCTATTTAAATTTAAGATTTCTTTAGGTAAAGCCACTTGTGTCTTAATATTTGCAAACTGATTTTCTGCCATCAATAATTCATAAGATAGAGTAACCCCTGTCACTTGCTTTTTTGTACCATTCAGGCTATATACTTTGGCTTTTACACCTTCTGAATAGAATATTTTCCATAATATATTCGACAGGCATAGATTAGTGATTGTTTTAAAATCATACAAAATCCAAGATGAGTTAAGACTCCAAAGTTTTAGTAACTCCACACTGTATGGTGACGTTGGACCATACTCTTTACATGCTTTTCTAAACTGATCCCCATGTAAAGGGGATGATGCCGGGTTAAAAAAATTACTCTGAATAGAGCTCTGAGGCTGTGTGTGTGGTTCATTGTCTGAATCTGCACTGTTGTGCGATTCAATTTTGTGAATAGAATCAGCCTCACTCATGGAGTTAGCACCGGAGGTTGAACATTATCTGAGTCACTGTCATGCAATTCACTAGAATCATGCTTCATTTGTGGAGTTAGCACTGGAGGTTGGTCATTCGTGTTAAGATTCGGATTCGGATTATTAGTCTGAGTTGTTTTTCTTCCAGGAAAAATGCCTACATTTTTGATGGTGGGGCTGGATTAGTCAGCCTGCACCTTGGTCTGAATTTTCGTCAGAAAGATTTCCTTATTATCCATACTGGTTTTAGCCTCACCATTTACTATTACCTAAATACCAGCAAATACCTATGCTCACAATAACATTAGCCAACACAGAAATTCCACAAACTATGCCACAAACTATGACGGTTGGAGACAATCCAAATTTCATTTGAAATATAGACCACAACCATCCAACTGCAGTGATTTTTCTTAAATCCAAACCAATTAGTTTAAAACAAAGTGGAATAATCCACGTGTACAATAAAGAACCAATGCGTATGCAAAAAGGTGGCAGAATCCACATGACTAACCACAGAAACCATCTAATGATCAGCAGAGGAAATTTCCAATAAAGTATTTCACTTACAGTGATTGAGGGTTCAGGTTCAGCCTGTTCTGGTGCCATTATGTTGCAAATCAGTCTTTGATGGGGTTGACTGATGGAGGGATGGAAGATGAGGTCTTTCCCCTCCAACTCGGAGCATGCGTCTATCAGCTGGCAGTTCTGAGGTGAAGCGGCAGGTAAACGGCTAGCAGACAGTCAGGCTTGTGAAAATATTAGCTTTATTTGGAGGACAAGACTGAAGCCAAAGCCTCAGCATCAGTTCTAGCCAACCCCCCCCCCCCCGCCTTCCACAGACCCTTGCTTTTAT
Organism: Suncus etruscus; assembly: GCF_024139225.1. Lineage (NCBI taxonomy): Eukaryota > Metazoa > Chordata > Mammalia > Eulipotyphla > Soricidae > Suncus > Suncus etruscus. Next base: position 86,495,013 of record NC_064862.1, on the reverse strand, counting down.
CCCCCAGAATCAGGGACCACCCAATGATGGGAGCAGAATCAGGTACCACCTAGGGTGGGAGCAGAATGCCAGGTCACACCCTAGGGTAGGGCACAATCACCGATCAGGGTAGGGTCAGTAACATAATAATCCCATTGAATTGTTTACATATACAACAGAAAGGAAGAAAGAAAGAAATGGAAGAAAGAAGAAAGAAAGGAAGAAATGGAAGAAGATAGGAAGGAAGAAATGGAAGAAAGAAAGAAAAAGCTTCTGTCCGTTTTCTCCCAAACCTGTCTCTTGCTCCACCAACCAGTTCTACCACAGCTCGGGAGTCAGTGACCATGCTTCCCTGGTGGTTGTCATTGCTCCTCTGGCCCTCCTCGGCCTGCCGCTGGCTTCCCACGCTTCCCTTGATTGCTGGTTTCGCCGCTGCCTCTGCAGGGTCAAGTTGGCCCGGTGTATCCCAAGCTTTGAGGGGCTGCATCACTTGGTTGGTTGAGGGGGGCCCACCGAGCTCGCACATGCGTGCTTTTAGTTTCTGATCCACACCCTGTAGTGCTCAAGGTTTACTCCAGGGGTCCTATGATATGCTGGGGATTGAACCCAATTTGTCTATGTGCAAGGCAAGTGCCCTCCCCCACTATACCATCCTCCCAGGCCTTGAGACTCAACCTTTTTTTTTTTTTTTTTTTTTTTTTTTGGTTTTTGGGTCACACCCGGCAGTGCTCAGGGGTTATTCCTGGCTCCAGGCTCAGAAATTGCTCCTGGCAGGCACGGGGGACCATATGGGGCACCGGGATTCGAACCGATGACCTCCTGCATGAAAGGCAAACGCCTTACCTCCATGCTATCTCTCCAGCCCCAGAGACTCAACCTTTTAAAGTGTCAGTTCAACACAGTCCATGAACTTGACCCAGGTTTCATCCCCGGAACCCCATAGAGTTTCCCAAATCCCACCAGAAGTTATCTCTGAGCACAGAACAAAGAGTAAACCCTAAGCAATGCCTGGGGTGGCAAAAATGTCAAATTAAATATTTAAATTAAAAAATTGATCAGGGGTCTCAGAGGTAACACAGAGGTTGCACGCAGCTGATCAAGAACAGATGGTGATTCAAATCCTGGCATCCCATATAGTCCCTCTTGCCTGCCAGTAATGATTTCTGAGGGCCGCCTGGTGTGACCCAATAACCATAAAAAAAATCAATCATATACTTCTATGTAAAACACAGGAGAATAAATTTGCCAAGATAATCCGGAGATAATATAAGACTTGGGGTGTGGTGATTATTTTCTGTCAGTCAACAGACTTCCTAGAAAGAGAAAATGAAGCTCAGCTTCATTAAAATTAAAATGTTCTACTCCCAAGATGCTATCAGTGGTGGGTGGAAATTAGATGGCACAGGAAACAAATATTTGTAGAAGCAGATAACAGATACATTCAGGTAGAATAGAGCTGATTTCTAGAGAAATGCGAAATGCATAAATATGAACTATCCCTACTGGACTCTTGATCCAGCCTTAAGAAGGAATTTAAGAAGCCAGGAGAGGGGCCAGAGAGAATCGACCGTGGTAGGTGCTGGCCTTGCAGGTGGACAAACAGGGCTCAGTTTCTGACATCCCATAATGTCCTCCAGGCACTATCAGAGTAATTGCTGATTACCATGCTAGGAGTAACTCCTAGGCATCGCGGAGTGAGGCCCAAAAAACAAAAACTAAAACAAAACAAAACAATCAAAACCCTAAGGGCCCAAACCAGGGGACTGGTGGAATCCTGGCAGTATCAGCACCACAGTGCCCCCAAATATTTCATTCTTCCCCCCCTCCATAAATAGCCTAAATTTAATTCTTAGCATTAAAAACAGAGTTTGAAGGCGCCCCTCACACCACAGTATGGCCTGCAACACACGGGATCATTGGACAAAAGATTGAATCATTTGACCCAAGGAAATTCAGGAATACTGGAGCTTTCCAGTATTCCAGTGGCAAGCAAGTAGCAGAAAGTACAATTACTTTTAAAAATCTTTTCTTCCTCTACAAGGCCTTCTTTTGATAATATCTTTATTTAAGCATCATGATTACAAACATGCTTGTAGTTGGGTTTCAGTCATAAAAAGGAACACTCACCTTCTCCAGTGCAACATTCTCATCACTAATGCCCCCATCTCCCTCCCCTACTCCTTACCTGTATTTGAAACAGGCATTATATTTCTCTCACTTGCTACCACTGTCATGATACTTGTTAGAAGTTATTCTGCTAACTGAACTAACCACTCTTTGTGGTAAGCTTCATAATCGTGTACCAGTTCTTCCAGCCTTCATCTCTATTGAGTCTGGGTATCTTATATTTTTCTTAAATATTACAGATGAGTGAGACTATTCTCTGCTTATCTCTCTCCCTCTGACTTTCACTCAGCATAATAGTTTCCATGTACATCCATGTAGATGAAAATTTCATGACTTCATCTCTCCTGACAGCTGCATAGTATTCCATTGTATATATGTACAATAATTCTTTTAATCACTCATCTGGTGTCTGGCATCTGGGTTATTTCTAGATTCTGGCTATTGTAAATAGCACTGCAATGAATATAGGTGTAAGTGTGCAGAAGGCATTTTTATATTGTGTTTTTGAGTTCCTAGGGTATATCCCTCTGAGTGGTATGGCTGGATCATATGGAAGCTCAATTTCCAGTTTTTTGAGGAATCTCCATATTGTTTTCCATTAAGACTGGACTAAACAGCACTCCCACTAGCAGCAAATGAAAGTTCCTTTCTCCACATATTCTCTCCAGCACTGATTGTTATTTTTTTGTGATGTTGCCAGTCCCTGTGGTGTGAAAAGGTACCTCATTGTCGTTTTGATGTGCATCTCCCTGATGATTAGTGATGTAGAGTATTTTTCATGTACCTTTTTGTCATTTATATTTCTTCTTTGAGGAAGTGTCCATTTATTTCTTCTCCCAATTTTTTGATGGGGCTAGATGTTTTTTCTTGTTAAGTTCTGCCTTTATCTTGTATATCTTTGATATTAGCCCCATATCTGATGGATAGTGGGTGAATAGTTTCTCCTATTCTGTATAAGGGCTTTCTATCCTAGTAATTATTTCCTTTGAGTTTCAAAAGCTTCTCAGCTTAATAATAGTCCCATTTGTTTATCTCTGCTTCCAATTGTTTGGACAGACAGTGATGTTTTCTTCTTGAAGATGCCTTTATTCTCAATGTCATGGAGTGTTTTACCTACATGTTCTTCTATATACCTATGGTTCAGGGTCTGCTATAAAGATCTTTAATTCATTTGAAAATGACCTTTGTGCATGGTGTTAGATGGGGGTCTGAGTTTGTTTTTTGCATGTGGCTGACCAGTTTTCCCAACACTACTTGTTGAAGAGGCTGTCCTTGTTCCATTTTGTGCTTCTTGCCCCATTAACATATATTAATAGACTTTATGTCTGGAGAACATTCTATGAATACATAAATCTATTCCACTGATCTGAGGGTCTCGCTTTATTCCAATACCATGCTGTTTTAATGACTATTGCTTTGTAGTACAATTTAATGTTGGGGAAAGGGATGCCTCTCATCTTCTTTTTCCTCAGGGTTGCTTTAGCTATTAGTGGGTGTTTATTATTCCAAATAAATTTTATGAGTATTTGATCCACTTCTTTCAAGAATGTTATGGGTATCCTTAATATAATTGCATTAAATCTGTATAATGTTTTGGGGGACTACTGCCATTTTAATTATGTTAATATTCCCAATCCATGAACAAAGCATGTGTCTCCATTTCATTGTATCCTATTTTATTTCTTGAAGCAGTGTCTGTAGTTTTCTTTGTAATGGTCCTTTACCTCTTTAGTTGACTCCAAGGTGTTGACTCTGTGTGGCATTAATAGGAATGGGATTGTTTTCCAGTGTCCATTTCTTCTCTATCATTATTTGTGTATAATTAGGCCATTGATTTTTTTGTGTGTTAATTTTGTAGTCTGTCACTTTGCTATATGAATCTATTGTTTCCTACAAGGCCTTTTTACCCCTTACGGGCAGGAAAAACTGTTCTCTAACAACACAAATTAACCTAAGTATTGTTTTAGAATCTGTTCTAAGCAAACACTATTATTATTATAGCACATAGGTAAAGAAAACAAACAAGATGTGTCAGCTCAGCCAGAACAGCCTCAGTTCCAGGAATCTCTTGTGAAGAAAGCAGTTTGGGGAACTGAAGTCATAGTACCTGGCACCCACTATGGTCCACCAAGTCCTGCCAGGAAAAATCTCTGAACAACTCTGGTAGTGGCACAAAATACACAGAGAGTTTTTTTTTTTAAATAAGTGCCATTGGGGCCGGAATCATGACAGTGGGTTTTAGGGTGTTTGCTTTGCATGTAGCTGACCTAAATTTGGTCCTGAGGGCCCCATGTGGTCCACAGAAACCCGATAGAAGTCATTTCTGAGCACAAAGCCCAGAGTAAGCCCTGGAATCTGAAGATCCCAACTGGCACAACCCTGACCCCAAATGGGGTTCCTTTTCCCTGTATGTCATGGGGTTGAAATCCTGGACCATATAGTCCAGCAGCAGCCTCCTACCGCCCTACAAGCTCCTCTAACTTGTGAGTGGATGTGTCTTTTCTGGAAGATGAATCCAATCCAACACCAGATCATGACCTAGAAGACACAGCTACTACTAAGCCACCCACTCACACAGTCACAGGCGAGGTGTCTTTGTCATTTTCAGCTCACAAGGTATTTGTTTCCTCTGTTCAAGAGCAGAAAAATGTGCTGAGGCAGAGATGGTGTTGAGAAGATGCTGGAGTTCCCAGTGTTCCCTCATCCATACACTCCCCATCATCAGCCTTTCCCTCTCTCAGAGAAAATCTTCTCCAAGAGCAGCACTTCAGAATTTTGGGAACCATAAGTAGCACATCTCAGAACTTACTCTTGTTATCACTCCAGCCCATAGAAGTGATGCCTTTGGGAACATCTAAGCCCTGCTCCCAGTTCTCTCCTCCCAGGATTGGATTAATGACAGCTTTTCCTCAAACAATGGAATCTGGTGAATGCAGGAAGATTCAGACCCTGGTAGTGCCTGTGGAACTGAATGTCTTTGTGTTTTATTGATTTTGTTTGAGCAGATCTTATCTGCTCATGATGCTGGCTGGGGTTGGCTCTACTGGTTTGGGGCAAAATTGTTTTTGAAATAAAGTTCACTGGAAAGGCCATTGGAGGCTGAGAAGAAGCCTCAGGGTCCAAAAGCAGGCCCTGGAGAGACATGAATCTGGAAGCAAATGCTGATACAAAAATAGCTCACATAGTGAAAGAGGGTAAAAATGGCTTCAAGAATTCCAACATTCCAGCAAGCTAGAAATTCCAGCACACAAGCCTACTGTTCCTGTGAGGCAGGAAGGTTAGTGAAGGAAGACTGAAGAATGAATGTTCTGCCTTCCTGAGATTCAGGCTTTTTATTAGCAAGAACCAGAACCTACCCTAGGATGGAGAACAACTATTAAATAGGGAGGGATCCAGTAATTCAACACCAGGCCACACCCAGTGGTGTGGAGGAAAACACTGAGTATGGAGAGACCCTAACACAACACCAGATCACACATTTGGGTGAAAAACAAATACTGAGTAGCTTAGGAACCAGTAATACAACATGTTCCCTAATTGATTTTAGATATATACAAAGAAATTTACATCCCAGATTTCTAAGAAAAGAATCCGATGCCTCTAACTAAAAGATAAAGAGGTTGGCAATATTATGCATAGGTGCAGAAAAGTTTGGAAATATAGAAAGAAAAACTCTTGGCCTAAAAACAAAGTATCCCTACCCATGAGGCATCCTTCCTTAAGACAAACTACAGGCTCCAGGAACACTAATTTATCTAACCCCAAAGTCTTTCTTCAAGATCCCAGGAAAGATTCTCTTCAATCACAGTTTTTTTTCTGCCAGGTTTCAGTAATTGAAGATATTGGTGTCAGCACATATTCTATGTTAAAGTCAGGATGTCCTGATGTATCTCCTGTCTTCATCTCACCATCATGTGGCCAAAGAGGAAAATCTGCCTTCAAAGATACTCATTGCAGATTTCCAAGCCATAGTCAGGATAGCATGTTAGCCCACCCTGGGGAAAGTATGTGCCAAAGCAGTTCCAATTTTCCTCCAATTCCCCTAGCCTAATGTGCCTTTATGGTCTCCCTGTCATGTCAGGGTTACCCAGGCTTGGTTGTTGTAAAGATTCAAAGGTCAATAAACATGATGAACCAGAAGGTGACCTTGGACCTCACATACTCTTAGGAGCAGGTCTGTACATTCCTCTTCAGGGTTAGGAGAGACTGTTCTCTGGAATTTTTCTCAATATAGAGAGCAGAGACCAGGCTGTGGCCAATTGGTGCAGATCCAGGTCTGTACTGGTAAAAGGTCTATTTCTGATGTAGGTACATCAACACAATATTGACATATTATATAATATAATATATATTATATAATTATATTATATTATATGCTGACACATGTAATATTGGCACAATATTGACACATTCTCACATGCCCTGAGCCAAAGCCATCCATTAAAATTACTGCATGGGGGCCCTACTGTTGAGAGAAGAAACAGAAAAAGCAAAATGCTTTCTGCCTTTTGGGTGAATAGAAATGCTAAAAAACAATCTTTTAAGTCAGTTACTATCAAAGGCCATTTTGGGGATGACCACTGGTGAAGGTAAGCCACTCTGTAACTTTCCCATAGAAATCATGAATGCATTTAGAGCTCTTAAATAAATAAAAAAGTCTCCAGCTTCCTAATTGTTACTTTATTACAATGATCAGTGAGTTCCATTCAGAAAAGGATGTTTCAATGTGTCCCAGTATCAGTTGTTCTTCCACTAAGTTTCTAAGCACTTCTAGTTTTGTGCTGTTGATGGGCCACTGGGGAAACTAGATTGAAACTTTGAATTTTCATCTGATGGTGATGGGTTCTGGGTTCTTTAACCCAGTGATCTCAATTAAAAATGCAAAATCTTTGAGTTAATGTGCTGGGAGGGATTTGGATGAAGGATGTGATATTCTTCCCACCATCACTTATGTTGAAACTAGAGCTATGTATGGTAAGAACCAGCCTGTTGATTTCTGATTCTATTTATTTCCAATACCTAGCACTCAGGTGAACGGAATCTGGAGGCAAGATTCCTCCTATTCCTTCTAATTTGTTAGCAATGTCTTGTAAGGCTTAATTTCAAGGTCCTGTCTATTTTTTTGGGGGGGGGGTCACACCTGGCAGTGCTGAGGGGTCACTCCTGGCTCTACACTCAGACATAGCTCATGGCAGGCTCAAGGGATCATATAGGATGCTGGGATTTGAAGCACCATTTTTCTGCATGCAAAGTAAATGCCCCACCTTCATGCTATCTCTCCGGCCCCTGATCTATTTTTTAACATAAGTATTTAATTAGACTTTTTTTTTTTTTACCGTCCCAGGTATTGCTCAGGAATTATTCTTAGCTTTGTACTCAGGGAGCACTTCTGGTGGGGTTCAGGAGACCCTATGTGGTGCCAGGGATGAAATCTGGGTCAGGTCCTTGCACTGTGCTAAACTGACATTTTATTTATTTATTTATTTTGTTTGGGGGGCACACCCGGTGACGCGCAGGGGTTACTCCTGGCTATGCACTCAGAAATCGCTTGGCTTGGGGGACCATATAGTACACCAGGGGATTGAACTGCAGTCCGTCCTAGGCTAGCGCAGGCAAGTCAGATGCCTACTGCTCTGCACCTCCACTCTGGCCCATGAATTGACATTTTAAAAGATTGGTTCTTGGGACCTGGGAGGATATTGAAGCGGGGGAGGGCACTTGCCTTGCTCACAGTCAAATAGTGTTCAATCCCCAACATCACGTAAGTCCTTTGAGCCCACAAGTAGTAAGCCCTGAGCACTGCTTGGAGTAGCTCAGAAACTAAAACTGAAAACAAAAATCTGAACATTTTTAAGCTTTTCTCCTTCCTTCCTTCCTTCCTTCCTTCCTTCCTTCCTTCCTTCCTTCCTTCCTTCCTTCCTTCCTTCCTTCCTTCCTTCCTTCCTTCCTTCCTTCCTTCCTTCCTTCCTTCCTCCTTCCTTCCTTCCTTCCTTCCTTCCTTCCTTCCTCCTTCCTTCCTTCTTCCTTCCTTCCTTCCTTCCTTCCTTCCTTCCTTCCTTCCTTCCTTCCTTCCTTCCTTCCTTCCTTCCTTCTTCCTTCCTTCCTTTCTTCTTTCCTTCCTTCTTCCTTCCTTCCTTCCTTCCTTCCTTCCTTCCTTCCTTCCTTTCTTCTTTCCTTCCTTCTTCCTTCCTTCCTTCCTTCCTTCCTTCCTTCCTTTCTTCTTTCTTCCTTCTTCCTTCCTTCCTTCCTTCCTTCCTTCCTTCCTTCCTTCCTTCCTTCCTTCCTTCCTTTCTTCTTTCCTTCCTTCTTCCTTCCTTCCTTCCTTGCTTCTTCCTTCCTTCTTCCTTCCTTCCTTCCTTCCTTCCTTCCTTCCTTCCTTCCTTCCTTCCTTCCTTCCTTCCTTCCTTCCTTCCTTCCTTCCTTCCTTCCTTCCTTTTTCTTTTCTTGGTGCTCAGGGGTTACTCCTGACTCTGCACTCAGAAACAACTCCTGGCAGGCTTGGGGGACCATATGCAATGTCAGAAATTGAACCCAGCTTGTCCTGGGTCAGCTGCATGCAAGGCAAATGCCCTACCCTTGTGTTATTATGCTGGCCCACCTCCTGCCTTTTTGAACTTTCTTTCTGGATCAATCCAGCTGGTGCTTCCGACACCATGTTGGTGCTGAGGATTGAACCCAGGATTTCTTGCAGGCAGGTTTTCAGTTCTCTCAACCTTTCAGTTTACCTTTAGATGATGACACAAATGAACTTCACAAGCACGGTGCACAAAGGCGGGGCTTGCCTGAAGACTGGGATGTGATCCAGTGCATGGGGCCTCAGGAGAGAGGCAGGGCTTTTTTTTTTTTTTGTTCATTATTTGTTTGTTTTTGGGTCACACTTTGTAGTCCTCAGAGGTTACTCTTGGCTCTGCATTCAGGAATCACTCCTGCTTGGGGAACCATATTTCATGCCAGGAGTCAAAAATCTAGATTGGCTGTGTGCAAGGCAAGTTTTTTTTTTTTTTTTTTTTTTTTTTTTTACCTACTCTACTATCACCCCAGCCCAGGAATAGGCAGAGATCCCAAGGTGGAGAAGGAAGTTTTGGGGTACCAGATGGAGGGGAGGCCAGCATGCTCTGGGCCAGGGATGGAAAGGAGAAGCTAGAGGGAGCTAGAAAAAGGGGGAATGGAAGGAGGTGAGCTTTTGGTTGACCAGAGGAGGTCGGTGGAGTTGGATGGTGAGAGGGTCAGGAGAAAGGACCAGTAGTGATTGAAGGAGGGTGCATGGCAGAATAATTTGAGCTTCTCTGGTGTCTAGTATGTGATGTACACATGGAGATGAACTAGGCTGCTATCAGAATTGGGTTACATTGAAGTAATTTGGTGACCAAGCTGATCCAGAGCCTCAGTTTCCTTTTGTGAGGCAAGATTACTTTTTGTGGGACAAACTCGGCAGTGCTCAGTGCTTACTCCTAGCTCAGACCATTCCTGACATTGCTCAGGGGAATCCTATGAGGTTGACCTGAGGATCAAACCCAGGTCAGTAACATGGAATACAAGTGCCTTACTCCATGGATTATCCTCCAGCCCCAGCACCTGGGATCTTTCAAATGAAGGCACCCTGAAATCTGTCAGTGAGGCTCCCTTAGGCAAAGCTTTGAGGGATAGCAACTGCCCTATGGTGCCTGGAAAATGGTACACAGTCTACCTCTGCTTAGGCGTCTTGCGTCTCAGCAATTCTAGTGGGACAGAGTCCTTCACGTAGGAAAATGGGTAACATGAGCGGTCGAATATGAAATATAAAATAATTGAGACCACACAAAATGCATCGTATGGGGACCCACGTCTGCATTGTATTTGATTACAGGCGAGAGACAAACTTTACTTTTTCAGCTGATCTTTTAAGCACAACTCTGGTATGCAAGGTATTTCCGAGGAAACAAAGGGCAGAGGATCTTAGGAGAAGGAAGACAATGATACCAAGCCCTAGAATATACATGTCAAAAGAACTAGCTGATACAGGTGAAAAGAAATCCTTAGCTGAAAGGGAGGAAATTCTAGTTTAGAAAGGAGGTGTTCTGGTTTTGCAAGAAGCTTCTAATAGCAAGAGAAGAGAAACTGCTATTAAAGTTTGCAGCCTGCTGGAAAGTAGAATTTGAGAAAGGCAGCTGTTGTATACCACCATGAAGCTAAGAAAAGCAAGTTGCTGGGAATTGGCTGGACACAACCTTTGAGTTGCAAATATACTAGCCAGCAAGGAATTTTAGCAGTTTTTGGTGCTGAAATTTCTTTATGACTTAAGGATAGCTGAGGCCGAATTCTTGTAGTTTTGCAAGGGAGACAAAGTCAAATAAAAGGAAAAGAAAAACATAATGTCACAGCCAAGTCAGAAATATAGCCAGTAATCCATGCAGGGGTTCTGATTGACTTCTCCAATGGGCCTTCTGGCTGATATATTTCTTGGGGGGAAATATACACCAGGAAAGCCAATAGACATATCTGGAGCGTTATTCCCTAATAATGGAGACATCCATGTTATGTGCAGTGACACACCTTTCTCTCCATCATAGCCCATGGCCACTGCTCTGGCTTCTGGGCTACTGCATCCTCATCTTGCAGGCCTGCCTTCCAGTTTTCAGTGCCACTCCAATGGCTGCTGCGTGCCACTCACCAGTATGATGATGAGGACTGTCCTGATGGCAGTGACGAGGAGGCATGCATTGAGTGGTCACACTTCTAGTCTGGTATCCTAGGGATGGGACTTCCGGTTAGGTACCTCAGAGGCAGGCTTCTGGAGGAGGGCGGGACTTCTGGTTAGGTACCACTGGGTGGAGTTTCTAAAGAAGGGATGGAGGTCAGCTTAGGTATCACTTGGACAGGGCATAGTAAGGGGTGGGGCTTCTGAAGACAGGGCGTGGCATATGTGGCCGTGGTCTTTGGAGAGGGCATGGCTTCTGATTAGGTACCACAGGGGTGGGCTTGGATGAAGTAGAGGATGTGGCCTTTGGGAAGGGCCAACCTTGCAGGGTTGGCTGTGCATAGAGGCTGGGGCTTTGAGAAGCTTAGCACCCTTTGGGTGGGCATTTGGGACTTGACCCTTATCATGTTCATGTCACCACAGGTCCTTTGTCTTGTGCCCAGGATGGTTTGTACCCACCACCCACCGGCAACCCCTGCTATTTTGACAACATCAGAGACTACCTATGTGCTGGGACCACGGCTGGCTCAAATGCATTTTCCCACCCTGCCCCACAGGAGAGCTGCGGTGCCTTCAGGGTGCTGTCTGCATCCCACACACATGGGATGCAGTGACGGCCACTGGGACTGTCCCGATGCTAGCGACGAGCAGAGCTGTGGTATAACCATGGAGTTTCGGTGGGAAGGGCAAGGGTAAGGAGGAAAATCTCTGACACCAGCCTGGGGATACATGTGGTGAGCTGGCCTTGCACTCCACTTGTTTCTGCCTTCACCTACCTCTTTCAGGTGCCTGAGAATAGCAGTGGTGCTGAGCACCCTATTTCCTTGCCTTTGAAGCCAGTACTTACTGCAGGGAATCAGGCTCACCCAGCTGGGAATGGTTCATTCACAGTGACCACTGAGACCCCCAAGAGCACCCTATCTCTCACCAGTTCCTCAGCCTCCTCACTGGGAATCAGTTTGTGGGTCAAACCCAAAACTGAAGTGCTAGTTGTCATGTGGCAGCTGGCGGCAAACTAGTCAGAGCTTCTTGTTTTTCAAGAGATGGGGGTGGCTTGCTGCTGACTGTCTCTTGATGTGTTTTAGGGAGATTGGTGAGAGAGGGGACCCCTGTATTATCCTGGCCTGTTCCAGTCTCTCCTAACTGCCCATCTAGTTTGTTTGGTTAGTCATTGCTTTGTGACCAATCTTTTTTTTTTTTTTTTGGTTATTGGGCCACACCTGGCAGTGCTCAGGGGTTACTCCTGGTTGTCTGCTCAGAAATAGCTCCTGGAAGGCACGGGGGACCATATGGGACACCGGGATTCGAACCAACCACCTTTGGTCCTGGATCGGTTGCTTGCAAGGCAAATGCCGCTGTGCTATCTCTCCGGGCCCCTTTGTGACCAATCTTGTCAGTGCTCAAGGATTATTCTGTACTCAAGGATCACTGCTGGTGGGGGCTTAGGAAATCTAATCTTTGCTTCCTGTCTCTGTCCCTGACTCCTGACAAAAGTGCTCCTCATAGCCTTGGTTGTTACCTCCCTTGTGCTCTACTGCCTTAGAGTCTGGAGATGAGCCCTACACCGGTGCCTACTGGCGGGCCTGAAAGGTTTTTGGTGCTGTTGGACAGAAAAATCACACTGCTCTGAGGAGGGGTCTCAGGCTGCCCCATATCATTTCTTTGGCCAAGTTGGGGATGCAGGATATGGTGGCGATGGGGAATATGCCAACGCCCAGGCTTGTCACATCTAAGCACCTGCAGATATGATGATGGAGCTTGGAGTACACAGTCTCTGTGCCTTGGATCATGGGGAACATGTCCGGGCAAGCAGCAAAGACTGAGCCCCCCTACGCATATGGGGGTGACTCTGCACTTAGACAATCCTGATTTCTGCTGGAACCCCTATATGAAGAATTGTTGCCCCATTTGTTGGGTCTTGTTTACTTCTTTGTTGATTGTTTGAGTATCCGCAAAGAGCTCCCATAATGAGAAATTGATTCCCATCCTCTTGTCCCCTTTTGGGAGGAGATCTTGGTAATATTTATCCATGCAAATAATCCACACAGACAGGAGGGTTAAGGGTTAAAAAACTGTGTGGAGAGAGTCCTTTGTCAGCCTGCTGCTAGCTCCAAAACACACCTTGAGCCAGCCAGCCAACTCTGGCAAAAGACCTTGAAAACCTCGCTCCCAAACTATTTATTTGACTCTCAACAGCGCCCCCACCTTGAAGGTCAAGGTGGGACAACAGGCAAAGAATAATCTTATGGAAATATTTTCATATACAACAAGGAATGATTAGTTTCTTTCCATCTTCTGTCTTCCTCTGTATGTGTGTGGTGGTGGGGTGTCTTCTGTTCCCCAGGCTTTTAGGAGGCAATGCTCTATACCTGGGCACCCTGGTCATGGCCATTATTCTCATAAGTGGGATGAGGAGATTTGCAAACTGAGTCCTGAGGTCTCCATAGAGGAATAAAAGGCTGTGTGACAGGGACTCAAGTCTCAGGCAGAGAATTTGATTCTACTCAAGTTTTATTTCCCCCACCCTTTACAGACAGGGGGGAACCCCTCACCTGCCTCCCTCCCCTATTTTATTCCAAAGGAGAGAAGGTGGGCAGCATCATCAGTCCACACTATGTGAGGGCTTCCCAGAATTTGTCCCTGGGGCCACCAGTCCAGCTGGCCAGTTTGTGGGGGCTGCCACTCCCTCTGGACAGTCCTCTCTCATCTGTGTGTGTATGTTGGCTTGAAACTCTGCCTCTCCTCTTCGAGACCCTCAGCTTTGGTCACCCCAGGCCTGTGGGTCACCTTGTTCTGCAGGGGAGGGTTTCTTCTTGATCACGTCATCTTCACTCGAATCTGATTCCTCCATATCACTGCGAACATCCTTCAACTGGAGCACAGGGAGGAGAGAGGACAGAACTAAGAGCAGTGAGGAACAGAGAGCCCTGCAGGAAGAGCTCTGGGGAATGGCTGCCAGCACGCCTCCTGCCCTAGCCCCACCCAGCTGGCCCTTCCTGGTGATGCTATAGAGACCCGCCCCTTGCCCTGGCCCCGCCTACCTTCCCCTTCTGGGTGAAGGTGTAGAGCAATCGAAGAATGACAGAGAACCAGAAGATGTGCAGCACCTGAAGCATCATCAGGAGCCCGTTGAGGAAGTAGTAGACAAAGAAGGGGCTTCTGCCCTCCATGGACTCATAATAGGTGGAGTACAGGAGCCTACAGTCAGTGGGGGGGGGGAGAGCCTCACATAGCACCTCCCACCTCCCTGTTGCCTCCTTCTGGGCATTTCTACCTTGCTGAGTGTCACCTCTATGCCACCTATTTTCATGGCTCTCTACTGCATCCTAGAGTGAAGTCAGGCATTGCAGAGGTCTCCCTCCCTGTTACTTTTTTGGGGGGCCAAACACTGTACTTAGGAATCATTCCCAGTGGGGCTCTAGGGGACCAGAAGGGGATGCCGGAAGCAGCAAAGCAAGTGCCCTCCTTGCTGTGTTATGGCTCCAGCCAGTCCCTGCCTTGTTTCTACCCAACTGAGACCAAAATAATAGGTGGCTGGGCTCAATGTTCTGCTGTGAGGAGCTTCACCAACTGGGCTAGTGCCCAGCTCTGCCTTTCTGGCCAGGGACCCAAGTTAGAAAGGCATCACTGGAGCTAGCACCCATCGACCTGCTCAAATCCCACTCTGCATGGGAGGACTGACTCACTGGGTGGGGAAGACTACCAGGCGTGTGTAGAAGAAGACGAAGGCGAAGACGATAAAGAGAACGTTGGTCACTTTCTTATACTGCGTGCAGTTGAACATCTTAGCTGCCTGAGGAGGACAGTGGGGAGACATGCGCTCAGAAGGGGAAGACAGGGCAGCTCATGGGGAGATGGGCGAGGTCCTGTCCAAGGCAAACATATCACGAGGTTGGACCAGGGGAGTCCTGGGGAGAGGAACTATTGTTTGAGAACTGGGAAGAATTATTTAAAAATAAGTCTATGTGTGTGTGTGTGTGTGTGTGTGTGTGTGTGTGTATTAGCTGGTGAGGGGCAGACCCTCATCTATAGTCACCTATGAGAGGCGTGGCCTTATTAACTAGTTTGCTTGAGGGGTGGGGTCTCACAGCTAATTAGATTGAGATGGGTGGAGCCTCATCTCCCAGGAAACCTAAGAGGAGGAGGCTCATTTCATACCCAGAGAGGGGTGGAGCCACACCTTCCAGGACAGCTAAGAGGAGGAGCCTCATCTAAGGGGAAATCTAAGGGAAGAGCCTCATGTCAGTATCCCTAGAGAAGCAAAGCCTCATATCAGGGCCCTGGCAGGGACAGGGAGGGTGGCTGACAGCCTGAACCCACCGCCAGCAGGTATTCGGAGCAGTTGTGCAGGAGCAGCACCAGCGAGCCCATACGCAGCAGGTTGGTGATGTAGGAGATGACGATCAGGGTGATGGTCACAAAGTGGTGTACCACAAACTACTTGAAGTCCTGAGGGAGGTGGAGGGTCATGGCTGAACCCTGGATGGCCAGTGGGAGGGAGGGTCCTGTTCTGACCCCACTGACTTCTTGTGGCCAACAGAGATAGAGCGGGGCTCGCAAACACTTTGCTGGCGGTGAAGTGGGCCTGCCCAGCTAGGCTCTCCACCTGGTCTCACCTTGTGCTTGTTGTCAAAAGGCAGTGTGATGAGCAGAGAGATGTAGAAACTCAGTTGCAGGAGGTACCAGTAGTACAGGGAAAGCTTCAAGGGCTGTAATGGTGCAGGCCAGGTTAGCTCTAGGTTTGGGTCCCTCCCACGTGTGTGTGTGTTGGACTCAGCACCCCAGTGAAAGCTGAAGGTGTGAGCCCACCATCTCTGGATGTATTCAAGAGCACCTGAGTGGCTTGCTGATGCCTGGCCCCTCTCCTGAGCGATGGGAGACACCAAATAGAGCAACTGAGGTTGCTAATGTCCATTGACAGCGATGGATAGTAAACTTAGAGATGTCTTCACTGGCTGTTCCGGTACCCATCCCTGACCTCCAGCCTCTGGAACCTTCTCTGCTCACCTGGTTTGGGTAACTGTCCCAGCACATAACTGGTCTCCAGAACCAGGACTCCTGGAAAAGGGGAGAGAGCACAAAAATAGAGACCCAGGATCCACCTTCTGTCTCTAGTCTGGGCCTGGCCATTCCTGTAAGTGCAGCTCCTATTCAGTCTGTGATGTCCTGCTTCTTGGGGTTCTCTCTAGTTCCCAGTTCCAGCATTCCTAGTTCCTGGCCTATGGGAGATTCATTAAAATGAAACTGCCACTAACCAACCCCCAAAAAATAAACGCATAAATGGCTGGTTTTTTACCTCCTGATGCCTCATTTCCATAAGTAGATCTGGCCATACCACAGGCAGGTTGTGGGTAGTGCTCTAAGGTTACTCCCAGTTCTGCACTGAGGGAACACTCCTGGGAATTCTCAGGAGTTACCTATGGCTCTGTGCTCAGGGATTACTCCTGGTGGTGCTGAAGAGTTATTATTGGATCTATGCTTAGAAATCACAATTGGTATGGCTCAGGGACCCCATGCAGTGCTGGAAGCAAACCCAAGACCTCTTTATAGAAAGCCAAAGTTGCCTGGTCTATAGTCCCCATCCATCACTGTCCACTTCTTTTCCTCTCTCTGCCTTTACACCAGCCACCTTCCACACCTGGCCCCCCACTTCCCGATTTCCCCTCCCTCCATCTGAGAAAACTAGAACATTCACGTGGTAGAGGATGGAAAAACCACCAAGGAAGACGCAAAGGTAATAGATGAACTTCCAGCTGCACACAAAGGAGTGGGGTGCAGGTGAGGGGATGCCAGCAGAAATTGCCCCCAGCTATCTCCCCAGAAGACCCTTTCCTAGCTCATCACCACTTCCGGGGCTAACCTGGTCTCACAGAACTTCTTGCTCAGTGGGAGCCGGTCCTGGTTGCAGCATCTGCAGAACCAGCGCTGAGTCTGCTGTAGTGTGGCCAGAAACACCATCTGGGCCTAAAAGGGGTGCACAGAGGGCAGAGCAGGGTTATGAGGTAACTCAGACTCCATGCCATTGATTTTCTTTGTAGGTTTCCACAGCCTGTTTGTGGTATGGCCAGATCTACTTATGGAAATGAGGCATCAGGAGGTAAAAAACCAGCCATTTATGCATTTATTTTTTGGGGGTTGGTGGATTGCTTAATCCAGTGATACTCAGTACTGACTCCTGATTCTCCACTCAGAATTACTCTCCTGTTGGTTCTCAAGGGACCTTATGGGATGACTAGATTAGAACCCAGTTTGTCGGGGGAGATCACTACAGATATTGCAGAGATTCAAAGGGTAATCAGAGACTACTTTGAAAACTATGCCACCAAATATGAGAATCTGGAAGAAATGGATAAATTCTTGGACTCCTATAACCTTCCATGGTTGAATAAGAAAGATGTAGCATATCTAAACACCCTCATCACCATTGAAGAAATTAAAACGGTAATCAAATGTCTGCTCCAAAACAAAAGCTTAAACCCAGATGGATTCACTAATGAATTCTTTCAAACCTTTCAAGAGGAACTACTATTAATCCTGACCAGGCTCGTTCATGAAATTGAAAAATGGATATACTTGCAAATAGCTTTTGTGAAGCCAGTATCACCTTGATAAAACCAGACAGAGATGCTGCCAAAAAAGAAAACTACAGACCAATATCTCTGATAAACACAGAGCCTCAACAAAATCCTGGCAAATAGGATCCAATGCCTAATCAAGAAGATCATTCACTACGATCAAGTAGGTTTCATCCCAAGAATGCAAACATCTGTAAATCTATCAACAGAATACACAATATCAACAACAAGAAAAATAAAAATCACATGTTCATATTAATAGATGCAGAGAAAACATTTAATAAGGTCCAACACCATTCTTAAAAAAAACTCTCAGCAAGGTGGGAATAAAAGGAACCTTTCTCAATACAGTTGAGGCCATCTACCATAAGCCAATGGCAAATATCAAACCTCAGTGGAGAAAAACTAAAAGCCTTTCCTCTAAATTCTAATGCAGGACAGGGCTGTCCTCTCTCACCACTGCTATTCAATATAGTACTGGAAGCACTTGCTATAGCAATTAGGCAAGAAAAAGATATCAAGGAAATCCAGATAGAAAAGGAAGAAGTCAAGCTCTCACTGTTTGCAGGAGACATGATACTCTACTTAGAAAACCCTAAGGACGGGCCCGGAGAGATAGCACAGCGGTGTTTGCCTTGCAAGCAGCCTATCCAGGACCAAAGGTGGTTGGTTCGAATCCCGGTGTCCCATATGGTCCCCCATGCCTGCCAGGAGCTATTTCTGAGTAGACAGCCAGGAATAACCCCTGAGCACCGCATTGCATGGCCCAAAAACCAAAAAAAAAAAAAAAGAAAACCCTAAGGACTCCTTCAAAAAGCTTCTAGAAACAATAGATTCATATAGCAATGTGGCACGCTACAAAATTAACACACAAAAATCAATGGCCTTTTTATACACCAATAATGATAGGGAAGAAATGATGGACATTAAGAAAACAACCCCATTCACATTAGTGCCACACAAACTCAAATATCTTGGAGTCAACTTGACTAAAGACGTGAAGGACTTATACAAAGAAAAGTATAAAACACTGCTTCAAGAAATAAGAGAGGACCCTAGGAAATGGAAACACATACCCTGCTCATGGATTGGCAGGATTAACATAATTAAAATGGCAATACTCCCCAAAGCATTGTACATATTTAATGCGATTCTGCTAAAGATACCCATGATCAAACACTTCTGAAATTCATTTGGAACAATAAACACCCTCAAATAGATAAAGCACTCCTTGGGAAAAGAAATATGTGAGGCATTACTTTTCCCAACTTTATTTATTTATTTTTTGGTTTTTGGGTCACACCCAGCATCACTCAGGTTACTCCTGGCTCTATGCTCAGAAGTCACTCCCAGCAAGCTCAGGGGATCACATGGGATGCTGGGATTCGAACCACCATCCTTCAGCGTCTAAGGCAAAAGCCCTACCAATGTGCTATAGCTCCAGCCCCACTTTTCCCCAACTTTAAATGGTATTACAAAGCAATAGTTATCAAAACAGCATGGTATTGCAATAAAGAGAGACCCTCAGATCAGTGGAATAGGCTTGAGTACTCAGAGAATGTTCCCCAGACATATAATCACCTAATTTTTGATAAAGGAGCAAGAAATCCTAAATGGAGCAAGGAAAGCCCCTTCAAGTGCTGGCACAACTGATTAACCACTTGCTACACTTGATCTTAGTCAAAAGGCCGAGAAGCAATGGTTAGCCACTTGCAAAAAAGCGAACTCAGACCCCCAGCTAACACCATTACAAAGGTAAAATTCAAATGGATTAAAGACCTTGATATCAGACCTGAAATCATAAGGTATATAGAATAATATGTAGGTAAAACACTCCATGACATTGAGACTAAAGGCATCTTTAAGGAGGAAACAGCACTCTCCAAACAAGTGGAAGCAGAGATAAACAGATGGGAATATATTAAACTGAGAAGCTTCTGCACCTCAAAGGAAATAGTGCCCAGGATACAATAGCCACCCACTGAGAACTATCATAACAATGTGAGTGAATGAGGGAAGTGGAAAGCCTGTCTAGAGTACAGGTGGGGGTGGGGTGGGGAGGAGGGAGATTTGGGATATTGGTGGTAGGAATGTTGCACCGGTAGAAGGGGGGTGTTCTTTACATGACTGAAATCCAACTATAATCATATTTCTAATGAAGGTGTTTAAATAAAGTTATTAATAAAAAGGAACCCAGGCTGTTCTCATGTAAGACAAGCACACTGCCCATTAGAATATCTTTGTGTGGGGCCGGAGAGATAACATGGAGGTAAGGCGTTTGCCTTTCATGCAGAAGGACGGTGGTTCAAATCCCAGTATCCCATATGGTCCCCCATGCCTGCCACGGGTGATTTCTGAGCATAGAGCCAGGAGTAACCCCTGAGCGATGCCGGGTGTGACCCAAAAACCAAAAAAAAAAAAAAAAAAAAAAAAAAAAAAAGAATATCTTTGTGTCCTCTCATCCTGGGCAAGTGTGTTCATTGGGGGATTTGGGGCTCTTGAGGATAAGCAGGTCTCACCCTGGTTCTTGGAAGCAGTTAGATTTTTGTCCCTGCTTTGCTAAAGGGAGGGTTACTTAAGAAAGGGAGACTGTGGAACCCAGGGTTTGGAGATAAAAACTTGTCCATTGTTGGCCCCCCAGACACCGCTGGGTACCAACTTAAGGTAGGTATGCTCAATGAGCTGGACTGCTCATTGATCAGCTACAGTATGGATGGGAATAAAGGAGTGAGACCAATGTTCCTCTTCACGCCTATACATTCTTAGACAGCACCTGGCCACTTGGATACCTCTTGGATACTCCTGTGGGAGGGTGATGGGCTTTAGGGGATGAATGTGGGAGGCTCTGGTCTCATACCTCCTTCGGTTTTGGTCCAGCTGTGACGAAGTGTTTCTCCAGCTCAGGGATGGGTTTGGCTGTCCGCTGATGCTGATCCCGCACCCCCATCCACCAGCTGAGAGGCAGAGCAATAAATCTGGGGGTGCAGGGGAGATGGAGCTGGTGAGAGGGGCCTGTACATGGGGTCACAGAGTTGACATCTTGAGAAGGTCACTTGGTGGCAGTTCGAAACTGAGCGGCATTATAGCTGTTTCAGGTTTTGGGACAATGGTGTCATTGACATTATCCCAGGACAGAGCCAGAGCACAGTGGGGAGGGCTCTGGCCTTGCACGTGGCTGACGTGGTTTTAATCCTCAGCATCTCATAAGGTCCATCAGGAGTGATTCCTGAGTGCAGAGACAGAGGCATGCCTGAGCAAAATCCAGTGTGACCCCAAAGAAAAGATAGACACGACACTTGGGGTCCCTTTCAGCACAATTGGGGGTGAGAGGTTTCCCACTACCTGTCTCATGGGGTCTGGGCAGCACTGCAGCTGATAGGGCTCCCCCTCATATAAAGAGACCTTCTTTGGGAGTTGGGTTGAGATTTGGTGATCTAAAGTTCCTAAACGAGAAAGGGATATCCTATAGACCCCTATCTAGGGAGTACCATTTCATTGTCAGTGGTGATGGGGTCAGGAGAAGAAACTGATTTTTTTTGAGGGGGTGTGTGGTTTTGCACCCAGAAATGCTCAGGGCTTGCTCCTAACTCTGTGCTCAGGGATCACTCTTGGTGGAAGCAGAACTCAAAGCTCAAAGCCAGGTACCATCTATGAAATATAAACACAACACACACATGGATCTGTAAACATACATTCACACATATACATACACACAAAGATACACAACACACATACACAAGTAGCCAAATTGATGATTAATGCACCATGTATACACACAAATAGGTATACACATATGAATGGCGACTGACCGTAGGGATTCACAGCACGGATACTCCTCAAAAGCAAAGTGAAGGGCCAGCAGGGCAAGTGCCATGGGAAAGGCAGCCAGCAGGTCCCGGGGGTGGGGATATATCTGGCCATCATGGTCCTCCAGGTCAGCCCACGAGACGTTGGGTGGAAACCAGAATTTCTCTGACCAGAAACATTTGTTCAGGCTAGACCACATCCTGGGGAACTGGCGCCAGTGAATGGGGAGCTCAGCAGAAGGATCCTTTGGGACCCAACATCTCCAGCATCTGGTCACAAGGTTTGGAGTTTATTTTTTTTGCTTTTGGTGTTTGAGTCATACCTGGAGGTGCTCAGGGCTGACTTCTGGCTCTGTGTCCAGAGATCATGTCTCTGAAGTGCTCAAGGATGCTGGGGTCTGGACTGAGGTTGACAGCATGCAGATCAACATGAATTCCTTAACCCTTCCATCATCTCTCAGGCCACCATGATTAAGTTCTTATGTGGCAGGAAGTTATTTCTACTCAGGCTTTGAGTGAAATGATTTTGGGCACACAGCTCCTGCCCTGAAGTCAATCAATCTCCCTCCCTCCCTCCCTCCCTCCCTCCCTCCCTCCCTTCCTTCCTTCCTTCCTTCCTTCCTTCCTTCCTTCCTTCCTTCCTTCCTTCCTTCCTTCCTTCCTTCCTTCCTTCCGTCTTTCCTTCCTCTTTCTTTCTTTCTTTCTTTCTTTCTTTCTTTCTTTCTTTCTTTCTTTCTTTCTTTCTTTCTTTCTTTCTTTCTTTCTTTCTTTCTTTCTTTCTTTCTTTCTTTCTTTCTTTCTTTCTTTCTTTCTTTCTTTCTTTCTTTCTTTCTTTCTTTCTTTCTTTCTTTCTTTCTTTCTTCTTCTTTCTTCTTCTTTCTTTCTTCTTCCTTCTTTCTTCCTTCCTTCCTTCCTTCCTTCCTTCCTTCCTTCCTTCCTTCCTTCCTTCCTTCCTTCCTTTCTTTCTTTCTTTCTTTCTTTCTTTCTTTCTTTCTTTCTTTCTTTCTTTCTTTCTTTCTTTCTTTCTTTCTTTCTTTCTTTCTTTCTTTCTTTCTTTCTTTCTTTCTTTCTTTCTTTCTTTCTTTCTTTTTTTCTTTCTTTCTTTCTTTCTTTCTTCCTTCTTTCTTTCTCTTCTTTCTTTCTTTCTTTCTTTCTTTCTTTCTTTCTTTCTTTCTTTCTTTCTTTCTTTCTTTCTTTCTTTCTTTCTTTCTTTCTTTCTTTCTTTCTTTCTTTCTTTCTTTCTTTCTTTCTTTCTTTCTTTCTTTCTTTCTTTCTTTCTTTCTTTCTTCTTCTCTCTTTCTTTTCCTTCTTTTATTTCTTCCTTTCTTCCATCCTTCCTTTCTTACCTATTTCTTTTCTTTCTTCTTACTTACTTTCATTTTTCCTTCTCTCCTTTCCTTAATTCCCTGCCAAATGAGTGACCTCCTCCAGATCACCACACCAAATGTGCAAGATCACTGTGACTACCACATGAGCCCGTGTGCAAAGACCCCTAAATCCAGCATATAAGCACCAGAGCCCAAGGTGGACACTCCAGCTATCTCAACACAAAGAGCAAAAATATGGAAGGCCACAGCAGTGAGTCAAAGGTATTGTGGCACATGCCAGGGTCTGGCTTCTAACTTGCTCTCACCTGCCTCCTGCCAACACATAGCACAGCTACTGTATCCTCTCCCCATCATAGCTTGATCCAAATATTTAATTGTCCATATTGACTAAGGATCCTGGAAGTGGCCTGTGGGCTCTCTGAGTACTAATTGGGGAGTGTCCTCTGTAGCCCCTATTAAAAATTTACAAAAGATATGTCTATGGGACTGCAGAGATAAAACAGAGGTTAAGACTTTTGTCCTGTATGTGACTGGTCCTAATTTGATCCTCAGTTCTACAGATGACCCTAAACCACAGACCTAGGAGTGGCCCCAAGTAGCTTCAGGGAGTGCTTCAAACCCTGAACAATTAAAACAGCAAAGGAGTAACAAAGGTGAAGGGACTGGAGTGATAGGTCAGAGGGGAGGGCAGTGGCCTTGTATTTGGCTGACCCAGGTTTAATTCATGGGACCCCAGAGAGTCTCATGGAACTTGCAGGCAGTTATCCTTGAACACAGACGTAGGAGTTAGCCAGGACCACTATGGAGTTTGGCCCCAAACTAAAACAAAGAATCAAAAGAAAAGCCCTAATGGCTTTCAAAGATTCCCAAATGTGCAGAATAGCTGCAGTGACTTTAATTTGTACTATGTCCAACACCCAATGGAAAATGACCTGACAGAAGAACACAGGCAAGTGTGCCACTGCTCTAGAGAGCAGAGAAACAAAGGGCACTGGCTCAGAAGTGGCCTGGTTAGAGGGAAGTGCTGTTACAAACACAGTTGTGGATGTGGGGCAATATTTTAGAGGTAGAACCAAGTCACAGGGCAAGGCTACAGGGAAGAGTGTCTCCAAGAGCCCATCAGTGTTCAGGCAGCTGACAGAATATCTGGCAGATCAAAAAGAACAGGGAGGCCAAGAGGCGTGCAATGTACAAGAAAAGTGGGGAGTGCTGGAGTCTCTTCCCCTCCTCATGTACCTCATGTTACCAAGAGAACAGAAAAAGGAAAGAGGTTAAATGGGGCCAGAGAGGGGGCTGGAGCCATAGCACAGTGGGGATGATGCTGACCTTGCACAAGGCTGACAAGAGATTGATCTCCTGCCTCCCAAATGGACTCCCAAGCACCACCAGGAGAGATTCCTGAGCACAGAGGAGTCAGCCCTGAGCATCACTGGCTGTGGCCTCCCAAACTAAAAAACAAAAAAGTCAGACCTTCCTAGTTGGATGGAACATTTTGGGCCCCCAAATTTTCTCCCAGCCCCATTTCCCCAAACATTACCTCCCGGTAGCTCCTGACCTGTATCAGGCAGCTATTAGACTGGCTCTGTCAGACTGTTATTGCCTTTTCAGGGACAGTGGGCATTGCTCAATGAAAGGCAGGTGAGGCGTGGCCCATGACATTTGCTTGTTTGCAGGAAGGTGCTGGTGATATCCCAGGTCCCAGGGAAACTGAGTCACAAATGGGCTATGGCCAGCAGCGAGATTCTGAGCCCTCTGCTGTCCCAAACAGAACCAATCAGAATCAAGCCTCCCA
The DNA here is from genome assembly GCF_024139225.1 of Suncus etruscus. Classification (NCBI taxonomy): domain Eukaryota; kingdom Metazoa; phylum Chordata; class Mammalia; order Eulipotyphla; family Soricidae; genus Suncus; species Suncus etruscus. Next base: position 86,470,729 of record NC_064862.1, on the reverse strand, counting down.
GCCTTTGCATTACTTATTTTGGTAGGGAATGCTCAATCCCTGGACACTGAATCATTGCTGGCAGTACTTGAGGGACACTATGGAATTCCAGAGATTGAACCTGGGTAGGCTGCTTGCAAGGACAATGTCCTCCCTGCTGTGCTATCATTCCAGTCCTCCTTTTGCATTCTTTCCCTTTGGTCCCAAATGCCACCAAGGGCCTCAGAGATTGGACAGAGAGAAGGTGTCTGCACTGCCTGCGGTTGGAATATTATAGGGTCCCACTAAGAACGATATCTGAGCACAGAGCCAAGAGTCAGGCCTGAGCGGTGCTGGATGCCTTGGCCCTGTTTGGTCTCTCTGGCTACACCCCTGCATGCTCTTGTATCCCCTGATTCCATTTCCCCCTTATAAGAGTGTGGTGTGGGTATGTAATCCTTCCTCTTTGTCCCTCTCTTTTATTTTCGGTTTGGTTTTGGGCCACACCCAGCAGTGCTTAAGGATTACTCTTGGCTCTGCACTTAGAAATGATTCCTGGCAGAGTTGGGGACTATATGGGATGCCTGGGATCAACCCTAGGTCAACCATGTACAAGGCAAATGCCCTACACACATGCTATTGCTTAGACCTCTTATCTTATCTCATCTCTTTATCTTTCTCTCTCTGCCTCTTTTGCCACTCCCAGTTGTACTCAGAGATTACATTGGCTCTGCAAGTAAGAATTGCTCTTGGCAAACTCAGAGGACCCTGTGAGATGCCAGAGATCCAATCTAGTTCAGTTATGTGTGGGGTGCAGAGATCCAAACTAGGTTAGTTATGTGCAAGGTCAGTGCCTTACCTGCTGTACTATTTCTCTGGCCTCTCCCCCTATTTTTTTTAAAGCTTAAAAAATTTATTCCGTCAGCCACAAGTGCGGCTCCCTGTGGGGGATCCCCGTGAGGGGTTCCTAGCTCTAGCTGACCGGCAGTCAGAGCTGTCCCAAAGGTGGCCGCACAACGTGGTGGGTGATTCTCCTGGGTACCTGTGGAGGCAAAAGGTTAGTAATGACTCATGACTCAGTGAGAGACCAAGAGCACTTTATTTCGGGCAGCAGGCAATTATATACTATCAGCAACAAGGGGAATTGGGAGGCGGGGAACAAGAGTTGCACCAATCATCATTTGCCAAGACAGTCTTTGCACACTGCCCTGGAGGGGAAGGGGTGGGAAACCACAAGGCACGGATGTCACGTACACAGCCAGATGGAATGTTAGATAAAGAGGAACATATGAAAACATAAGCTGAACATTTGCGTACACAAAGTTCTGGTAAATGTTAAACCTTTCAGTGAACCCTAAAGAGAATGTTCTGTTATTTGTCTAACTCTTTTCATGGCCATGGAATGTATTGGTCAGAGTGAGAGCAGGGCCAGAACCGTCAGCCCTATTATTTTAAGCTGCACACATCCTGTTGGCCTTGCCTCAGCAATTATAATTTCTGTTATTCTTCTGTAGCAAGCTGCGGTCAGCCAAGGTTCAACTGTAGAAGTGGGGGATGTCCAGGGACATCTCCCTGCTGCTCCCCACACACAAGCACCAATTTAGTGCAACCTCCAGGACCCTGCCCGCAGGGTGGACTGAGGATCATGAAGTAATTCGTGGGTCATGAGCGGGATCCGACCTAAAAAGGAGGAAAGAGGCTGGGAAAGAAATGAGCTCAAGTCAAGTTTGCTGATCAAGAGCTAAGGTTTATTGAAAGGGGGCTAGTTTTTATAGATGAGCAAAATACGGAAGTAACAGTCAGTACTTTTCCATGGTATCAATAGAAAAGTAGGGGGGTCGTGCAGGATGGACTTTCCAGTTTTACATTATCTTTATGGGGCACAAACATTCTTTCACAATGGTAGCTTAATAGGATGTGATCTTATCTTAGCAACTCAGGCGGTTTACTGGGACATCTGACTTGTTTGGCTAACATTTCTTTTAGGTCCAGGGGGTAAATGCCACAGTGGCCGCCTGTCACGTACACAGGCCTTGTTTCAGGCATCAGAGACTCCATTTTGCTTTCTATCTCTAACAGCCTCCAATAGTTCCCCTGTTTCTCTAAAATAAAGAGAGGAGAGAGGAGCGGGTGGAGTGCCTGTCTTAGGTTACTTGGTGTGCTTCCAGGTTTGAACATGACAATTTGTTGTTTCCAATTGAGTCCGGCGAGAAAAGTTTAGAGTCACGTTTGCCCCAAACACTGGCACCAAGCTATCCCCGTCTTAAGCACTTCCACAGCCGAGAGAGAAGCAAACGCTTGCGTTTAGCAATGTGCTCAAACTCCTTAAAGTCTAGGTGGTGGGATGCACCATCTTCTAGAGGATCGTATTCTAGAGAGCGGGGTTCATGCTGGGTGAGCTGTTGATAGTGGACTCTGACCAAGCATTTGGTAGCCTCATCGACCTGATTCTTAACAAAATTTGTAAGGCAGTGGAACGCCCATGGACCAAAGAAAATGAGCAACATGAAGCCAGTGAATGGGCCTAACAGGCTAGGCATCAGTGTTGACAGCCATGGAGAAGTGGAGAACCAATTTTGATACCAAGACTCATTTTGGTCTAAGTTTCTTTTTGTTTCTATCAGACTTTGCTCAACTCTTCTAATACTATCTCTGACTAAACCTGATTTATCTTTAAAAAAGCAACATTCGGGGCCGGGAAGGTGGCTCTAGAGGTAAGGTGTCTGCCTTACAAGCGCTAGCATAGGACGGACCGCGGTTCGATCCCCCGGCGTCCCATATGGTCTCCCCAAGCCAGGGGCGATTTCTGAGCTCATAGCCAGGAATAACCCCTGAGCGTCAAACGGGTGTGGCCCAAAAACCAAAAAAAAAAAAAAAAAGCAACATTCTTCCTATAAAGCAGCACATATCCCCCTACAGAAAGGCAAGATTTAAGCCGCGGCGATTTTGCTGTACTACTTTTGCTAAAGAGCCAACAGTTTGTTCCAAATAATCTAAACCTCTTTTAAGTTCCTCAACATCTCTAACAACAGTTCTAGTTAAGGCATTAACAGATTCTTGAGTATGAACCAATGAATAAATTCCTGTGCCCGCACCAACACCCAGGCCTAACAATAAGGCGAGGGTAAGAGCAGTGACTGGTTCCCTCCTTCGGTGAAAGAGAGACACAGAGTTATCTTTAAGGGGTAATAAATCAGTTTCTGGTCTAACAGTCAATTTAGGCATTAAAACAACCAAAACACAGTAGTCCTTGGACTCAAGAAACAAATGTGAAACAATGTGGGGAGATAAACCAGTGGAACAGGCAAAAACGTCAAATTGGGGGCAATTATAAACTGAAAGGAGGAATTAACAACAAGAGTTTGATTACAAATTTCAGTAAGGGGAATAGGAAGAAGCATATTGAGTCCCAAAAGGCAAAGTTCAATTCCCACCACTTGTTTCAAAGTCATGCCATGGTGTTGAGGCTCCATACCCCATCGCAGAAGGTTGGTATTGTTGGTGAAGTGAGGCAGTCCAAAGGCAGAAATTCCTTTATAGAATGGTGGGATGGGTGAATAGCAGATTTAACAGTGTTCATAGCTGGTGCCGGAGAGTGCCTGGGCGGAGACGTTGATCATCTGCAGGATGAGGTCCGAGGTGGAAACCGGACCAACAGGTTTAATGGTTAATCTAGGCATTAACAAAGCTAAAACACAATAATCATGATAAGCAAGAAACATTTCAGTAACAATATGGGGAGAAAGTCCAGTGGAGCAAACAAAATAAATGGAGTTGGGGGCTTCAATGAAGATGGAAGAGTTGTTAACCACAATGGTTTGATTGCAAATGTGTGATAATTGGACAGGGGGGCACATATATAGTCCGAGTAAGCAAAGTCTGATGCCCATGACCTGTCATAAAGTTAAGCCGTGGTGCGACTCACCTCCCCATCAGAGGTCAGCAGGGTCATTGGTGGCAGTGGGCATGCCACAGAAGGCAATTCCTTCAAGGGCTGCCAGGCAGAGTAGGGAATCCAACATTCCCCTTAGGCAGAGTCAGTCAGAAACAGGTCCGGCAGGAATGGTGGGCTGAAGGACTGGAACGATGGGTGGGTGGCAGGAGGGGTGACAGGCTCGTTTGAGGTGGATGAAGACAGGACTGCGGGAGGCTGTGGAGGTCTATAAGGAAACTGCTTGGCAGGAGGCAAAATGGTTACTTGGTTTTTTTTTTTTACAATAAAATTTTCCATGAATTTAATTCTTCATATAAAAAATAGGAATTTACTTAGTCTTCTGGCCTTGATTTACAGACAAAAGACACTAGCAATTTACATTACACAAATTATTTTCGAATACCATGGGAATGCCTCCTGACTTCTGTCAGACTTCAGCATTCAAAAAATTTTATAATTAACAATCGCCAATTTTTCAAAAACTTTTAAACTGAACCTAAATGATTTTTCTTAAACTTCTTAGTTATTATCTTAAAGCTAGATGCTTCTCTCTCTAGCCACATATCCATATTTTTCTGGCCTTAACTTACACAAAGCTGGGTGATTGCAAAGTCCAGAAATTCTCCAGGGAATATTTATCCCTGATGGCCATTGAGAAATGGGGTTTACCATCCCCTACACCTTCTGCCATGTTCTCAGGACAAAGCCAGCTTAACACATAATTTTTAACACATGATATTTAGTTACAGGATGCCACAGTCTGTCAGCTGCTAAATGACCAGACTGACTAAGTTGTGAAAAAATTAATTGAAATCTCAAAAATGGATAAGACTTTGAAAATTGTATTTATCATGAAATCTAGAGATAATAAATAAACAGACAAAACAAAACAACACTAAACACAACATTTTTTTTGGTTTGTTTTTGGGCCACACCCGGCGTTGCTCAGGGCTGTCTGCTCAGAAATCGCTCCTGGCAGGCACGGGGGACCATATGGGACACCAGGATTCGAACCAACCACCTTTGGTCCTGGATCGGCTGCTTGGAAGGCAAACGCCACTGTAAACACAACATTTTATACTCATGGCCACTTTCATTCATCACAACACACACATGAACAGACAAAAGGATCGATCCAAAATTTACATTAGAAAAATTGACCCGGATAAAATTGGACAAGCACTTTTAAATATTTAGCCAGCATGTTTGTAAGAAAAAATTTTTTTTTGTAGAAAAACTTTTTCAGTTTTTAGAAGTACTTAATGTAGATGGAGTGGAACACTGCTGAAAATAAAAGTTTTAAGTTTAGATTTAGCACAAAACATTTTTAAAACATTAAGTAAAATGGTTAGTAAGCAGTTAAAAATAAAATTTTTTTAAGTAAAACGGTTAATGAGCACTGTAGAAGGAGTCTCCACTTTGAAGTATGATATCTGCTGTAAATGAATGTTTTTTTTAAATTAGTTTCACAGTAGAACAGTAAGACAGCTGCAATAAAGTGTTAAAATTTTATGATTAAACACAAGAGCATGAACTATGATTATTAAAGGTATGAAAAACTGACTTTACAAAAACAAACAACTGTTTCTACTTTGAAGATTTCAAGTGAATAATTTGTAAATAATATTATATACCAAATTAACAAAACGTTTAGATCATTATAAAATATAGTTAAAGACATCTGATGCATTTTCACACCTGGACTTAAGATCAAAATTATATTTGATACTTGTTGTCATCCTGCTTATAAAATTTAGTTACTTTTATAATATTAATTAGCAATATTATTTAAAAAAGGCTAACCACAACATTTTTCATATACTCTTAAGATCAAAAATAATTTTCTAATAGAAATATAAAAGATTCAAATTTTTAACATTTTTGTGTCCTTTCGAATTTTAAAACACCAAAAGTTTATTTATTTTTTTTTTACAAGTGATAGAGTTGTTATCTTGCTCAAAAATTCCTGAGGCATAGACAAAGAAAGTTTAGTGTCCTTATCTTCCAGTTGCTTTCTCTCCCTAGAGAATTTTTTAACCCTTACAGACCTGAATTTAGAAGGTTTTCTAATTTCTAATGTTTTAATAATTACTTTACAACACCCAATGCACAAAACTTAATTACACAAATGCTTTTAGAAAAGGCACACTTATGCTGCATAATTTAATTCACAAACTTCACAATTATTTGAGGCCTCTTATGAGACACAACAAAATTCTGACAATAATTCTCACTATAAATTCCACATGAACAGTTCCTGAATCTTTTTAATTCTAGCCCCGCCACTCTCTGCCATATTTAGCAGAGCAATCAAACTTGTAACCACAAAGACACACACAGGCTAGCACTATTTCTGCTGAACTTAAGCTAAATTTTACTAACTTGAAGAGAGAAGTGATATTTTTTCTCCAAAATTTTTGTCTGCATTTTGACTACACAGAAACTTACTGTCTCAAATACAGGTATAGAATATGCCACATATACACTACCTCTGCATATTATGACATTTTTGAACACTTTTAAAACCTCATAATTTTACCAACTGTGCAGAAGTGTGATTAGTGAATATTATGGTATTATATAGGCAGCATGCTTATTTAGAAGACCCATTCATAAATATGACATTTGCATTAGTAATAGGAGAGGATTATGTTATAATGGGGAAAAATACAAACATGCATCTTTTAAAAAACTGTATAAACTTCAAACCCACACTTTGTCTCCTGCAAGAAAAGGCAGCTAACTCCCCTGAGGACCCATGCTGCGCGGCTCTCCCTACCATCTTCCCCTAATATGGACTGTTACGTGAAACCGGACTTAGTTCCAAAAGTAGCCCCAATACAAGAACTCTTCCAAGACCTCCCTGCCGCAAATCTTTTGCCAATCTGAAGAAAGTCAGGGGGTGTGATGGAAAGGTGCCTGGGAACCCACACACTACAAGAAAAACCCAAAAGACAATGGGAAAACCTGTACTCCCAACCTAAACATAAGACCTGTATTACACCTCCTCTTTACCTGCCTTTCCCCAAAAATAAGGTAGTCTTTTGAATCACTTTGGTCCTTTAAATACTTCGTTAATTCATTTTTTTTGTGTGTGTTTTTTGGGCCACACCCGGTGTTGCTCAGGGGTCACTCCTGGCTATCTGCTCAGAAATAGCTCCTGGCAGGCATGGGGGACCATATGGGACACCGGGATTCGAACCAACCACCTTTGGTCCTGAATCGGCTGCTTGCAAGGCAAACACCACTGCGCTATTTCTCTGGGCCCTGTTAATTCATTTTTTAATTGTCTGTTCTACATATACATATGTGAGCACATACATTTTTAACCCTATTTTTTAAAATCATTTTTGGGTATGTGACCTGTTTCTGTTTTCCTCTCTGTCCACCCCCAAATGCACCAACAATATAACATAGCACCATTTCTCTCTGCAAAGGCACACTAAAATAAGGGGAAATCTTACACATAAAAAAGAGCTCTTATCTACTAGAGATAGGAACTCATAGTTGTTTACAATACAGGGATAACTCCTACCTTGAAAATATGTCATGTGGAATCAACTTAGACCTCAGGAGATTAGATCCCATCCATCAAGCCTTGAACCCTGGATCCCAGTCACAGAAACGGCACAATTCTTCGCAACAGCTGCAGGAAACAAACCCCATCCGGGACAACCTTAATACTGCTGGAACACCAACGAGTGCCAGCTCTAATACGATATCCTGACAACGAGGAAAATGGGAACAACTTGACCTAAGAGCAGGTTATCCTACCTTACCAGCCATCGATAAGACAAAATCAGAAGACTTGTCACCCGTTGGTAGGTCCAAAAACCAAGATCGCGATTTACAGATGACTGGCTGCTAGAACCATGACCAGACTGTATATATCTTGGGACCAATAAAAAAGCCCTAGTCTAGGGTTTGAACTACGACCTGCACAGCAACCATGATCCCCAGTTCCAAAGGTCTGGCAGAGACAACTGTAATGGAATGGGGCTTCTGGAAACACAAGGAAAGGCATTATCCTAGGTGCCATCCCAGGTTTAGTGCTAAGACCAAGACCACCAACCACAGAAGATGGATTAAAATGACACTGAGGGAACAGAACTTCTACAACCACAAAGACTGACTTCATCATAAGTCCCACCCCTGTAACTATGCAGATACTGAGATCTCTAGATACAGAGGTCTTACTGTATCACCCAGGACGGAGCAGAAGTCTTCCAAACACCACAAAAGCACCACCAGGAGAGTAAAGGATCATGAACAGAGTCTATAGTTGATCCCATGAGAATATACTCCAAGGGCGGAGAAACCCCATATCTCTTAGGCCATGTGAATCCCTTTTCGAATGACCCCAATATTTGCTGTGCCTGGGCAGGAGGGAAAAAAAACACACAAAACATGTTATTTTTCATAAATTATTTTTTATCTTCATGTACTATTATTATTATTATTTTTATTTACCTATCTATTTTTGGATGACTTCTTTGTTTTGGTGTGGTTATTGAAGTTGTTGCCCCCACTTATACTTATCTTTTTTTATCCTCTTTTTTTTTGTTTTGTTTTGTTTTGTGGTTTTTGGGTAACACCCGGCAGTGCTCAGGGGTTATTCCTGGCTCCAGGCTCAGAGATTGCTCCTGGAAGGCACGAGGTACCATATGGGGCGCCGGGATTCGAGCCAATGACTTCCTGCATGAAGGGCAGACGCCTTACCTCCATGCTATCTCTCCGGCCCCTTCTTTTCTCTCTTTATGTGCTCTGCCACGTTTCTTATCTCAAGACCATGGCGTTTTTTGGTTGTTTGTTTTGTTTTGTTTTTTGTGGTGCTTAGCATTATTGTTGGAATCCTTAATAGATATTTGACACTTCTTTTTGTAGTGTTGGAGTGTTTCACCTTCTTTTTCTCCTTTGTCTCTCAAACCGATGACGAGAGCCTCTAGAAGAATTCCGCTTATTTTCGGCGTATTAGACTTTTACCCCAGTTTATTACTTTTCTCTTCAAACAAAACCACATAACTTGAAATACCTAGTCCTGCCTCCCAATTAGAGGGGGAAATAAGGGAGGCATCAGGACCAAACAGGTGCAAGACTACTAAGTAATAGGATAGGTACAGAGGGGACCACATATTCTAGCAGCCCTGGGGGTGAGGGAAGAAGATATGGGAGGTAGGACAAAAATGGAGGAGTAGGGAGGACAAACCGGTGATGGGAATTCCCCCTGATTTTATGTAAATATGTACCTAAAATATTATTGTCAACAATATGTAAGCCACTATAATCAAAATAAAAATTATGTTATTAAAAACTGTATAAACTTATTTGCTGGATAATGAATATCAATTTTTTCCTTAAAGGAGGCACATGCCAAAGGCCAATTATTTGTATTTTGCATCAGCCAATTAATATGCTGTTTTATTTTAAGGTTGAATGAGATAATTAGGTTTATTTTCAAAATATTTTTTACAAAATTTATTACTTGTGCTACATATATTTGACAAAGTGTGAGGCAGAGCCTTCCACTGATAATGCGGGGAGGGGCCAGCACAGTTTAACAGCAGGAAGGCTTAAGGCAAACCTTTTACAGTCTTCAGGGTGAAGGGGTATAGAGAAAAAGCAGTCTTTTAAATCAATTATAATTTTTGAAGCAGTTTTTGGGGATGGCTACTGGGGAGGGAAGCCCCGGTTGGAAGGCTCCCATAGGGCCCATGGTTTTGTTTATTTCTCTAAGGTCATGTAACAATCTCCATTTTCCTGACTTCTTTTTAATAACAAAAATGTGTGTGTTCCAGGGAGAATTGGAGGGCTCTATGTGTCCAGCTGCCAACTGCTCCTGCACTAACTGTTGGACAGCAGTGAGTTTTTCCAAGGAAAGCCACCACTGGCCAACCCATATGGGAGTGTTAGAGATCCAGGTTATTTTGTCCGCTTGGGTAGCAGGAGTGCCAGTGGTCACCACTAAAAAGGTGAATTTTTTGAAGGTGATTTTTCTGGAGAAAATCCTAATCCATGCCTGTCTAATTTGAGTTTGGTTTCTATAGGTTCAATTCTGCCTTGTAACAATTTTCCTAATTCTTTGTGTAAATCATAGCCTTGAGCTAGCACTTGTTGTAGTACTTGAGAGTTTTTGCATTTTATTAGATAAAGACCCATCTGTTCCATGAAATCTCTTCCCCATAAGTTAATGGGGAGGTCAGGTATTATGTATGGGGTTATGGTTCCCGTGTCTCCTTCCATATCTACCCAGGTTAATGGTTGAGAGCTTAAAAGGACCTGTTTAATAGAGCCTGCTACTCCAGAAACACTTTCTTTCTTTTTTTTTTTTTGGTTTTTGGGCCACACCCGGCGTTGCTCAGGGGTTACTCCTGGCTGTCTGCTCAGAAATATCTCCTGGCAGGCACAGGGGACCATATGGGACACCGGGATTTGAACCAACCACCTTTGGTCCTGGATCGGCTGCTTGCAAGGCAAACACCGCTGTGCTATTTCTCCGGGCCCCAGAAACACTTTCTAAGGTTGGTTGGGCCGGCCAGGATTTAGGCCAAAAATGGGGACTTATACATGTAGTATCAGCCCCAGAATCCAATAATCCAGTAAAAGATTGACCATTGATAGTAATAGTTAGTGGAGGTCTAATTTTACTAATGGCTTTTATCCAAAAAACTTCAGAGGACCCAGGGGAGGAGGCACCTCTAGTAGCTGACAGTGCTGGAAGAGTGGTGTTAAGAGGGAGTGGGAGGGCTTGGGCTAGGCATTGCCCTGGAAGTATTTGAATTGGGCCATAAGGAGCTGTGGCAAGGAGCATAGAAGAGGACCATTCCAATGTCATGAATGAGATTACAGAGATGGGATAAAGGGAGATTCTAGCTTCTGATGATCTTTAAAATGATCACCTGTTGTCTATAGTACTTTCAAATAGGCTATCTTGTATGGCCAGATAAATTGGGGGAAGCGTTGTAGTGTTGATAAAAACATGCTTGAGCAAGCCTAACATGTGGCTTAAAAAATGTGGGCCTTAAAAAAATAAAATGGTATCTCTCCTTTTTTAGAACCCAGGACCTGACATTTTCTCCTGTTTTTATGGTACTGAGGTTCCTTGTCCCCATTTCTGCTTATGGGCACATACTGGGACCTTAGCACAAGCACCTATGTGTGCCAGAAGAGTGAGTGAGTAAATTAATTATGCAATGACCTGTTGAAAGCAACACAAGGAGAATAAACAGTGGCCTAGCCAGGGCAGTTATCCAGGGTTATTGAGTTAAATACTGTTTATACCTGGAGGCAGAATCTTTCCTTTCTTGCAAACTGATCTTCATTTGGTACAGCATTTCTTGGATGACCCCAGATCTGTTACTCTTGGTCCATTCACAGTCCACCTTATTTTATGTACCTGAAGTGCAAACTCGGGCCACTTTTTTGATACTTTATAAACCTTTATTGGAAAGGCTACAAACTTTATTTTGCTACTGCCTTTCTGAAACACTTAAAGTGGTTGTGGGGAAGTAATCTTGGATACAAAACTGAAATGCTATAGAATCTTGCACAGGCTGGTTGTAAAATTTTACAATGAAGGTAGAGTGGATAGGGCAATAATTTAAATCTCACAGACCTTAATTGTTGCCAGATTAATTTTTCAGGTTCTAGTCAACCTAAAAAAAATTACAAATATATTTGGGCTTCAGGGCTGGCATAATACATATAAAATCTTCTTTTTTTTTCAGTTTCCGTTTCTTTTGTTAAGGTAGAATTAAGTAAAATAAATGTTTAGTGTTAAGTGCTAAGTGTAGTATGACAGATAATAGCTAAATGTAATACCAAATATAGACACCTGTCAAGATGAAGGTTTCTATTTCTTGCTTTCTTTACCCTCACCTTTGTCCTCCACCCTCTTGCTTTCCTCCACCCTCTTGCTCTGGAGTTTGCCCAATAATGTCAACAGATTGAATATTGTGTTTGAGCCTGGACAAGAGATTGAGGCATTCTACAAGTCCTACTTTCCATATCAATCTTTTCCTCAAGTCCCCTTAAGCCTATAAAAGATACTTCCTTAAATTGCTTGGGGCCTCCGGTTTTAGTCTGCATGATAGATCCAGTCGCCCCAGCTAGTTGGAATCAATAAACCTGCTTTGCTATTGCATTCTCTTAAGATTCGTGGTCTTTATTTGAGGCGGTGGGCTTTTTTTTTGGGACCCTTAACACTTTTACAAATGTAAAATATTCAATTGAGATCTCTTTTCCTTAAAAGTGTGTTCTAAAAATATTTACTATGGGAATGAAGATATTAATCAGAACAACATGTATATTTTTTCATAGTAGTTTGTCTGATTTTACTCTTTTTTTCCTGATTTTTCTTATATCGGCCTCAGAGATACTTTTCTATAAAATGTTGTAACTAATACTTCCCCTGAGCATCATCAGGTGTGACCCCCAAAAAAGTGTGTTTCTACTAACATATTAACATTTTTCTTTGCCTTTTAAAACTATAAAATATGCATTAGCTTCAGGCCAATCAGTTGGTTCAATAGATTTGTTTAAAAGAACCAGTGCTATGGTTACATTATCCAGTTTAAGGATATATTTTACAGCTCAAAATATGTTCTTCCTTCTAAATTGTGGCTCAAAGAATAATTTACTGCTAACTTACTTTTATTATCAAGTTTCAGAAACCTTTCACAAGATGGTTTAAAAAATGGGGGTGGAAGAGTCCCAAAACTTATAACCACAGCTAATGTTACTTATTCTATCGTTTCCAGTGTATCCAAACCCATTGTGTGCAAAGCCCATTTCCATGCATCTAAATGATAGATGCAGGTTATGAATTCTTTCTTCTCTTTGTAGCAGCGTATGCAGGTGCAGCCAAACACAAAGCTTTAGGACGAGTTGTACACAAACTTTACAATGTGGAATTTGAATTTAAAATATGAAACAAAATCTACACAAAATGGATACAAATCAACACAGATACCAGGACTGCAATGTATAACCCATGTGTGAAATGGAGTCTTGTTTCCTTTCAAGTGCTTTATTATTATTTTGTTTTTGTTTTTGTTTTTGGGTCACACCCGGTGGTGCTCAGGGGTTATTCCTGGCTCCATGCTCAGAAATTGCTCCTGGCAGGCACGGGGGACCATATGGGATGCTGGATTCGAACTGATGACCTTCTGCATGAAAGGCAAAGGCCTTACCTCCATGCTATCTCTCCGGCCCCTCAAGTGCTTTATATGCTGCTACAAAATAGTCAAAATGAAGATGGCAACGCTTCATGGTTAGTTTAAATTATACACTCTGTAGATACTTTCCCGATTTTAAAATTTACACGTAGCCCAACGGATGTCCATCAGATCATGTGAATTGACCAGACACTCCATCTGGGTGGCTAAATATGAATCAGGCAAAAGTGGGAAAAAATCCGCCTGTACACTTTGCAGTTTACTGAAAGTAAATTATTTGGGACACTTCCAAACCCATTTTTGGCAATTTCTGGGGAAGTCTGATCCTAGGCTCTTTTCTACTCTTTGCTTGATGATAGGGCTTACACTGGCACCTTGAGGCAGTGTTGAACTTCTGGCTCTGTCCTCCTTATTTGCCTTAACTGATGCTTCCTTAATAGAAAGTTAGTTTGGGCATTCTCTTGGAGGCCCTGCTGATAAATGGGCCAGACAGCTCTTGTTATCAGCACTTTCAAAACTCTGCCTGAGACCTCCTGCCTTAGTTAGCCTCAGGGTCTGGCTCTTTCTTTAATTCGAATATGTGGTGTCAGGTGGCCTCCCTGACACATTCCTATACCCTGCAGAAAAAGTCTCCCTCTCCCCCACATTCCAGGGGATCCATTCTGGACATGCATAAAATGAGAATGCTCTCACACACAGACAAGCATTTTACAGTGTTAATGTAACCTGAGTCTAATAAAGTGAGGTCTTACTTTTTACAGAGAAAGTGAGGGAGCCATGGTGACTTTATATTTACATATGAAAGGCCAATATAATGTTTAAGAAAAACTTTTTTTTCCCTCAGAAAGCAGATGCAGCTTTTCACTTGTTGTTTTTCTTGTTATGTTCTGTTTGCTGTTTTGTTTGATTTTGACTTCTGTTTTGTTAATGTTTGAATATCTATTTGAGATGGGAGTTTGTTGGATTAAACATGACACTTTACTGGGCACTGTGTGTCTGCTGCCTGTGGTAGGGGAGGGAGAATCCTCATGGGGTTGCCATGGTGATAATTGATTCTGTAACCCCAAACTAAGTTGAATTTTTCGTACATAGATTACTTCCCACGTGCCTGACAGCTCAGAGCCAAACCTCATAACTAACAAAACAACCACTGCAAACACAAGTGTTATGTTGAATTCTTTCTTCCCTCATGCTAAGAAAAGTCTATATTTGTTAAAAACTCATAATGTTCAGAGCAGTTTACTATTTAGGGAGACCATAAATTATAAAGCTCTTTCAAATGAATTTTTTTTTAAAAGAAAAGGTTTAAAGCCTTTTTTTTTTAAACTTGAAAAAACAAAAATTCTATTTTTTTATTTTTAAAAATAGTGTATTAAAACACTATGGCTTACAAGGTTGTTTATAATAGATTTTTTTCCACATTTACAATGTAGCTCATGATTGAGTTTTACTAATAATGTGCACAAAACCATCACTCGTGTGCATTTCTGACCAAAAATAAGCCTTGTTTTTCTCTTGCCCCTCCCTCTACCCCCTCTCCTGCCTTCCTCTGTGACAGACATTTTTCTTCACTATATCTCTGCCTGACTTTTTTTTTTTTTTTTTTTTGGTTTTTGGGCCACACCCGGCAGTGCTCAGGGGTTGCTCCTGTCTGTCTGCTCAGAAATAGCTCCTGGCAGGCACGGGGGACCATATGGGACACCGGGATTCGAACCAACCACCTTTGGTCCTGGATCGGCTGCTTGCAAGGCAAACGCCACTGTGCTATCTCTCCGGGCCCTCTTTTATTTCTTTTAAACATTTAATTGCAATATTGTCACTGAGGGAATATCATGCATATTACCTTGTCTTCACTCAGCAACCAATGGTAGCCCAGATAATTTTCAACTATAATTGCTAGAGTGATCCCTTATCTTTTTTATTTTTAATAACATCTTTATTATATTTTTCTTTTTTTAATTTTTTATTTTTAATTATGAGAACAAAGATGCAAAGAAAGAGGACAAGGTAAAGTTACAGTGGAAGGACAATCACCCATAACATAATTCTCAGAAGTCCCCTTGCTGATATCTTTACTTTGAAATTTCAGCCAAAGAACATTAAGATAAATAAAACAGAATCCATGTACAATTACTTTGTCCCTCAAGTCCCCAGATTGTAACACATTATAATATTTCTTAACAGCACATAAGGCAATCTAAAGCCATAAAACTTACGTAACTCCTTAAACTATTTTTTGTTTTTTTTCTTTCTCATTTCACAATGTCCACTTCCTAAGAAGGGGTTAAATGAGAGAAAAATTTCTTTTGGGGGTTAGACAGGGTGGGGAGAAAGGACTATTTGGTGTTTTACACACTTTAATGGACCTGAATTCTATATTTAGGAAATATATTTTATAAAAATTGGTTATGACTTTATATTTCTAGACAATAGAGAGTTCAGAACATCATGCTTTGAGGTTTCTGTTTGCTTGACCTGCTTCTCATCCTGTATCCTTCTTTTTTTGGGTTTCTAGGGCTTCTAGCTTGATGTTTTGAAAGTTTTATTCTATTAAATTTTTGCTAAATCTTCTAATTTTTCTTAAAACAAACTAACAAAAAAGCTTTAGAATGGTTTCTATGCCCTTTGTACCACTGCATTGTCCCTGGTCATCTCTAGTTTGATTGGACCTGGATGGAAAGGTCCCTGTGAAAATGCAGGGCAGGCAGATATATACCATTGTCTCTTGTCCATAAAGTTATGCTATGTCTATATCAAAAATTCTTATATATCTTTTATTTATTTATTTATTTATTTATTTATTTTTTTGGTTTTTGGGCCACACCCGGCGTTGCTCAGGGCTTACTCCTGGCTGTCTGCTCAGAAATAGCTCCTGGCAGGCACAGGGGACCATATGGGACACCGGGATTCGAACCAACCACCTTTGGTCCTGGATCGGCTGCTTGCAAGGCAAACACCGCTGTGCTATCTCTCCGGGCCCTATCTTTTATAAGCTGAGACAAGGTCTATTTTTATGTTTTTAGATCTATGAATAAAACATTGTAAATGCCTGTCATATAATAAAAATATTAAAAAGTGTTAAAAACAATGAGAATGCTCTCAAGGCAACCGCTCTATCCTGGGTCCCCAACCCAAGGGTTGGT